>NW_020173116.1:12422160-12676511 GCF_003031525.2 Neophocaena asiaeorientalis asiaeorientalis | reverse complement strand
CCCCCAAAAAAAAAAAAAAAAAAAAAAGTTACTTTTCAACATCCCCTGGTGCACTGCTTAGCCTTGCAAAGCTGCACTTACAAATGCAGATGCTGTTCCAAATGAAGGAAGCACCAGAGGTAGAGACACTCTTCTCTAAGAAGAACTGATTATGTAACAGTCAGCAGAGACTCAGGAGGGCCTTCCTGGAATCTACACCTGAGGCTTGAGATTTAAACCAAACACAGCCACCCGCAAGCCCAGCTACCACTCCTAGTTGGTAGCTTTGTGTCTGCAGGTGTGAATCTTCATAACTGTATCCCTGACTATGTTGCCACTAAGAGGGAGAAACAGCTGGTGGGGAAAAGGCAAAATATGTAGACATACACACTAAACAATAAAATTCCATGGCAGCCAGTTGTAAAACACACTGCAGAAGGGCATGTCCTTGGGATCTGACTGGCCGACTTTGCACACTGGCTCCACCGTTACCTGGGGGGTTCACTGTCTCTTCCATGTCATGACTCTGTCTTCTCCTTGATGAAATGTGGATAATGATACCATTTGCTTCAAGTAGATTGAGGATAAAATGAGATCATTTACATAAAGCAAAATAATATCTGGCATATAATATCTATTCAATAAACATTAGCTCTTTGTATCATTTGGGGTTTTTTTAGCTTTTTATTTTATGCTGGGGTATAGGTGATTAACAATGTTGTAAGTTTCAGGTGTACAGCAAAGTGATTCAGTTATACATATACATGTATCTATTATTTTTCAAATTCTTTTCCCATTTAGCTTGTTACATAATATTGAGCACAGTTCCCTGTGCTCTACAGTAGGTCCTTCTTGGTTATCCATTTTAAATGTAGCAGTGTGTACAGGTCAATCCCAAACTCCCTAACTATCCCTTCCTCCCTCCCTTCCCACCTGGTAACCATAAATTCATCCTCTAAGTCTGTGAGTCTGTTTCTGTTTTGTAAATAAGTTCATTTGTAGCATTTCTTTCTAGATTCCACATATAAGTGATATCATAAGATACTTCTCTTATTTTCAACAAATGGATGCTAATCTTGGTACTGGTATTCACTCTTTGACCTGGAAATAATTAGTGGTATCAGTCATATCTTAGCCTGTTTAGACTGAGTGACTTATAAGTGACAAAACTTCTTTCTGTCCAAGATCAAGGCGCCAGCAGATTCAGATTCTGGTGAGAACCTGCTTCCTGGTTTGTAGATGACCACCTTCTCACGGTGGAAGGGAGTAGTGATTGTTCTGAGCATTAATTCCATTCATGAGGGCTCTGCCCTTATGACCTAATCACCTCCCAACACCATCATAATGGGGCTCAAATCTCAACGCATGAATTTAGAGGAACACAAGCCCTCAGTCTAGAGCAAACTGCATAGAACAGAATTCCGTGTATTCCTCTTTGTAGTTTATTGACTGAAAGGAGTCATATTTAAAATCATAAAAAAGAGTCATATCATTGTACCCATCAGATTTTAAACAAAGGCGTGGTGAAGTAAGATGATGGCCCTAAAGTAAATCAGACTCATCGGCCCCAACACTTGGCCTTCATAACCCACAGACAGCAAACTACTCACAGAGGCGGGGGAGAGGCAAATTGTCACAAATAGACCATTCTGTCTCTGAAATTGAAACACATCTCCCTATTTCAGGTCAATTAGCTCTGAAAGAAGAGAAGCTTGGTACCTTAGCATATTTTCTTTATTTTTGTGGGCAGCCACTATACGTCCATTATTTGGGTCTAACACACAACCTCAACTGCATATTTACAGCATAAAAAATGAATTTTCCCCACTCTGTGACCTCTGCCCCCAAAATTGATTTCCCTCTTTGCTGTGTGGAAGGTAGTGACAGTTATTTTTATTTAACGATGTGATCATGGTGATTTTGTTTCAGCAATCAATTCAATTGTATGCTGTGTGGAGCTGTCATCTGAGAAGGGCTGTTACTAATGCTTCTTTATCTACCTAAACCAAACAGCATTCCCAATTATGTCAATTACTTTCAAATTAATGAAAGATCCTACCTAAATAAATAATCACTTTTTAAAAAAAGTTTCCCCATCTAATTCTATGATGTCGTCTTCATATGACAAGTACCACTCCTTAACCCTCCAAGATAAAAGGCGTCTGTTGGTGGCATTTCGATTCGTATCCATTATTTATACAGGGCATAGGTGTAGGTGCAGCTCATGGTGGGCGCACCCGTGCAGACAGAACAAAGCAAGAACTTTCCTTTGGGGGATTACGGTATAAATGCACACAAGGACACACGAGACAATGAAACGCAATGCAATGTGAGGATGTTGAGAAGTGTGTGGTTATTGTAACTGAAACACTTTGCAGAACAGATGGTTTTTAAGGAGGTTTGTGATAAAAGAAGGTGAGTGGGTTTGCTGTACATTAATAGGAGGCTGCTCTGGGATCCTGAGGAGAAGAGAAAAAAGTGGCCATGGGAAGGAAACTCCTTTCCCCTCCACCACCTGGGTACCTCCCCTTAGCTTCCCTGTTATCCATGTTCCATCATTAGAGAGATGGCACTCGGCCAGTAGATCTATTTCTTCTAAAGAGAAGAGAAAGGGAATGAATAATGGTCAGGGAGAGAGGGAAAGAATGTGGTGAGTAGCCTGAGCCCTGGGATTAGGCAAAGCAGGGCCAAATCTTGGTAACTGGGAGTCCTTGGGCAGGGAACTCTGAAAATTTCAGTTTGCTGATTTTCAGATGATTACTACAGGCCCATACATCCTTGGAACCAGATGTATTTTGGAATTCAGGACAATGCAGAATTAACACGGGTAACATGATATGTACGCTGTATAGTACACACCACCCTGGCAAGGTCTGGGGTAATAAAACACAGACCTAATTTTAGAGCAAATATTCAAAGCAAGTGGAATAAACAAAGAGAACAAGTCAGCTCAGTCCGGGCTTTTCTGCCCAATGAAGTCGTGTTATATTTCGTGGATTGGGGAGTCATGGCACATCTTTCTGTGGGGAAGATGGAGATCCAGCACGCGAGTGGAACAGAGAAATCGATCTGAAGTAGAAATTGATCAGAGCAAAGACCAGCCAGATCACAGGTCTTGACGCTATTATTTCATTTCATCCTTTGCCAGGTCAAGGTGGTCTTACCTCGTTCCCCCTGCTTCTACCTGCAGCACCAGCACTCCAGTCCCAGTGACCAGCTTTCCTCATGGTCAGCTCCCCAGTAGTCACCCAGATCATGAGTCCGCTAATCAGGAGGGGCCACTCGGAGAGGCTGTGTCCCTGTAAACCGTTCTCCACACTGGGGCCCATGCGATCTCCCACCACATGCAAATCAGATCCCGCCGTCCCCTGGCAGAAATCCCACAGTGACGTCCCATGATCCCCAACCTAGGGGTCCAAGCCTTCGACAAGGTCTACCAGCCCAGCCCCCGGTCAGGTGGCTCTCAGTTCAGAGCTCCTTCTCCTGAGGCCTTCGTACCTGCTGTTCCCTCTGCCCGGAATGCTCTTCCTCCCCTGTTCTCCCACTTCCCATTCCCTTGTTCTTTGGATCTGAGATTCAGGTTGCTCTGTGCTGCCCACACCTGGCCATGCTGTCCTGCCCTACTAGCCCCTGGCATTGTCCTCCTGAGACTCT
Organism: Neophocaena asiaeorientalis asiaeorientalis; assembly: GCF_003031525.2. Classification (NCBI taxonomy): domain Eukaryota; kingdom Metazoa; phylum Chordata; class Mammalia; order Artiodactyla; family Phocoenidae; genus Neophocaena; species Neophocaena asiaeorientalis. The sequence goes on along the minus strand of NW_020173116.1, from coordinate 12,672,878 downwards.
CTCCAAGGTGGCCGGTGGACATATTTCTGTGCTTGTGATCACACAGTCCCTCCAACGGGACATGAGTCCCATGAAGTCAGGGCACCTGTTTTGCTGGCTCTTGGATGGCAGGGCTCAGCACCTTGCTTGGTACGTGGTACCCCGTCAGGCAGGTGCTACTATCACTATGTAGTAGATGTAACAGCCAAGTCTGACAAGAATCAAGTAACTTACACAACATCACAGAGCAAACACAGTGTGAACTCGGGGCTGGGGCAGAGGCATGCCTCCCCTCTGCACACGGCCATGGAGCCGGTGCAGGGCCAGGACGGACACGGGAAATGCACCTGTGTGGATACAGGCCAGGATGAAAACACAACAGAATTTAGCTTTCAAACTGAAGTGAAGAGCTGGTTCAAGACGCTGCGGGGAAAACGCTTAGAACAAGTGCTTATGTTTAAAGTTCCCCATCCAGATAACAGAGCTTACACAAAAACCATTCTGGCTGGCTTCCTGCTCCCAAGTCCGGTGGTGCCATCTGCTCTCTGGGTGGGTCCAGCATGGCTGATGCTGGCAGAAACGCAGAGCAACCTCACTTTCCAGCAGAAGAAAGGATGGGGTTCTTTCCTTGGTCACATGTCACCCCAGAACACCCTCCCCACTGACACCCCGGGTCTATCGTTGCCCTGATGATAAGCATGGTAAGCTGCTCTTTTAACCCCAAAGCAAGCTTGCAGAGATAATCTTTCAGGGAGTTGTCTGCTCTGAATGAGGTGTTAAGTTCTTTACTTAACATGAGTTCAGTGACTATTTCGATTCTGTATTAAGGTAATAGTTGATGATAGTCATTTAATCTCTAGAAGAGATGTCATAATAATTCTTAAGTTCTTTACCAAAATCGTAAACATCATACCTCTTTTTAGGTGCATACAATGACAGATCAAAAAGTTAGAAGTGTATATTAGACCTATTTACTTTCAGTAAACACTTGTTGAATAACTCCTCTCAATCGTCAGACGTCTGTGGGAAAAGTAATGTATATTTTACGTCTCTGAAGAAGAGAGTAACCAATGATATGGCACCTCTTTTGCTGTGTATGTATAATCCTTGAATGACATTATACAATGCAGCTTCTTTAAGAAGACTTATCACATCTTAGGATAAACATATCGGACGGTTATCATTTGTCCAAAGATATGAACACAATAGAACATATAAAAATGAAAAGAAATGTCTCAGAAAGCAGTGCTAGAAAAAACAAGGCAAATTTCATCTGTTTCTAATGGTAGTATTGAGCTGGACAGATAAGTTGGATTAATCCAGAAATGAAGCCTTAAAATATTGAAATGATTCAGAAAGCTGAATCTGAATTTAGCACAAATGTTCTAGAAAGAAATTTTTAAAAAATACAATTTAATGATGAACATGCCAGAGCTTTCCTTCTGAACAATTTGTGGGTTTTGGTCCTGGCTCCCAAATCAGATAGCTTGTGTCTCAGAGCTGCAGCTTCATCCATTGTAAAAGGAGGATAACAGGGCTACTGCCAAAGTTAAACAAAGTCATACTCACATCTCGGCACTCACTAAAGTGATGGAATTATCCCTTTATGGAATTTTCTGGAATTTCCTATATTAGATAATTGGGGAACTTTCTTATTAAAATAAATTCTAATCATTTCATGTACTTGGGTTCTATCCACGATACTGTGTGAAGATGCTAATTGCAAAGGTCAACTGGCCATGACCTTTCCAATCAGGCCTTTGTAGGAATGACCCCATTCCCTACCACCTCTTCTCACATTAAATTAAAGCCGTGATGTTTTGATATGCTGGCCCCACTGCTGGTCCCAGAGGATCTATCCAGGGCTGGGCAATTGAGTTAAACTGGGCCAGTGAGAAGCTTCCCCCTGAATTTGTGGACATGGAACCAGTGAGAACATAATTGAGGTTCCCCCGCAACGGGCTGAAATAATAAAATGTGAAACTGAGGCGATAAAGAGGGCCGGATACAGACACCTGGGGTGCTTTTGCAGTGAGGCTTCGGGGCAGAGAGAAGCTTTGAGGGTCACACGCTTACCCACTTGCAGCCACGCTGCTGTAATGTCTCTGGCGAGCTATGGAGAGTCATAAGCGGTTAAATGATAAATGGGTTAAGACTACTGATAAGGCTTTTAGGATATAAAGACCGTATGTGCCCCGAAGTACCATTCATGTAACTTGGTCCCTTGATGTTTGTATAAATCATCAACTGAAGCTTCCAAGAGATTAAAACACTTATTTTTGAGGAACATCAGGAAATCTGATGAAGGTGATACCCTGAAGTGAAAAATGGACACCAGATGATAGATAAAACATGATTAAATTCTTCTTGTCTAAAATTAAATTGGTTGATTTTATAGGTGAACCCAAGGCTTATTTATTCTTTAACTATTTTCCTTCCCTATCTTAATTATTGACAATTTTTGTCCATATAAAAGCTTTATAACCACTAAGCCGTAGCTGAAGCTAGGCACGTAGGAAGCTATTAATCATACATAATATATTTGTGAAAAATGAGAAGTATAGTAAGCCTGGTCACCTATTCTCTAATGCGATTTAATTTAGAAATAAAGTAGGGCCTATTTATAGGGGTAAATACAATGAAATAATTCTGAGTTATGTGTCCAGAATTAAAAGCAAAGCACATGATATGGTAAAAGTTAATTATATCAGCATATAGCTCCCAATGAAAGGAAGTACACTTATTAAAGTGAAACACCCAGGGAGCTTGTGTGGTGATAAAGATTCTATATCTAGATCGTTAGTTGCTGAAATCCATTATACCCTTCAACTATAATAACAACAGTAACAGTAAGCGGCACTTAAACAGCACCTTTCAAATGCAACATCATAACGCTTTGCATTTATGTGGGCATTCACAGTTCACAGAGCACTTTCCCACACAGCACCTCATGGGAAACTCACAAAAGAGCCTGTGAAGCAGGCTGGACAGAGGTGCTTCCGGTCAGAAACATCAGGCATCCGAGGTCACACCGGGCTACCTACAGGAACCTGGCCCCTACTCAGGACTCTTGGCAGCTTCCACATCTATGTGGGAAACATGTGACCCCTGTAGTACGTTATTCCCTGTAGGACACATGTGCCTGTTTACAGGAAGGCTGAATGAGCCGCAGGTCCTTGAAAACACTCCCTTAAAATGGGATACCTCTTTTGCAGTCATTCAAAATCAAAAATTATAGTAATTATTTTGAGAGTATCTTTAATTTCTATGGCAGCTTGCAATTTACAAAGTACTTTCCTATACATGATGTCATTTAAACTGCACAACTTCATCATCATACAGAAAAGACAGGCATTCTATTCCAATTTTAGCAGGAAGAAAAAAATCCACGACCAGAGAGGCTGACTAGGTCACCCAAGTTTTCTAAGCTAGGAACGGCCGAGGGAAAATGCTGACAAGCAAGGTCTTCTGATATAAACACAACGTGGTCTATGAAGGAACCCTACCTTTGACATCATTCTAAATAGTGCAAATGTCATTTTACCTCTGAAAGACAGTTATCGGATGCCAACCATGGGCTGAGATACAAAATGGTGGCTAATGTTAAGGACACAGAAGTGATTCTCAAAGTCAGATTTCTTAACTCTGAGGCTGCTTCCCTCAATTCCATTTCCCAGAGGTTCACGGCCACGCTGCTGGTGAAGCAGCCATGATGCTGGAGTGACCAAAGCACAGGTTTGAGTGTTGGTCTGGCTTGAATTTAAATCCTCACTCTGACCAGCTCTGTGACTCACACGCGTTATCTCCCGTTTCTCTGAGCTCATTTTAAACGTTGGAAAGATAACCTCCACTTAACAGATTTATTTTGAGTATACAATGAGACAAAGTATGTAGCATCCATAGATCAGGGTCCCACATATAATAAACATTCCTTAAATAGTAGCCTGAAAAGCAAAGAGCCTTTTTTATATATGTTATGTTCAATGAAACAAACAAGGCAGGAGAACCCAAGACATTTACAACTGAACTCCTATCTGGATGCAGTTTCCCCTCAGCTCCACTTCTCCTTCCCCTCCCTGGGTCAGATGATGCACCTGTGTCCTCAGCAGCTCCTTTGCCAGAGCACCTTCGTCTCCACCCTCCTCTGGCCCCTCCTTCTCTTCCAACAACCAACGACCATTTACCATGTGGAAACAAAGACTAATCAAGTGAGAACCAGCCAGAGGGATATACTGGAGCTGTGGTTATAGCAGGGGAGTCAGCCATCACCTGGGTTTTGGTAGAGACTCAAAGGAGGAGTGGGAAAGATTTAGGGTAGAAAAAAAATAGTATTTCATATATGCCCTGATTGGAGGCTGTGGGCATGGACATCTCAAAGCAGACTAGCTAGAAGTGGCATATTCCATGTGACTGTTACGGGTGCATATTTGGCTTTCTCTAGTTGGTCCTAAGTTGGAAGTAGGGACAAAAATTAGGTAGGATGTCAAGTATTAATCAAGTCCTGGCCATTTGGGGTTGATTATCACTGGGGTTATTGGTTGACTTTTTGAAATATTGCTAGAGATTGTCACCTACAAATTGGCACTTGCCATCTGTCTCTACAAGGATTAAATCATGAGCCGCTGCAGCTGCTAACTTTCAACACCCTCTGAAAGGAGTTCAGGGTGGACAGCAGGAATGAGGCCCTCTGTGCTGTAGGAAACACTGGCTGAACAGGTCTTCAGATAGTTAGATATTTTCAGGAGAAGATTTGATGAGTCCAATTCTTGCATCTCCTCGTAACTACAAAAGCACTAAAATCCTTCACGGTAACGTCTGCTCCTCGAGACTAGCAGAAACCTTCTGCAAAAAACATGTGCTTGATTGCATGGACTCCCCCTTCACCAAAATCACACATACCCTGACCTTTCCCCCTACCTCTTTGGAACAGTTACCTGAAATGCTGTCTCCTGGGCTATAGACCTCATTTTACCCCAAATAAAACTTAACTACAGCTCTCACGTTGTGCATTTTTTTTCAGTCGACAAGATCACGTCTGACTTCCTGGGAGTCTGACCTAGAGATAGCAGGCTGGCTTCCTGGGCTTACTGTAGATGTTGGGTCAGTTTCCTGGGCTGGTTGTTGCAGATTATGAGACAGGGTTCTATTTCTATACGTAACCTGGCCACTGGCCATTTGTATATTCAGCCTCTTGACAGTTTTCCATGGATTCCTCCCCCACCCCTCCACTCACTTGCCAACTTGCCCCTAACGTGTGCTTTTAGCTCACAGTGCCCTTGGAATTATCCCAAAGAACTGGATATCATACTCTTTTGTTTACAACTCTTCTTGCCTAAAATCTCCATCCCGATTCCACAGTGTACTTTACAGTGCCAACTCACAAGCTGAGTCTAGAGGGAAACAGCTCTATCTTCAGAGCAGGGCAGTAAGTCCTGGTCAGCACGGCTTCTAGCAGGTACTACCCCTCTCCAGACACCAGGTTCCATATGCATGTGTGACGACAGCAGTGGAGCTTAGGTCACAGTCGCGGGGTTACACACAGGTAAAGGGCCCTACCCTCTCCCTCCTACCTCTACGGGTCAGGGTCTCACCACCCCCTGCAGCTCCACTTCTGGGGCCACCTCTTCTTCCTTCTTTTTCCTTATATATCATCCACTCTTAATCCCCCAAATTTCAGAAGATGCTAAAATTTCAATAACTACTTGTAGGATGAATTTCCTCCTGGACCTGGGCTTTGTTAGTATGGTTATCTGAAGTCAAATCCAATAGGTAGAATGGTTTGAAAAGGCATTAAACTCACCTCGATATTTGGAGAATATTTGGTGGCCATTCACATATAGGGAGGGTGGCCTGAGTCCTCACGAATATAATTAAACATTTATCATCATGTGTAGAGAAGCAAGCTTTTCTGTCCAGGAGAGTTTTTGAAAAGACTGCAATTAACCCCATGGATGCCATAGGGGGCTCTGCTCTTTGGAAGGTCTTTAGTGGAATTCCCTGGGCCCTTCTGGTCTTGGCCTGCAGAACGTGCCTCGTTGTAACAGGAAAAAGCAGGGCTGAAGACAGCTCCAGGCATGTGTGAACTAACATAAGGCAGCGCTTTGAAAGCATCTGATGTTTAGGAAATTCACCTTGACCTTTGGTTTCCTCTTCCTCAGAAATAGGGTCAAAAATTTTCCCCAACACGCACCTGTGGCCAACAGATGGGAGACAAGATTCCCAATTTGTGGCGTTTTGCTCTCTGTTTCTTAGGGCTTGTTTGTGTGAGTGGTGCGAAGGCTGAGGGGAGAAAATTGGGGGCAGATAATGGAGGGAGGGGAAAACTACTGGGTTTGGGGGTCCAAGGTCATTGCTTAATGTGACAAAAGAAGACACATTAATTGTAAGCAATTAGGCCATCCCTGTTTTGTATCAACAGCTCTTCCCTGGGAAACTAATTTTGATATTACTTCTTTGGGTTTTAAAATGTTCCAGGGTTTCAAAAGCAGACAGGACACATACTCAAAGCTGGAGAGACTGTGGACATCTGTATCTCACTGTTGTCCCAGCTCAGGGCCAAGACCCTGTGGATGCTGCCATGTTCTCCCCGGGGACCGGCCAAGTCAGCCTTGAAGAAAGTAGCAAGAACCAAGGCATTTAGAGCCTGAAAGCCCGGAGTCCTGTCTCATGAGGAAGTAGTCATAAAAAGATGTTTAACCTTCAAGGGAGAGGCCCTATTGTTTCGACCTTCATGACAATTGGGTGTAAAACTTTGAGTAAACACCTTCCTGACACCTATTACAGGGACTCGGCGGGAGGTGCGGTCATTAATCAGAACAACCGCAGGGGGCAGGGTTGCTGATGGAGCCCTGGAAAGATGGCTTGGTCCCCTGCAGTTCTCTCTCTTTTGCTTCAAATTAAAACCCAAGGAAATCGAGAAGGAAAGAAACTCCATTTGATTCCTGCTCGCCTCCCAGGAGAAGGGACAGCTTCGACCTGCCTGGGTAGCAGGAGGCACCTGAAGGATGCTAATGCTTCCTGTGTTTTAACTTCCCAGGCAGGCAGGAGTAAAGGGAGCCCAGATATGGAAGAGCTCCCCCCAGGGGACTAGAGGAACAGATAAGGCTGAGCTTGCGTGATGGGGCCAGGACTTTCCCAAGGACACACAGGTGGGCAGGAAAGAGGTGGGGAGATGCCACACAGAGAGCCCCTGGCAGAGGACAGAAGACGGGCTGGGAGGATGGAATCAGCAGAGGTGGGAACTGTGTCCTGGTGGGTCAGGGATGCCCTGCAACGCTGGCGGCTCTTTCTCCATCTGCCGCCACCTCAGAGCCACAGAGACCAAGTGGAGAGCAGGGGCTCTGGATTCAGATTGTCTGTGGGCGAACCTGGCTCTGCCGACTAAGGAACTGACATCACCCCGCGTGCCTTGTTTCCTTATCTATTAAATGGGTTTAATAACACTAAAAACCAGCCGTTAGAATTTTTTCAATGCTGCATTATTATTATGACAGTATCTGAAACTCAGACAATGAGTGAGGAGTCGCTCATGCCCCAGGTCATTTCTGAGGCAGAGAGAATGAAGCCTGTTACGAAGGATGGTGTTCTCCGAATTAATGGTGAGAGGGAAATAAAATTAAAAACAGCTACTGGGGATGAATAACATCTTTTCACTCTTCCACAGTGAAGGGAAGACATGAGTGCTTAAATTTTGTAAGGGAGGGACTTCCCCAGCGGTCCAGTGGTTAAGACTCTGCACTTCCAATGAAGGGGGCACGGGTTCAATACCTTGTCAGGGAACTAAGATCCCACATGTTGTGCAGTGCAGCCAAGAAATTTAAAAAATGAATAAATAAATAAATTCTTTTTTAAAAAAAGGTACATTTTGTAAGGGAGAAATGAATATAACCGGTATACGAAGGATTAAGTTAGCTGGCAGCATACAGAGCAGAAGAAAAAATTTAAGTCTGAAGGGCTAGGAAGCATTTGCTATTCACACGCATTCTCTGGGAGGCCTGGGGAAAGTGGGTGCAACTTTGAAATGCCTCTTATTTTCTCAGAACTTGACTTTTAAACCCCTAAGAAAAAGTTTTCAAAAACAAAACTCAAATACTGATTGAATTACAGGAGAAAGGAGAGGAATTAGCTAACTCAGATTTGGGTCTTCCATGGTTTTTGGCCTTCTCAGTTCCCACCCTGCTGCATGGCTGGGTCTGATTGAGTCCACAGCCATGCGCTGCTCATCCTTGGCTGTGATAGGTGACCCTGGGTTGTTGCTGCTGGTTGTGATATGACGGGAAGTGATATGATGTCCTGTCCACTGTCTGACCATTCCTTTCGCTAAGAAAGCACCCGCCCACCCTTCGCCCTACAGGTTAAGTGAAAAAAAGAATTCATTGAGTCAAGATTAGGTTTAGCTTTCTTTGACTTCAAACCACACACCAATTTTTCCCAGAGGAGGAGATAAATGCTTATCCAGATTATCTATAATGATTAGATGTGTTATTTTATCAATAACAAGTGTAAATTGTGAGCAAGTCAGATACATAAATGTCCATCAGTAAATCTGACTGAGAAACCAGCCTGTTTATTAATGAGATTTTGTATATATTTTATCTATGGTCTGGGCCTTCTGCTTACAGGCAGTTCCTTCTGACTTCAAAAGCTCAAGCTCCGTTTCTAATTCATGGCAGTTTTTGTTGTCCTTGCTGTCTTGTTGTTAGTACCCTCCCCTCTTAAAATAAATATCCTTAATAAAAGTCATTACCACATTTCCAAATATGTCCATGAATCTAAGCATGGCCCTGCTTGGAAACCAACCTGATCCAGTAGGCTGGCCTCTCTGTCGTCATTCTCAGGCCTTTCTTCCTTCCCAGGTCCCATCCGAGAGGCTCAAAGCCAGAAAATCTACAGCAGTCTGAGAGGGGTCATAGGACCCAGACCCGGCCAATGAACTAAGAGGAGGAATTCTGAGAAAAATGTTCCCTCTTTGATGAACGTAAGGAGGAAAAATGGGAATCATCTTTCACCTGAGGGTCAGCACCCTGCCCCTAATCTCCTTTAACACAAGGATGTTATGGTTGTCATTGTAGCCTCTGTCTTCTCACAATGAGGAAGGAAGCTTCCAGAAAAGAACCATTACTATCCTGCTGAAGTAGCCCCAGCAGGTGCACGGGCAGAAACTTGGGCCCTCAGGCTGCTGAGCTACCCACAACTCTGGGACTCCCAATCCAGGACTTCTTATTAAGAAAATAATAAATGAACGTTTTCTAGTTGGGTTTTCTAAAACCCATAGCCAAAAACAATCTAATTGATACACTGGCCTTCTTTGGTGCTTGAGTTTAAAATTCAAAGCTTGAAAACCAAATATAATGTCATCAATCAATCACACATCTTTATTTGTTTGCATGTAATGGTCCATTCCTACATCTATTTGTGGAAAACGTGTTTGCATTTAGTTCTGAGTAAACTAGAGTGAGCACAATTCCTTTGCATTTGTCTTCAAAGACTAACGTAAAACCCTCATCTTGTCAACTCCCAGGTGCAGCCGAGTTCCATGTAGAACGTATAGCCCTGTGAAGCCGGAAACCCTAAAGGAGAGATCAAATGCTAAGGCAATGCTCGTGCAGAAGAGAAAGTGGTGAGATGCAGAAAGATGGAAACCATGGAGATAGCAGGAAGCAACCCAAATGAGATACTAGCAATATAAAATACCACTTTAGAAACTAGCCTCCCTGTGCTCAGTGTTCAAAGGACAGCGTCGGTATGATCCAGGCAAAAGAAGTGCAAAGTGGTGAGTTGTGCAAAGGTGGACGAGGAGATGCTGAGGTCAACAGGGCTTCAGAGCTGGGACCCTGATACACACGTTGTGAGGTGGGGACCACATCTGACACAACTATTAGAAAGTCTCCACGAGTGAGTGAACTAGGGATAAAACAGGGTGTCCCAGTGACAGACCACTCTTCAGGAAATCCAATGTCCAATCATTTCTTTTCTACCTGCCTCTTCGCGTGACTCAACTTACAATGGCGGAGATTTCTAAGGAGTAAGTGACCCCTCTTATCCTCCTAAGAGAAGATAAAGGACAGCAGTAGATCTAAATCAGAGCAATGAGCGTGTTTGGAACCGGCTAGCACCTTCCTTCCCTGATGACAGGTCTGTTTCTGGCTCTTTTTCAGATGAAAGATGTAAGGAAAGCTGTGGATATTATTATTCTCTGGGAAACTTAGAGATTTGGAACTTTCCTTTCCCCCCTTGGCCCTGCTGGCTGACCTGTGGCATCTCTCCACTGGTCTGTTTATAATCAGGGTCCCCCGGCAGCCCAGGTGTGCCCACCCACACATGCTGCACCCATCTGGGAGATGAAGATGAACAAATGTTGAAAAAGTTAACCATTCCCTTCTTTACTCACCCTCTCTCTCCAAAACATATCATATAACTCTTGCTCCACACACTTGTCTGATTGTACAACTTTAGCCACCAAGAAACATTTGATGATCCATCGGATGTTGAAATTACTGAGACGTAATTAATTGTATTCTAAAAGGCTGCCAACCAAAGTCCACTTTCCACTTTTTCTTCTTTCTCTTGGGGACGTTGACCTCATGAGCTACGCACTTACAAACATCCGTAACTCTCTGTTTTAAAAAAATCCAAGAAAATAAGCAGTGCTTCCTCACGATGCACTCTGATGAGAAATAAAATCTCGAAATAGAGCAGTGGGATTTGTGAGCATTTGCCAGGATGCACAATTGAGCAAGTGGTCTCCTAACCTGTGTACCCCCTGCCCTTACCAACCAGGCTCCCACTGAGCCTTCAGACACTGATTCCCACAAAGCCTGCAAGAGATTACTGGGTACTCTTCTTGGAGGGAAACTCTCAATCTCTCTCTCTCTCTCTCTCTCTCTCTCTCATCTCTCTTTCTATATCTACCTATCTGCCTATCTACCGATCTATCACCTATCTTTTCCCCCCCTTGTTTTTAAATTTTTGTTGCCATTATGATATTTAAAAGCCACATTAGCAAAGAAAAATCTATCACTGAACTTGCCCCATCAGATAAATGCTTCAAACAACTCAATTCCTGCATGATTCAGATAAAGTTGGATTTGGGTTAAGTGTTCCTAATAAAAGTTGTGGAGAACTTTCCAAATGAAGTTGCATAAGAGGTCTTAGCAAAGCATGTCATAATTGTTCAGCCGGAATGCTGTGCCAGGTTGAGAGCAAGTTCATCGGCTTTCAACTGGTTTCCTCAAATAATCGGATTTAAAAATATAGTTTGGATCCACAATTTCTTGAGTTCTATGTATATCCTTCTTGAATTTTCTAGGGGAAAGGATAGCTAAATAATATTTTGCTTTGGGCTGTGTGAATATTATTTTCTTATGTCTATGATTACTGTAATAGTATATCATGAATATACCTGAAACAATGTAGCAAAGCAGATTTAAAACAAAGGTTTAAATCATCTGATACAATCTGAGAAATCACCAGCATTTGCCCTATGAGTGAAGTAAAAGTAAAAAGACTAGGAGATGCTGGCTTACATTTATTTCATAACTAATAATATGCTGAGAATAATTAGCGGTCATTGAAGAATCAGCCATAAACCAAGCAGTAGAATTAATACAAGACTCCTTCAGTGACAGAAACAAAGACATCCTGCAATGGGCATAATTACGATCAATATTTTAAATCACTAATCTTTACCAAACTGTGGTTGATCTGCTTTGTACATTGCAAGCTAAGTTAAACGGGAAAATGATGTGACTACTGGTACATTTCTTTAAACAATTAGAAATACACTTTTAGCTTTTTGTTAAATTCTTTAAACTATGCAGAATCTTTATCCCTAATTATATGTGATCCAGAGAAAGAGAAGATGCTCACTGCTCATCAATTTAAAGATTTTTAAAAATCAAAATCACCAAAATAATTTTAATTTAATATAATTTGTGCATACCTATACATTTGCTATTAAAGTAGACTTGAAATCCATATATTCTTGAAATCACAGAAGAAAAATATTATTACTTTTTTAATGTTCGTATAATTTCTTGTGTTTTAGGGAAAGGATTATTAAAATTCATTCAGAATATTCCACAAATTTCCATAAAGGAAATCTAGATCTTTGATACACATCAAAATGCAATGTGTGTCAAAAATCACTCAAAATTTTTTTCTTTTTAAAAGTGAAGAGTATATACTTAAATGCATAAACAAAAGGAAAATTGAAGTCATGGAAGACTGTTATAAAACAAGGCTTTAAAAGTTCACTTGAAGAATGAATTTTAAACATAAAATGCAATACTGTGTGTGTTCCAGTTACAAGGAGTGTCATTCGTAACCCTCCAGCTGACAGAGCAATGAATGCTCTGAGCGGAGTTATATATTGTGGAGAAGGAGTGGGCGGAGGACTGTTAGGCTAAGCTTTATAGAACTTTTGTTCGTATTTTATAATTACAAAAGCAAAAATGCGTATGAGTTACAATGTTCCTTTAAAAACCCACTCCCAAATCATATGAAAACTGTAGAATTGATCATCTTAATTATACAGTTAACTCCTAATTGTTAGGCATTCTGGCTATAATTCATTTACTCCTAATCTCTGACAACAAATCACTGGATTTTCTTGCATGTTTCTGTAATGCGTATAATATGAAGACAAGGCTCAGGTTTCTTAAACCCATCAGAAAGGGGTGCATTATTATGGCCTGTTAATGTTTAGATACTTATTTTTAATGAATTTGAGAAGGATCTTTAATTCAAGTGAAATTAAAGTGAAACATACAATATGGAAATGGGAAGGATACACAGTTTACCAACCAGTCAACTTCAGCAGCATTTTATCCTCCAAACCACAGGTTTCATCTGGTGCGTTTCTGCTACTATCAGAATCACGGTGCAGCTGCACTAGGTATTGGGTAAAGGTACAGCTGCCTTACTGCCCTGCCTTCTTCTCACTTGTTGTCTGTTTCCTTCCCTGCCCGGAAGCCCACTGCCTCACTATCATATTCTCTGCATTCCAAATTGAAATGATCATCTGTAGTTCAAAGTAGAAGATTTTCAGACAATTTCCATTCTCCCTGACAGCATTTACTCAAATTTCCAAACTTACAGTTTCTTCATAAACTCACTAGCATTATGTCTAATGACTTTGATTTTCATTAACTGTTTTTCAGATCTGAGCAGTCCTGGATATTACTTTAAAACTGGATCTGTGAATTGCCTACTGTCAGTTAGGCAGGGGATGGCCTGTCCACCCACCCCACTCCTTCTCCTGGTCTGCAATAGGCCCCTTTCCTCTGCAGGAAGATTGCAGGGTCCACATCCCGCTTAAGATGCTGACCCTGCCCTCCAACGTCATAGACCTCGTTACAGTTCCTAAAACATGCATAGAGGATCCTACCCCGGCTGCCACTGTTCAGGATTTTATTACTTACTCATTTCCTACTTGCAATCTGTAAGTTAGATTTCTTTCAAAGGAAGTTTCTCCATATATATAAATATCTTTTTTAATTGTGGCAAAATTATGCATAACCTAAAATGTGCCACCTTAACCATTTTAAGAGTATAATTCAGGGGCATTAAGTACATTCACATGCTGTGCTACCGTCATCATCATTCATCCACAGAACTCTTCATTTTGCAAAATTAAGACTCTATCCATTAAGAACTAACCATCCCCACTCCCATCTCCCCAGCCCTTGGCAACCACCAACTAACTTCCCAACTTTGGTAATGCTGACTTTCCAACACTGTAATATGTAGACATAGTAAAGGGAGGCTTTCTAAATATGTTCGCATAAAACAGTCACACTTACACGTCTGACCCAGTGGACAACAGTGGAACACAAGCTCCCATGAGCTTATTCAGGAGCCAGCACTGAGTCACCATGCTGCCCTCGGTGGCAGACACTGAGGCCAGTTCAGGTCCTCTGTATTTCCTGGATGTCATGCTATCCTCCCTTCCCTCACACAAGGTCACCCCCTCCACCCCCAATCATAGTTAAGTGTTCAGAAATCACTTAATATTTGACTTACTAAAAATTAGTATTCACAGGTAACATTTTATTGGATTTTTCACAATTATGTAATCCCCTTTATCATCAATTCCACACATAGAAATAAATATTAAGTGGTATTTAGCATATATATATATATAAATTAAATATGGCATTCCTTTTTCACTAATATTTGAGGAATAATAACGCTTCCTGGATTAAGCATATAGAGGCGAGAAGAGGAATAGCAGAAGAAAATGTATATATCAATATTAGGAATATGTACCTTTGCCTATTGCTATTCCATGATGTTCTAGAATGTGGTAGCAAAACTCTTAATGCTAGTTAAGGTCAAATGATATATTTATATATGGTAGCTGTTTAAAATTGAAACTGTAACAATGATTCTGACCTATAGACTGGGGCAAAAAAATAAACAGTATGAAGTACTGACAAAACACGGCTGAAATGTTGAAAAATATCAAAATATTTACTTGGAATCTGTGTGTAACATATAGGTTTTATATAAGGCCTATAATGATGTGTTTAATTGTGCAGGAGGAAATTTAAGATCAAAAGTAAATAAAAGGAATGTAGGCTCATTTAAAAAGCTACAGATAAAGGTACAGCTAAAACAATAAAGTTAAAATACCATAAGCTCTTAGCCATTGTCTGTGTTTTACTTTAGAATCATATCATTTTTATACCACATTCGTATCAAACTGTCAATTCCTGACAAAGTGATATTACCATATATTCTGAAATATGCTATGTTTCTTCCTTGGATAAATACACATTCTTCCGTATCCTTTTAAGTGAAGATTCCAGGGAATTTTCCTTTGTAGCTATTTCAGTCGAGAAGCAGCATTTTACAGTCTGGTTTGGTATAAAATGATGAAAACTTTTGTGTGACTATATAGATGTCTATGACTTCTTAGCTTACAAGGACATCAAATTTAAATGCATCTAAAGAATATCGGTAATATTTTAGAAGTATGTTTGGAAAATATCACTATTTTCTTTTGTCCACAGTTTTAAACAAATAATGTTTATAATGTAAGCCTCAAATACAGTTGCTGATTTCACTTAATTGCTCCATTTCTTTTTATTTTCTGTCAAATATTGTACAACTTGTGACTTCTTTTGTTATTCGTCAGGTCAGGTTTGAATTTAATGGTATAAGTAGCACTTTCTCTGGTTAATACAGTTTGATATTGCTTAAGCTAAAAAAGCATCTCTTAAATGCAAATCAAAACTACAACGAGGTATCACCTCACACCAGTCAGAATGGCCATCACCAAAAAATCTACAAACAATAAATGCTGGAGAGGGTGTGGAGAAAAGGGAACCGTCTTGCACTGTTGGTGGGAATGTAAATTGATACAGTCACTATGGAGAACAGTATGGAGGTTCCTTATAAAACTAAAAATAGAACTACCATATGACCCAGCAATCCCACTACTGGGCATATACCCTGGGAAAATCATAATTCAAAAAGAGTCATGTACCACAATGTTCATTGCAGCACTATTTACAATAACAGGACATGGAAGCAACCTAAGTGTCCATCAACAGATGAATGGATAAAGAAGATGTGGTACATGTATACAGTGGAATATTACTCAGCCATAAAAAGAAACGAAATTGAGTTATTTGTAGTGAGGTGGATGGACCTAGAGTCTGTCATACAGAGTGAAATAAGTCAGAAAGAGAAAAACAAATACCATATGCTAACACATATATATGGAATCTTAAAAAAAAAATTGTTCTGAACAACCTAGGGGCAGGACAGGAATAAACACACAGATTTAGAGAATAGACTTGAGGACACGGGGAGAGGGAAGGGAAGCTGGGACGAAGTGAGACAGTGGCATGGACGTATATGCTACCAAACATAAAACAGATAGCTAGTGGGAAGCAGCCGCATAGCACAGGGAGATCAGCTCAGTGCTTTGTGACCACCTAGAGGGGTGGGATTGAGAAGGTGGGAGGGAGGGGATATGGGGATATATGTATACGTAGAGCTGATTCACTTTGTTATACAGCAGAAACTAACACAACATTGTAAAGCAATTATACTCCAATAAAGATGTTAAAAAAAAAAAAAGCATCTCTTTTCCCCTAACAATTTGGTGTATGTTTCTCCAATGAGCCAAATCATTCAGCTAGCAACTAGCCTCATTTCACTCAAAACAGAAATTTTAAAACAATGTTAAAAGGTTATACTTATGATTGCAGGGTGTTTATATTAAACACAATAGGAAATCAACTCAAAACACTGATAAAAAATCATGTAACATTAATGTCAAGCAATGTTTCTTGTCATGCAATGATAACCTCAAAACACCTCCCTCAGTTTGTAAGGGTGACTGCAGCCGAAGGCTGTGTTCAACTTTTCTACATTGAAGAAATATTTTTATCAGTTGGAGGAAGAATTATCTTTTTGTACATAAAATTTATCTTGTGTACTCAAATCAGATAAATTTTCCAAGCATTTTATTCATAATTTTCTACTTATGTATATTGACCTTTTTTTTTTACTGGTTTCTTCTAAGTGCTCCACACTGGGATGTCAAAAACTGCTTGCAGAAATAAAAGTATCCTCATTATGCAAATTTAAGTTCCACTGATAGGCATGTTCTGTTTTATAAATTACATCCTCTTGTCAGAAGTCAAAGTGTATTTGAATAACTTCATGGAAATTGTCACCAAGATTTAAAACTGTGTGTCTTATATGCCATTGTTGGTTTAATCCAGGGGCTGAAAAATGGACATATATTTATTTTTAAATGTGTGCATGATTACTGCGTCACAAATGTTATCTAAATGAAACTTAGATGCAAGTGTAATTTTCATGTATTTTTTGATAAAGTTTTGCATGTTATAAATGTATTTTAAGTTTCACGTTTAATAAGATATGCTAAGTAGTATTAGTTGCTGTATATTTTAGTGCCAACAAACTTGTTTCCTACACACTTGGAATTTTCCTAAAGGGTAAAATAAATATACATGTTTTCACAAAATTATTAAAATATCAAAAATTAAATTGAAAAGGGGATTTGATTTATGAAAATTATTTCCTGTTCACCAAGATGTAAAACATTACCAATTTGCATTTACATGTCACATACTGGAAAACAAAATGTGGTCTCATTGAAATTGAGAATATTTACAAATATCCAAACATTGAATAAATGATTTTTTAATGTGAGCTAAAAAAAAACCTAATAGTTTTAAATTTACTACTTACACCATCAAAAGAAATCTGGAAGAGAACTGAAGGCATACACTGACATGATCATTTTATTATAGAAAAAAAATGTATTACATTTCCTTTTCAACCATTCCTGATAAAAGATCAGATTTCACTTAAAAAAAAAAAAGTATGTCCTATACAGAGCAGTTGCGTTCGGTGCTCATTTGATTTTACTTTTCAGAATGACCAGTACCACTGTTAGAGTAATCTTTGATGTTACAAAAAGTGGAAAAATCAAAGTGAAGAGCTAAATCTGTTCGGTTTTCAAACATATTAATCTTGTCAAGATAATACATAAAAATCAATCCTTGAAATTTTTTCCAGAGCCCTTCTCCTCTCTTTTATCCAAAATATGAAACCACTTAGAAGGATAAAGCAACGTAATGTGAATGACTTCAGAAAAATACCCTAAGTTATATTTTGGCTAAATATATTTGAAAATGGCCCAAGTGGCCCGAGTTTGCATGGTCAGAAACGATGTTTTTATCACCAATGGCATTCGTCATATGTGCTCAGCTCATATGTATAGCAGACTGAGATCTCTAATACTGCTTTTTAAAAAATTCAACTGAGTTTCAAGCCCCTGACAGTAACAAATACAAATTGCACCAGCCCCCCAAAAAATTGTCGGGGCTAATTTTAATATTAATGAATTCTTTACAACCTCAGTTCAGCGGTTTCGATTAAGCTTTAATTAGTAGCCAGAGGGGAATCCAAAACAAAAATAAGGAGTTGAATTGCTAATTAAGTTAGTTTGATGAGGTAGAGTTTTAGTAAAAGACTGGTTTTTGTTAGCTGTGCAAGTTCTGACAACCTAAAAATACTAAAGATTATCATTATTGTAACTAACATTCTATGTTACCAACAGCTTTCTGCACAGAGCACGCAGTTCATCAGAGTCCCACGCTTTTGTCTGTCAGTACTGGAATTAAAGCCTTGTTAATAAGAGAGCACTGTATGTGGATGAGAGCCCAAGACAAGCCTGTGGAACCTGAACTCTGATGGGTTATAAATTAACCAGTTATTACACCTAACTGAATGTATTTACCCACCAACAGTTTTTGTGTCATTCACTACAGTTTCCACAAAAATCTTACTTATTTGAAACTGATGTTGGAAAGGAATTTGCTTTCTACTGTTGACGGTGACTCTATTTTTGTTTATGTTCAGGTCCTGAACAACTTGCAAAATTTCACGATTTGTAATGAATTCGAAATTTAGAGAGCAGAAAACAAGAAGAGCCCACCTACTATTCCCAATAAAATATACCTCCTCCTATACCTCTATTGATACTCACTGTATGGAAATAATTCCTGACATCTTTTTTTGATTATTTGAATCCTCTCAACAATAGGTTTTGTTTAAGAAGAAAAAATAACATGGATAATTATTATTTCAAACCTGAAAATTAACCCTTTAGTACAGTTGCCTATCCCTAGTGCAATACGGATGCTCCCTGGTACCCCAAAGACTACTAATTATCCTCTTGAAAGCTCTCTGGTGATGGGGATTCGCCCAGACTGCACCAGGGGAGTGTGAACCAGCTTCTTCAGGATCGTGGAGAATGTAATTTGATTTCTCCATACTCCAATGTTTTCTATAATTTGTATTTTATCCTTTTGCTTAAGGTTTCAAAGCCTACAAACCCAATAACTTAGGGATAAGAGAAGACAGAAAAATAAATGATATTGTTTCTAGGGTATTAAATATAAGCCCGGCTATCAGAGCTGCCTGGCACTGGCGAATCGTAATCAGGTGCTTTGATTTAACACGGTTTTGTTTTATAATAAGGTGGTTGCCATATGTTGGAAAACCTATCTGCCTGTATCTGAGGGGCTCCATACCTCTGTAACAAATCCAAAAACTCATTTTATAATACCTTAAATCTACCCATTGTAATGTAGCTCCACAAGTGTAAATCCACATCAAACTTTGCTCATGAATGTGGCTGGAAGATTACCTATATTATCATTGAAAGCAAAAGGGAAGCAGTGAATTAGAATGCAGTGGATCTCGCAAAAATAACTTTCAGTAAATCTTTTTTTTAATGCATAGTTTACAATCTTCTTTTGCTCAGCATGAAACTGATTAAGATCCCCCTTCTAAAGAATATTTTCCCCCTCACACAGACGCATTGTTTAATATAGTTACATCCCCCAATACTTGACAAATCAGAATTTCAACGCCGCAAATGTGATGCTTGTTTAACAGCAGCAGAGAGTATTAATAATTTATCTATTTGAATGTAGAATAGGTTCCAATTATAGTATCTCACATGGTGCAGCCACCGAACACACTTTCTCTTAGAGGCAGAGAGAAATCTTCAGTGTAAGCAAGCCCTTGATATCTGCTGGAGGATTCATAAATTGCTACACATTGTTAAATATTTCCATCAATAGTCACTTAGTTACATTTTAAGTGATTAAATATTAGAAGTTAGCATTTAAACAAGTGAAAAAACAATGAAAACAAGGAGAAAACTTTTCTTTAAATCAACGCTATTGGTTTCTAAAGAAGCATTCTGGAAATCTTAAAATTAAGGATGAAATTTAATCCTTAACATTTTTTAAAATTTCTTTCTAAAAAAATGCATACTACAGTTTGAAGCAAGGTATAAGAACAAAATAATTAGAACATTTACACTCTTGCTTAAATATCTTGCTCATAACAATTCATGGTTATGTTTTGGGGATGCCAAGATTAATTAATTCAGTGAGCCAGAGTCAGATTAAAATATTAACAAACAAAAAAGTCAGATAAACTTGCTATTGGAATACTTTTTAGAGGGTCCTGAGGGTTTTATTTTACTAATAAATTATTTTCTGGTATTGGTGTAGACAAAGTCTAAAAAATAAAAACTGCTTCTAAAAGTAGAAATGGATATTATTTGTTACTTCTTGATTACAAAATAGCTCAAAAAATTTGTTCTTTTTCTTGCCATTAAGATATTAAAGGATAATGCTTCAAATAGGTTTTTTCATCTCACAAGAATATCCCTGACTTCAACACATGAAGCCAAACAGAGACCATCCCAGGAAAGATATATTCTTGGACTTGGATGTAAAGAATATTTAAAATATGATAAGTCTACAATGCTATGGGATTTCTTTTTTTGATGCTTTTAATATTTTCTTTCATCTTGTGAAATTCTGTCTTTTCATGTTATTCATGAATATAACTGATGAGATATGCATACAAATATGCACCCACTTAGAAAAAAAATTCAAATGTGCATCCCAACGCGGCACCAAGGAAATAATTAGGGTGAGGGCTGTGTTCCCTCCTGTCCACTCAGTGTCCAGAGGCAGGGTCTCCTGTTTCTCACCCTCCTCACTGGAGTCCCAGAAAGTCTCAGAGTGAACGTGGGGAAGCAGATTAACTTTTATGTTCAAGGGTCTTCTTAAGTTCAGATTACTTTTACAATTTTAAAGGTAGGGAGGTCACTGAGAAAAAAATATGATAGAAACCTTTAAATTTCATTAGATGAAATCTAATGATGAAATCATTAGATGATACTTTCGTGTCAAGAACTTGTTCAGGCAGAGAGAAATTAGCACTTTTTCTTTTTCCTTGTCATCTAGCTGTGTAAATCTAAAAGAAGCAACTGCTTCGCGGAGATAGATCATTTTTAGGTTTCTGAGTAGCAGATCTTCTTTGCTTTGATCCCAGAGATAAGAGCCTACGTGAGGTTTTAAAAATGAGTATGATGAAAATAATAGAGCTGCTTGCTGCTTAGCTGTAATGCTTACTTTATCTGTCCTTCAGTAAATAAGAAAGAGCAGCATGCAAAAGCATCCTGTAATGGAAGCATCACCTGTTCTATGGAAGCATCACCTGTTCTATGGAAGCCCCGCAAGCATTAGATTTTTAGCAAAGTGAGTTCAACAGGAATTTTGATTCCTACACCCTGATGTTTTTTAAGAGATTTTAACATTCTTGTATCTTAAAGGTTTATTTGGTCTATAAGTTGAGAATAACATACATATTGTATTGAATGTTTTTACATGTGTTATTGTATTTTATTCTCAAACCATGGAAAAGAACAATACTAACGTTTCTTAAGCATTTACTGGTGCCTAAGTTCTGTGCTAAATCCTTTCAAAGCCTTGTGCTGTCGCTTTGGAGATATTCACAGGAACACGGGCAGCATGCTGCAAATACCATTGAGCAAAGCAGCCCTGGGCCTTGAGCTCCACTGCCATGTCTGAAAATGGTCATATGACTGCCTTTGATCACGGTTACCTCCACCCAGCTACCCAGCCCTTCACAGTAGGATCTATCCTACACAGAAAACAGGTAAAGGAGGTGGTGCCCAGGAGGGATATTTAGAGCACGAAAGATTTACTTGGCAATGTGGTGGTGAAGGTGGAAATTAAGTCTTTGAAAAGATTTGAAAGATTTCGTCTGCTATTCCGTTTCGATATCAGAGGAAAGGGAATAAGCAATAGAGTCTTATGTGCTTATTGGCTTTCCTCACCCTTGCAGGTCACTGTCTGGTGGAGTATCTGGCACACAGTAGGGGGTTCATAAAGATTTGCTGATGAATGAATGAATGAAGCACCTCCCTGGAACCAAAGCCACTGGTTGTGTAAATTACGTTTCCACACCAACACACACACTGAAAATGCCACCCTACCCTTGAAAACAGCAAAGTTAAGGATCAGCATGTTAGGTGCCTGGAGAATCAGGCCAGGGCAGGGGAGCAGCAGAAGAGGCGCTTCTGAGTGATGAAGATTTCTGAGTAACCAGGAGTGCTGTGTGGAAGAAGGGGGCCTTAGCGTCAGCACAGACACCATCTGTGAAGAGGAACAGCCATCTCCAGCAAGGTGACACCCTCGGGAGATGCCTCTGTCCATGCATAGTGCTGCAGATGGGGCTAGGTGTGAGCAGGGCATGGGACTTTGAACGGAAGCAGGTTCCTCTTTGAGTTGGGTCTCCCTCAAGAACAAGCCACATCTACAAATCTTAGTCTGATCAACTATACAGTGAAGAAAAGTTCCAACCTACCTCAAAGTGTGTTTGGAGGGTTGCTTGAGGCAACGTGTATGGACCACTTATTAAATGAGCAAGTTCAATATAAGGGTAAGAATTTTTCCAGTCAACCGTTACTGGGAGCTGTGGAGCTCAAGATTAGGATGGTGTCTCATGGACCTGGCTTCCTTCCCCAGCTCTGCTTCTGCTGTCAGGGGGACCTCTAACATGTTACCAAACCTCAGTTCTCTCACTGGTTATATAGGCAGCACGGTCGTGCCCAGCTCCAGGGCCAATTGTGAAGATGCAATGAAAGGATGTTTATCCCATGTCATAGCCTGTTGGACAAATGCGAGCCATGCTGCTATGTGGAGCATGCCCCGTGCACTAGGCAGGGGCTCAAGCCATGGATGTGGATCACGCTGAAGATGCTTGACACCACCAGGGGTGTGGGACCATGTGAATGTGCTTCCAAGATGAAATGGTAGAGGAACAACTTGATGTGGGTGACTGGGGAGTGACACAGATAACAGGGGAGTGAGGCAGGTGATAGGGGAGTGATGCGGGTGACAGGGGAGTGACACAGGTAGCAGGGGAGTCATGCAGGTAATGGGGGAGTGAGGCAGGTGACGGGACTGAAGCAGGTGACAGGGGAGTGAGGCGCATAACAGGGGAGTGAGGCAGGTAACAGGGGAGTGACGCGGGTAACAGGGGAGTCATGCAGGTAACAGGGGAGTGAGGCAGGTGACAGGGGAGTGACGCGGGTGACACTGGAGTCCATTCACAAGGGGAGCTTATCCTTGCCCTCCATTTGCTTTTTTGGTCCTTCTCATCACTGGGACATACTTAAAATATGCTGCCAGCCTAGAGAAGGAAGGCAGCCTCCTCCCTCCCCCACTCCTTCTGTAATAATGCAGCATTCAGAGAAGTTGTCATTTTCCTACAGAGTGGAGCCTACACTGGGAAAACCAGTGACATTTCATCTTCACTGAAGACTCCTGAAGGATCAGCTTGCACTTCTAGATTCACTCAGTCTCTCTTTTGACGCTTACACTTGGTAGCAAGCTCATTCAAGGCAACAGCTCAGTGCATCTCCTGCCCTGAGCCTCCAGCCTACCCTCTGGAACTGCACTGCCCAACTACTGCTTTTTCCCCAAAATGTGCATAAAATAAGAAGAGAGGAATAGGGCAGAGAGGGGTGATTGTCAGCATCTTCACCAATAATTCCTGCCACTTACAGAGTTCTTCTCTAATGGGTCATCAGAAAGGGGGCTTGCAGATGTCACTGTGAGGAAATAGGGAATTGGAGAGATGAGCTCTGGAGAAAGGAGACTAGATGTCCACCTAAGACTTCCAGATACTGACAAAAAAAGCCTTTTGCCTGCACATGAACTTTCATTACTTGATATGTAAACATGATGGTTAGCAATGTGGTCCTTTCTTCAAAACTGCCACAGAGGGAACTTGTAGAACAATTATCTGAAAACATCAAGCCAAATGACACCACATACTGTAAATCCATGTAAATGATAGACTAGAGACATGCTAAAGTCTATGGTGGGTTTTGTTCTTTAATGGCTCTATTCTGAAAACTGCTCAAATTTTAAGAAACGCCAATACACTAGTTCCCAAAGGATACATGGGACCTGTATTCATCATGACCTCTCTAGAATCTGTGATTTTATTTGAAATGAGATAAGCACATTATGCTTTCTAGAATCACAATTATACATCTCCTTTCTAAAAGAGGAGTTACTACAGTTATTGTGAAACTGACTACTTGCAAACATTCTCATAGTCTTGTGAAAACTTTTCCCTCCTGGATTTGTGGAACCAAGGGACCAAGGGCAGTGCCCAGTCTCAGCAGGATCCTCTTGATGGAGGATATTACTATCACAGAAGAGGGGGACATACATGCCTTGATAGCATTTCCATTCATTGCACATGTTTAATGAGTTATGCCATGTTTCGGCTCTAGATAGAAATGGTCTGGGAAAGGCAAAAGGATTGTTCTTTTGTCCTTTTTCACAAACTATCAGACCCTATTACTAAAAATTAAGGTCCAATATAATTCTTATTCAGAGATAATTAGCCAACAGCTTTGTGGCCAGGGATAACAGGGCTGAGGTGCATCTTCAAAGCTGAGCTCCTCAAGGTGTGAAGGGCTAGGTCCTGAATTTGCCTTCAGAGCTTATGACCTTTCCTGGAGCTTACAAGGTAGTAGGCATAATGCAGCTTTCTCACCTGTTGTGGTTTTAAAAGTAGCCGAAACCAAGTAAATTGCTTAAATCCCTCTCTCACAGTTAAGAAAAATAAAAAGTATATCATTAGTAATAAACTACGCTTCATTAGAAGGTGTCACGTAAGAGGTTTCAAGAAAAATGTGTCAATAACCAGCAAAGGTTTGTCGATCATTAATTAACACCTCTGAATGAATACAAACTTATTATCCTCACATATTATGGGTGAAAGTTTACCATTAAAATAAGTCTTGACATTTATGAATATTGTTTTTTGAACTCTTATAAGTTATAGTTAATAGGTTAATTCAAAATCATTTTTTAAAAGAATCCCCATTTCAAAAAAATATTCTCTGGGTGAAAGATGACAGTGTCTTAAAAGTTAATGCCTGTAACGGTCCCTTAGGAAGAAATTAGATAATTTTGTTTTTTATATAAAATCGCACTAATTTTAAATTTGCTTTCATTTTCTCACCTGTCTTTGTAGAAACAAAGTATAAATGTAGTCTAGTTACAATACATCATTCGGGCTGTTTTTCACCAGAATTACTCTGGATGCCTAAAGTAAAATGCTAGCTCTTGCCAGCAGGAAACACGAGTCAGAAGAAAATTGGTAAGTCAAATTCAGTACATAAAACTGCAGTACTGTTTTTTTAAGTTTGTCACAAGTGAACAGCTTAGGTGAAAAGGTTAATAGAAACACGAATATGATTTTCCTGATAGTTATCTCTAATCTAATTTTCATTCAAAAAATAGAGTCAAATCCCCTTTTCATATTCCTATCCCTTCTAAAAGAATACATTTTTTTCATTACAGATGTATTTTGAAGGAACGAGGGAATCTTCGTTTGAAATGACTGGGACAGGATTAAGTGAACAGGAGAAATGGCTTGCCCCGTCGATCTATTTCTAGTTAGGACAAAGTAGAGCGTTGTTCACTGAGGGGTGAAATCCCATGTTACTTTTATCTCCAAGAAAGGCAAGTAGAGAAGGAATAATTTTGTGGTAAGATTCCAGTCACTTGTTTTCCTAGGTATGTTATTTCTAAGTTTCAGTTTGTTGATGTGGAATCTGGCAAGGCCCCGTGTGTGCCTGTATTTAAATTTTAAAAATTTAAAAATTAGAATCACAATGGCTTTACTTCCATTGAAAATCTAAATACATGGCAAATATCCACAAATGCATTTAAGCATTGAGCATTGTTGAATTTTTTAAAATGCAGTTTCATTATCAAGCACTCACATGATTTAATGCAAAGATACATGAATTCATGAATCTAAATCACGGGATACATAAATTAGTTAAGTAATAGATTGTTTTAAAAATAAATGTATATTCTGGAGAGAAATTACAAATAGTCTATATTCAAGACTTATAGTTCTTTAAGGCACATTTCTCATTTAGTGAAAAGAATTTAAACCATTTATGATTAAGAATGCAAGCTGGTGTGAGAACATTACTTATAAATACATGCCCATGAGTGCACTTGTGGAGGAACTCTGCACTGCCTAGCTCAGATTACGTAAACTTAATGCCCACCTGATATCTTTTCTAAGTTATCTGGTAATTATGTACATGCATTCCTCTCTCCATTTTATGTTATTCTCTTTTATTAATCAAATTAACAAGATAGGCAGTTAAGGAATAGCTAAGTAATTTTTCAAAGGTAATATAATTCTAATTTGCCATCATTGAAACATTAACTCTATCAGAAGTTTCTGTTCCATATTTGACGACCCCGGTGCTTCATACATGGTAACCAAACACCCTGGGCTAGCTTCACAACTATTTAGATTTCAAAATTCTATTTCTGTGCCAGACCCCTGTCAAGCCACATGTTCAGAGCTTTTATTTGGAGAATTTAACCCAGTTAGATTAATGTAGGATTGATAACATAGATCATGCCAGAAGGATTTCCTTATATATTTGGTTTATTTGGAATAAGTAACTAAAAGATAGCTTAGATGTTCTCTTAAGAAGTTTTGATGAATTTATTTTCCTTTTCTTATTTTTATCAAGTTTTACAATACCTTTGGTTTATGAGTTTATATTTGGGAACATTTGCTACCATTATTGTTATCCCATAGGATAACAAAATATCATACATTGTATGCTATATATCATATACAGCATTATGTACACATTATATATTATAGATAATATGTGTTATCTATAATAAATAAATATCTTATGTCTATTCAATTGTATAAAATAATTTGTGCGCCGAAATAAGGGGAATCTTCAAGTCTATCCAGGTAAAAAGGTGTATTATAAATTCCATAATAGCATCAAAGAATAGCCTAGGAAATACAGTTTGAAAGGACAGATTTAAGTATCTATAGCATCTAATTTTACCAATTTAAAAAATATATAAAATATAAAATCTTAACAATTCTAAAAGATTGCTGTTATTTTTCACTAGTTAATATGAGTGTTTAAAATTTGGTTTTAAAGTAAGCGTGGCTTACACATTTCTTAAAGTTTTCACAAATTTACCAATTTCTGTCATATTCTAGTGAATCTGCTCCTTAATTTGCAAAAGCTTACACAGTCTTTGTACATAAAGAATATTACAACTTTAAAAATAGCTTTCAGAATCTTGTTTTATGAAGATGCATAAAGATGAGTCATTTGTCTAGGAAAATAAAATGATAGTGAAGACAAATGTGCTTCTGTCAATATACTTATATTAATTTTATGTATTGATTTTTAACTACTTGTGTGCTGAACTATTTTATTATGTTATCGACAATTTGACAATTTATTTTACAGCATTGAAAACTTCTTCATTATTTAATGGTCATGTTAGAAATAAATACAAATTGGTAAGAAGTTTTGACCTAAATATTCCTTTGAAATCATTAAAGTATCCAGCTATAACTTGAAATATTTTGGCAAAAGTATCTAAGATTTAAGTCATATCAAGTAGTAAATAAATATCTGATTTTTAAAAATCTTACATTTTAAATATACCCTAAGAAATACCTATTAGGGGTTTTTAGGTTAACATGAGTTTAAAGTGTCCACACACAAGTCAGCACTTGAATGGCAACAAGAAATAAATGTTAATACTCCCTTGAGTGTTTGGGTTGAGAATGATTATGCTTATGTTACTCATGATAATGTATTTTAATACTTATATTTCTGTGTCTTTGTGCTTATATTCCAATATAAGTGATTTTTTTGCACCAAGATGTAATATCCCGGTTTACAGCCAGGGGGTTCATGTACTGTTAAAGAAATCTTAGTGCTTCAGATTATCCTTAGAAAGTCACCATAAGGGGAGGGGCAGGGAGGGGACAGCATCTTTTTGGTGTCTGGCCTCTTTTCTTTAAGGGTTAAGGTAAAAGAAATTCACTAAGCTTTCATTACTGCATCTGTAAAAATTGTTAATAATATCCTCCCAGACTACTATGAGAATCAAAGTAGGTCATGTATGTTCAGTAGGCTTTGTGCTATAAACATCCTAAAAATGCTATAAAGATTTAATAAGCATCTTTTATAAAAAATAAATATTCTAAACTTTTAAAAATCCCATTTGTGTGCTCGCTTCGGCAGCACGTATACTAAAACTCCCATTTGTATCTTCAGATCTTTGTGTTTCTCAGGGCAGAGTATTCCTTACATTTACTACCTCTGTGTAAAGTGGTTGTTCAAAAATTGCTTCTTCAAAATTATATACATATATATACATATATATATATTTAAGAGATCATTGATCAAAAGTCTTCAAAGTCTAGATTGATTGTTTTATGTAATGTAAAAGATCACCCACTAGATCTCTTTTATTGGCAAAAAGTTTACTATAAATGTAAATACAAAACGTCTGCATAAAAATATGACTCTTTGAAATCAATCACACAGAACCTGAAATCAAAGTAAATACCATCCTAATTGAAAACTTCTTGGTAGTTCATACACTTACCCTAATAATGCTTTTGCTTAGAAAACTTTGAAACCCATATTTTTTGGAAGACGTTTTGTACTTTATTCTATATTTTTGACCCAGGAAAGAATCAGTTAGCCATGTCGTTAAATTAATTTACTAAGATCAAATGACACTTTACTGTTTAAAATGAATTTTAAATGAATCTAACCCACTCAAAGCACATTTGTTATCAATGAGAATATTTTTTTAAATGTACAACTAACTCTTAGAGAAATTTCTAAAGACAAGTTCCAAGACAAATTTGAACAATGACACAGATTTGAATATGTGTAGGCTTGAATTAAGATGTCAGTCCAGACACATGTGGGTACTACGGAAAGTCCAACAATGACTTTAAATAATTCTTGAATATTTAGTTAGAGAAGGTACTTGACACTGCATGGAGAAAGCCCAGGAGACTCCTCATCTCAGCATGGCATGTCTACTTAGCAAAGGAAAGTTCTATGGTAAACAGAATCAGCCCTCCTTAGATGACAGTTGGTGGCCATTTATTGGACCAGATCATGGGTTCTGTGACACCTCACTGTTCTCCATCCCAAGAGATTTATTCTTTCCAACTCTGGCAATCCCATGTGGTACTATACATATGAGGATTTCTTGTAAACAGAACTTTCTCCATCCTGCTATATCTTCTGTGGTGTTTCATTGTTTCTTATGTATTGGTTTCCAGTTGACATGTTATGTTCTTTATCCACACAATTGGTCATGGTACTTTCTTTTCCATAGTCACAGTTTATCATTTCAAAAGAGTTAACCTACTCAACCCAGAGGTTATTAATGGGATATTCAAAGTGGTGGGTACGCCGTTCCTACCTTTGGAAATAGATGTCATTCTTTGCTCTCCTCCGTTACCCGAAGGGCGGCCTCAGATGGAAACTACATGAGCTAGAAACTGTAGGAATGATAAGGTTGACCTAATGAACAATGGCTTTGTTTGGGTTACGTGGATCCCAATATCTATCCACTAGATGACTTAAAAACTTACCCACTTCCCTTATGACTACCCATTTGTTACTAAATAATATTTAAGAAATGATGGTGTATATTGTTACAGGAAAATTATGTGCCTAAGAGAACATAATTTCTCTGAGAGCTTGTATATTAGAAGTCAGTCAATATTTGTTAAATGAAGGCAAATGTGAGATGAAAGAATTCTGGGAATATTTGGTCTGTTTGTAATATTATGCTTTGAAATGACAGGTAGGAACTGCTATTCTAGGACATAATGTACTTAGTCAGACTAAACACTTTTTCAAAATGAAGGTAAAAGGAACCAGAAATTTGATCATGGTCTTTGGGGAAAATACTTGAGACCATTAAACTATCAATTATACCAAAAATAGTTGAACCAAATATGAATATCATTAGTAAATTATTTTTGTTGCCAACATTCAGAACATTGAATTTAAGAAAAGAATAGTTTATAGAGGTTTAGAAGCTCCTTATGCCTTTATAGTTTTATTTATATGTCTCTATGAAAATATCAAAACAAAACAAAATTGCATTGTGTCCTTCAAATTGATCATGGAAATGTCTTTTTGTCTTTTGCCTGCATTTTCATCTGGCCAATAACAAGTTTACTGACACTAAACCATGACACATAAAATTTTATGAATATGAATGTGTTTTATGAATATGTTTTATGAATATGAATAATATTAAATTAAAATGAGTCAAGAAATATAATTTGGTAGAATGTTCTTGTATACACAATCAAGTAGGAAGATTTTACAGCCTTTAAATAGGTATTGTCCATTAGAAATAAACTGTATATAACCATGCTGTTAAGTAGGTAATATTAAATTAGATTGTTAAGATATGCAATTCGGTTCTTGGAATACATGTCCAATTGCCCAGAAAAAGTGCAAAACATGACTTGCCTTAATTGCTTTTCTTTCATTTTTTTTGGTAAACCCAAGTCAGGGTGTTGGTTTGGTGTAAGAAACTACTCACTTTTTGTAACAAAGTAATCTCACCAATTTGCAAATTATACTAATACTGCCTTGCAAGGTCTACCAATAACAGCTTCAGTCCAAACCTCAGGACCAATATGGATAACTCAGGATCCAAACATTACTCACAGGAACCAATGAACAGATTCTTTTTTTCTTCCCCAATGTAAGTAAGACTAGGCTTTGAAGGGGCACCTACCTTTAGAGAATATAAGCACTCTGAGTATACCATTTGACACACAGCATTTATAGGGCTAAAGAGTAAAAGCGGGCATCCTTACGCTCTCAACTTCGAAAAAAATGTTGAACTTCGGAGCTACAGGATGAGACCTCATCACACTTGATTTGGCAGTGAAGATTACGGTTCAGCAAGGAGTTAACAACAGACAGTGGAGAGATACTAGCATTTAATTAACTAAATAAGAACTACAAAAAAAGTGATATTTGATTCTGTAAGTTTGAAGTGAGAAAAAACAATGCTTGTTGAAGTTAAAGCATTGAAGTTACACATTTTTCAGTGTGTGCAAAACTCAGGATTAGCTAAAAACAGTTTACTTTTAGCCTAAAATTCTAAGAAAACCCTCAATACCAAGTAGAAATATATTAGAATAAAGAAACTTTAAAAACAATAATGCAAAATATGATGAACAATTACACCTTCTAAATCAAGGTTGTATCTATTATCAATATTCTGTTGTAGATAAAACGTACTCTTTCTTAAAGGGATGACAGAATGTTTACAATTTAGCTACAATTCAAGTTTTTTTGCACTCAGTGTGGACTTTAAATACATCACTCATCCATCGCCTTCCTGTGCCATTTTTCTAAGATCTTGACCATACGATGCTTTTCAAATAGCCAACATCTACAATGTTGAGATCTGCCAAAGAGCAAATCAACCTTTATAATTAAAGTTGACAAGCTGACAAGAAAAATGAGTGTGTACTTGTATATATATATGAATTTTTATGTCACATTGCAGTCTGTACACTTGTTTGGTTTTTGTCAATAGCCGAGGGCTCATTTCTCTGTACCAGAAGCATGTTATATTCCAAGGCCTTCAGACAGCTCCCCTTCGCCCTAGTGAGTCCGTTGATTAATTTTGGATACTCTTTTTAATTAACACCCCAAAGGAGATCTAGATTATCTAGCCTATAGTCCATGAAAAACAAGTGAATCTGAAGAATAATGACCCAGGGAGACAGGCACACTCTCTCCAAATAATGTTATAAGAACATTGAGTCTCTTACAAGTCAAAATTGTGTCAGGCAATGCCTAGGGAGGACATAGGCCTTTAATCAGGGCAAAATAGAGATTTGTATTAGTCTAATTTAATTTTCTTTTTGACAAGGAGAGGAGTGATAGATGCCCCTTGACAGATGAAACATGGCTCCCCAATGCACTCGTGGTTGCCATTGGCCTTGATTAGTAACTGGTCCCATTTTGACCTCCAGGAAGATGAAATGATGAGTGACAGAAAAGAGTGGAGCAATTAAAACAGGAGGACGAAGTAGGAAACTAGCTAATTGTACCCAAAGCTGTGAAACCTAAGCATAGAACCAAGAAATGTGATGCTCACGGCAGCTTTCATAAGTATGTCTAAAGACATCAATCCTTTACAAGTGAGGATTACAACTGAACAACTCTGACAATATGAGCTCCAGAAAGAAAATTTGAATTCATACCTTTAAAAAAAACCTTTTCTGGCAAGCAATTTTGAGAATTGTTTGCTAAACCATCTGTTGCATCTGTCAGAAATGATAGGACGTTCAGCCCTCAATAATTTCCAGACTGCATAAAGAATAGGTGAACAAAAATTTTTATCATGACTTTTCAAGCAAAAAAACTTCTTTAGGAAATCAAACTAATCTTGAAACCTAGGGGAAAAAATCTCAGATCAATCTATTAACTACAGCTTTCACTGTATTTCATTCTAGACCACTTGACTTTGCATAGCGCTAGTCAAGGAGCATTTTCGAAGCTGAGTCATCTAATCGCTACTGTTGTGCTAGTTGTATTCGGCCCTGAACAGCTCCACATTTAGAAAAGCATATGCCATACTATCTGTTATTCTTCGAGGAGAAAAAGAAATCTTCCAGTCGATCCTATGTATTCCATTTTTACCCTCACTAACAAAATGCTGAAGTTGTTTCTTCATCATTTGGATGTTTAAAACCTCTAACCTGCAAAAGCCTGAAGCTGGGACCAAGTGAGAGTAGCATCGACATATACACACTACCAAATGTAAAACAGATAGCTAGTGGTAAGCAGCAGCATAGCACAGGGAGATCATCTCGGTGCTTTGCAATGACCTAGGGGGGCGGATAGGGAGGGTGGGAGGGAGGCTCAAGAGGGAGGGCATATGGAGACATGTATATGCATATGGCTGATTCGCTTTGTTGTACAACAGAAACTAACACGGTATTGTGAAGCAATCATACTCCAATAAAGATCTATTAAAAAAAAAAGCCTGCTAAGTAGTCTATTTTTAACACATTGCTGTGACGAAATGTGGATGCACTTTATTGAATTTCTTAACCTAAAATAAGAATGAATGGCCATAACTTAAAGTAACAGTTAAGCAGGTTACCATTTCAAGGCAGCTAGTCTTAAAAGAAGAAGAAAAGTAATTATAAATAAAGTTATTCTTCAATGTGAAATATGAATGCCTACTTTCACAGTAAATATTCATTCAGTCAGTCATTCAGGCAGCAAGCATTTATTTAGTGCCTTCTATGGATCAAATGCTGTAAAAAGTGCTGTGCTTACAAAGTGAATATAAATAACCCCCAAAATGGCTCCAAATTCCCACCTCCCTGTACGCTGGACACCCCTTTGCAATTTGATATCCCCACTCTTCTTATAAAAAGGTGCAGTCTATTTCTCTACCCCTTAAATCTGCGATTGACTATATAACGTACTGTAGCCAATGGGCCATTGGAAAACATGAAACGAACAGCTTTGAAAAGCACTTTCCCCCCCGGTACTAGGAAAAGGAAAGCCTGGAACACCAAAACTTTGGTGATGACAGAGGAAAGAATTAAGTAAAAGAGACTGAGACATGGAGATGTCAATCATACTATTGTATTAATAAAGTTACATTAATATGAAAAAATCTGGTATCAATATATTAGTCTTATGAATATTATTATGACTATAAAGATTTATAATTGAATTATTATTAATAAAATTATTAACAAATATACTAGAATTTACTAATCCAAATTTTTAATTACCTTCCACGTTTTTAGCTTTGAGATTTATACTTCTATATTACTATCACAAGTTATTTTGAAAATATTTTTGATAATGTCCTATTCATTGTATAATCTACATAAGGAAATCTATCACATTATTAAATCTATTGGTTTGGACAGAAATTGTATTATCCAAATTTATCTCTCCCCCATCTAAAGGATTGCACATTTTCAAAAAATAAATACAGTTATCAAAGAGTGTGCTATTTTTGAAAATACAGATCTATCTCAACTTACAATTGGGTCACATCCTGATAAATCTAACACAAATTGAAAATAGCATGAATCCCAATACGTTTAATACACCTAACCTCCCAAACATCATAGTTTACCCTAGGTTATCTTAAACATGCCCAGAAAACTTACATTAGCCTACAGTTGCACCAAATTGTTTAACACAAAGGTTAGTTTATAATAAAGTGTTGGCTGTCTCAGGTAATTTATTAAATACTGTAATGAAAGTGAAAACCAGAATGGTTGTATGGGTACAGAATGGTGGTAAGTGTATCAGTTGTTTACCCTCAGGATCGCGTGGCTGCCTGGGAGCTGCGCGCTGCCTCTTCCCAGCATCACAAGAGAGGATAGTACCACATATGGCTAGCCTGGGCAAAGACCAAAAGCCAAAATTTGAAGCCCGCTTTCTGCTGAATGCCTATCACTTTTGCACCATCATAAAGTGGAAAAAACGTAAGTTGAACCATCATCAGTCAGTGACAATCAGTATTCAAAGTACTGTGTTATAACTTGAGAATTTACTTTCTAAGAATATTTAGTAAATATGATGGAGGTCATTAATAGTTGAGAAAAAAGATAGCCAATAATAGGATAGCCTAATAATAATAAAAAAAAGACAAAATCGATCCCTACCACACAACCTATATAAAAGTCAATTCCAGTTAGACTGTAGTTCTAAACATAAAAATAAGACAATAAACCTTCTGGGAAGTGGCATAGGAGAATATCTCTAAAACTTTGGGTAGGAAAAGTATTCTTAAATGAGACACAAAAAGCAATAAGAAAATAAAAACAAATAAATACATTTATTTGTAAAAAATTATAAAAAATAAACCATAAATGAAATGATTTATAAATTAACTACATTAAAATTAAAACTTTTTTTAATCAAAGACATTGTAAGTTGAATAAAAAAAAAACACCGATTGGAAATCTCATGTTCAAAATATACATGAAGAACTTCTATAATAAAAAAGGAGTGAAGACCCAGTAGAAAATAGATGAGAGGCTGGAGGAGGAAGAGTATATCCACAGAATAAGGACTTTCCAGCAGCCAATCAAGATTAGTAGTCAGAAAATGCAAATTAAACTACAATGAGACCCCACTAAAGATCCACCACAGTGGCTAAAATGAAAAGTACTGAACTATTAAACTAAGAGAGAAGAACTTCCTATTTCACCTACAATATGTAAAGAACATGAAATTCATTACTTCATCCTTACAACAAGAAAAAGCTAGAAAACACTGAAAATCAGCAACTTTTCTTGGACCCATCAGGGAACTGAGTTTGCAAGTGAAACTGACACCACAGAATGTATAGAGTCAGGTGCGTCCAGGAAGATAAAGTACTTGAGATTTGCTTACCTGCGACAGAAGCTACACAATGCCATATAACTAATAGAAACATTTAAATAGTTATTTTGACTAAAAGTTGGAAGCTGAGTGAGACCTATTTTGAAAGTCATAGGGGGCTCCCACACTTTCACTAGCTTTCCCTCCAGAAACCCTATTAGGTTAGCACAGGGATACAAGAAAGTTCCCCAGTGGCCCCTGTAAAGGAAGGGACGAATAGCCTTTGTGAAAACCTCTGACTCTTCTCCCTAACGAAGACCTAGTTGGGACCTCCCTGGTGGTGCAGTGGATAAGACTCCACGCTCCCAAAGTAGGGGGCCCGGGTTGGATCCCTAGTCAGGGAACTAGATCCCACATGCATGCCACAGCTAAGGAGCTGGCCTGCAGCAGCTAAGGCCTGGCACAACCTACTTAATTAATTATTAATTAATTAATTTTTATAAAAGACCTAGTCCCTTGGGGGAAGAACTTCACCAATTCAATTCTGGGTGAAGAGGAACTCTGCCCTACTCCATCTTAATGCCGTGGCTAGTAAGGAGCTAGGAGGCATGAGGGAAAAACTCTAACACTGGAGTAGGGATAGCAGTAGTCCCGAAAGCCAACCATCCAAAGCACCAGTACACTATGAAAGTGAGGCTTAATCGGAATATCAGAGAATATCTCCCTCCCCTGCACACCCCAGTCATACTGACAAGCCTCCAGTAACAACAGGAAATTACAGCCGAAAGAGCTGGGAGACTCAGATCCTCTCTGAGAAGTAGTATAAAGGCAAACCCCAAAGCCAAGATGGGAAGGCAAAGCAAATCCACCAGAGGAATTTGAACACTCTGGTATCTATAGCTAAAACATACTCATTTTATAGCTCAATTAAGATAAACTCTAACACTAAAGTTCTATTGCCTTAGGACCTATTACCTGATATATGTCCATCTTTCAAGAAAAAAATGCAAAAGCCATGACAAAAGGATATATATATATATATATATATATATATATATATATATATATATATATATATATATATATATACTGTAAAGACATAGAGCAATCATCACACCAGATATATATATGATTAAGATGCTGGAATTATCAGGCAGGGAATTTAAAATAACTATGGTTATTATGTTAAAGAATTTAATGGAGAAAGTAGACAACATGAAATACCAAATGGATAATGTCAGCAGATATAAAAACTATTAAAAAGAAGCAAAAAGAAATGCAATATTGACATCAACAAAAATAGCAGAGGGAGGACATTCAAAATCCTCTCTTCCATAAAAGCAGCAAGAACAATGGCAAAAATTGTCAATTTCAACTTTTTCAGAACTTGCAGCAATCCATAAGAAACAAACAAAAATAGTAAAATAGCACGCATAAATTCTAACCTCTTGGCAATTTTATTAAATGTAAATTAATTAAATATTCCAATCAAAAGGCAGAGATGGACAGAATGTATTAAAAAATAGAAACCATGATTCAATCATGCTATCTATAAAAATGCCTTAGTTATAAAAACAGAAATAGATTAAAAGAAAAAGAATTTCTTAAAAAGTACAGTGCAAATAGTAATCAAAAGACTGCATTAAAAAAAAAAAAAAAAAAAAAAAAAAAAAAAAAGAATGAATTAATGCTATACTAATATCAGGCAAAATAAACTTTATGAAAAAATTAATAGATATAAAGAAGGATATTTTATAATGATAACAAGTTTAATTAATCAAGAAGATATAACAATCATAAGAATGTATGTATTAATATCTAACAATAGAGCCCCCAAAATTCATGAAGCAAAAAACTGACGGAACTGAAGGCAGAAATATGCAATTTAACAACAATAGTTAGAGACTTCAATACCCAATTTTCAGTAGTGGAAAAAACAACTAGATAGAAGACCAACTAGTTAATGGAAGACTGAAGCAACACTAGAAAACAACTAGAAACACATCTATAGGACACTCTCAAACAAAAGCAGAATACACATTGTTCTCAAGTGCACATCAAACATTCTCCAGGGTACTGCCTATTTGAAGCTATAAAACCAGACTTAATATATTTAAGAGATTGAAATCACACAAAATATGTCTCTGACCAAAGTGGAATGAAATTATAAATCAAAAAAGGAAAAGAATTTTGAGAAATTCACAAATATGTGGAAATTAAGCAACACACCTCGAAGTAACCAAATGGGATCAAAGAAGAAAACATAAGGAAAATTAGAAAATATTCTGAGATGAATAAAAATAAAAACATAACACATAAAACTTCTATGATAAATGGACTGACAGGAAAGAAATACATGTACCTGGGAAATTTAAAGTAGTACAGTTTGGCTGAGGTGTACAATGCATAATAGGATTCAGAGGAGAAAGGAAAGGTGAGTTGGGAGAATAACCCCCAGAGGAAGAATGGCTACATAATAAATAAACGTTAAGGTTTTGTACCTGATCCTGGAAGCATTCTGGAACTATTTTGATTTTTAAGCAAGGAAGTAAAACTTAGGATTTTAGCCAAGATGATCTAGCATGGCAGGAAATTCCTAAACAGGCACAGTTTCTCCTGGAGACGCATCCTTCTTTCATTCCCTTCTAGTCCTTTTCCGTTTTCACTGGTTTTCACCCAGTGCCCATACTCATTGTGACCCAGTGAATCTGTCTCCTCCCTACTAGCTAGAAGAGGCAGAGTTCCTTACCGACTTTTCAAATTTTCTCCAGCAAAAATGCCCTATCCTGTGTTCCTTTCCCTGGGAATTCCATGCCTCCTTAATGACTAATGAAGTAGAGGTAACAGATTAATGAAATAAACACATTCAACACAGAAATATTCACTGAATGCCTAGAACGTGCCATATAGTCAAGTCAGTACTGACAGCCAATGTTGTTTTGTACACCAGTATATACATAATGTTTGCAAAACAGTATCTCATTTATCACATTTTTTGAAATGCATTTTCTATTCCCATTTCATTGGTAAAGAAATAAAAATGTAGACAAGTTCGGGGATTTGCCAGAGATGACAAAGGCAGAAATGGAGGTTCCTTGATATAAAGTCAGATTTCCTGAGAAAAAAATCCTGGATTTACTCAAGAAATTACCACAATCAAAAAAGTCATCAGCGTTAAATTAATGTTGAAAATTAGGGGCTGTTGACCCTGATAATGTATAAGAGAAATACCTAAGAAAGATATTTAAACTAATGAAATACGGTCTCGTTAAATGTTATGTGAATAAAACAATCCATGTCTTAAGTATGTATGTATAAGAAAGAAAGAGGGGGAGAGAGGGAGGGGAAAAGGGAGTGGGGGAGAGAAGGAAGGAAGGAAGGAAGGAAGGAAGGAAGGAAGGAAGGAAGGAAGGAAGGAAGGAAGGAAGGAAGAAAGGAAGGAAGGAAGGAAGGAAGGAAGGAAGAAGGAAGGGAGAGAGGGAAGGAGGGAGGAAGGAAGGAAGAAAAAAACCTGAAAGAGTATAAAAGTGACCTGATCATCATGGAAGTGCCTTTTCCTACTTGAAGGTGAGTAAACATTGTCATTTCTCTACAGACAGAATCTGAAGATTCTCTACAAACACTGCAGAACAGATTAAAAAAAAAAAAAATCAGGTAAACAAAAGTTAGGCTAGACAGCAGAAACCACAGCCAAGTTCATGCCATTGTAGAAATCTGGTTAGAATGTTGTCAATGCCTGAGATTCATGGCTGTAGAACAGAACACCAGTACTATGAATATCTTTTAAACTGTCTCCATACCCTCGGGTCAGCATCTGAAATTTCACCTCTGTGGAAGGAGGTTTGGCTAAGCTTGGGTCACATGTCTTTGTCCTGCCTGGGCTGTCAGGGGCTGGGAAGGTGGGCATCTCCCTGGTTTATCCTGCAGTGAAGCAGGTACTAGATCCCACCATCACTGCCTATAATTGGGGTTTGTGTGTTGAGCGCCTACAAGGATGAAAATACGTGCACAAAATACTTCTTTTGTGGCCTAATAGCCACATTCTTCTTCTGTTAGTAAGACTTCCAAATAAAAGGATACCCACTCAAGAGTGTAAAACTGTCCCTTGCAGAAGTGGAAGTACACTCATCCCTTTCTCAGTGGGAGACAGTGTTGACAGTTATTGCATCCAGCTCCAAACACAGGATTCCTGCCAATGCATATC
This sequence comes from Neophocaena asiaeorientalis asiaeorientalis, assembly GCF_003031525.2. Classification (NCBI taxonomy): domain Eukaryota; kingdom Metazoa; phylum Chordata; class Mammalia; order Artiodactyla; family Phocoenidae; genus Neophocaena; species Neophocaena asiaeorientalis. The sequence goes on along the minus strand of NW_020173116.1, from coordinate 12,633,561 downwards.
CTTCATCTTACTAAGCTGGAATCACATCCTGGTATTCTGTAATATTTGAACAAAATTTAATAATTTAACTACTGCCAACAAATCCAAGTTTTATTTATATATATATATATATATACACACATAATTTATATATAATATATAATAATGTATTATAGAATAATATGTATTTGTTAGTTAATATATTTAAATATACTGTGATATAATGATATATGTAATATGTGTGTAATTCATATACACATGTATATCTACATATGCAGAGAGAGAGAGAGAGAGGACATACAGACAAACACTAAACTCTTTGTTTCCCAGATGGTAATGGTTGGTACATACGACTTCCTTCTTTCACTACCAACCTCATTTTGTCTTTAACCAACACAGCAGCTGGTTAGAGTTCTTCACCCCACTAGGGTCATCCAGTTTCATGCTGGAGGCATGTGACTCCTTGGTGGTGTCTTTGCTGTAGGATCACAGTCCTCTCCCATTAACTTCCTCTCTGAATAATGTCAGCACAGAAGGAGCCCCAGGAGCTCACCTATGCTCCATCCCCAGGACTTGCTACCCCACAACAGAGCAGCAGCCCCAGTTCCTCACTGATTGTCCAGGTCTCCATAGCTCCCGTCTGAACCATGATGGACAAGTGGGCAGACGCTGCTGTGGAAGGAGGCTGTCTGACACCCACGGTTGGGCTAACACGTCCTCTGATACCGAGGAGAGTTTTTTTGCAGCGGGAGCCTTTTGATTAGCATTCACATCAGGCATAGATATTCTCACATCTGGAGTCTGTTCCTAGCTTTCTATCCGCATACCTGTTCATTGTCAATTCACAACTATTGCTCATTTCGAATCCCCGACCATCCAGCCAAACAACTTGCCCCATTTTATAAGTTATCATCAATCCATATTTCAGCTCTCTCCTTGCCGTGTAAGACAAACTATTGGAAGTTCTGCCCGTGGGGAGGATTTTCATTCTGCATTGTTTTTCTCACGTATGAACGGGGTTTTAACACCCTTAAACCCTCTTCCCAGTGTAGATAGCCACCTGTAACTCAGATTCTACTTTTTTCCTTCTCACTGCAGGGGACTCCTGATGAGCGCAGAGGTGCACATCGGAGAAGGGTGGTAAGGAGCTAAGAGCGGGCACGATCAGAGCTTGACCGATGGCTCCTGCCTTCTTCATGTGCCTGGCTGTCTCCAGCCTGTCCCCTCATAGCACACCTCCTCCGCTTGACGATTCAGTGCTCCTGGACATGCCATAGCTTATGTCAACAGGAATCAAGCTAACACCCAGTTCTTCAATGGGAAGCACGGCTGGCATGGCTACTTGGAGCCCCAGGGTCATTTTCCACCCGGGCAGAGTAACAAACTAAGAACCATTTCTAAGAAGGAGGCTGCTAACTCAACACCTTGGGATGTTCACTGTGAATCTACTTGGCAAAAATCTCCACACAGCATCCAGAGATGCAACATAAGCTTTATAATCTAATGAATTTGCAGACAGAAGAAATTATGCCTCATGCGTTCAACTTGAATAGACTTAGAGGGTTCAGACCTTATTCTTACGTGGCAATTTAAGGTAGGGGAGATTTCATTCAATTTGCTACTACAAAACCTTCCCAGCTGAGGTGTTGCTGCTGTTAGAACAAAATATTTAAACTGACAGGATGCTAAAGGTCACTTCCTTATCAGAGACCACTCCCCAGTTTTCAAATACAGCTTCCCACTAAATTATAGCTGCCTCCTCATTGAAAGTTACATGTGAGCAGAACAAAAATTAACTTTGGTTCATTTGCCTACTGTGGGCTAATTTCAGATTCTTTCAGAAAAGGCCAATAAATTGCTCAGGGAAGACAAGAGTAAAGATTATTTTAATATACTGAATGTGAAGGGAATCCATTTCCAGACATATAATCCTGTACAACAAAGTGTGTTGATTTCAGTTTGGGGATGAGTGTTCAATCAGATTGTTCAAGAACCCCATGCCCCTAAAAGGTTAAGAATCATTGATCTGAAGAATGTCTGTTAGTAGATTTTTCACACATCTTAAGCAACAGCATCTACCACAGCGTCTCACCTCACAGTTTTTATTATTTTTAATTATATTTTCTGAATGTTTATATGTTGTTCTTATCTCACTTATAAATACAGTTAACTTGTCTTAAAAAAAAGGGAAAACTTCAAAAGTCAAATAGAACATTTTACTACATAAATTAAGGATTAAAGAGACAAATGATAACTTGATAAAGTGATAATTGCAAGTTCAGTTTTGATCAAAAGAACATATTTTGTTTGTCTGTTAGTTGGCGTAAATTTAGCAATTTTTCATATGCCAGTTACATTGATATTTCTCTAGGAAATAGTCATTGTTAAGTGTGATCATAACAAAATACTTTAGAGCATTTAGTAACACTGATTTCATGATGTTAACTGTAACTCTTACTAATGCAGATGAAAATGGACTTTGTTTCACATCAATTCACTACATTCAAGCTAAAGTGGGTTTGGGTTTGGCCTCCAGTTAACTAAAGTCCCAGCCAGCAGAGATGCTGATGTTTAATGCTTTGGGATGACTTCAAGGAGATGTATCTCCATTGACTGCTGCAGGGTCCAGGCAACACTTGCTGATGAGGCTAGAAAAGTTCCTGGGCTTGAAAAGACAAAATAGGTTTTTTTATGCTGAGTGAAAGTTAGTTTGAGCGGGGTGGGGTGGGGGGGGGCGTTGCTTGTTTGTTTTTGTAATGGACTTTCTGCTGAAATTATACGTAATCCCTAAGCAGTATCCTCATTCAGAGACCTTATGAGGGTTAACTGTTCCTGAGTGATTCATTAAAGAAACACAGAAAAGCAGACCTCCCCCACCCCACCACCACCTAGGCTGGGACACCCTTGAAATCTACAACCTTTGAATGCCTCTTTATTCTTGACCCATATCTTTCCATCATTACAGATACTGGATGGTAGTGACCAGATGCAAAGTGGTACTTTCTAACAAGAATTTGGGTAAAAGCATATCATTACTGTACCACAGTGATGTTCTGTATGCACTATAACAGGAGGACCCTTTTACAAATTCAAAAGTTCCTTTCTCTTACACACACACACACACACACACACACACACACACACACTTACACATCTTAATATATGATATGCAGCCTCGGCTGCAGTAGAATATTAAACCATGTTTTCTGTCAATGTGATATAAAGAAACAAGAGGCCTCATGTAATTTGGATTTTTCCAGGTATCTAATTTCAATCTAATGTACTGTTGTGAAACTAAGCCAGTAAATCTATATGGCTGGTCCATTTGGGGACTTGGTCTGCTATCTTCGGTCTGTGACAATTTCTGGTTTCCATTCCTTGTCCAGGGATGATAACAGTGTGATTTACAGGTATAACTAACAAATGAGATCAATTAAAATGTCTACAAGTGGCACCTGTCTGAGTATAGGGTTGCACTAAATGATTCCCACAGCTTCGTTTCCTGTCGCCCTACCATCTGCAAGCCCTCTCCACATGCAAAGTAACAATGAAGGGTTGTTTCCTAATGGGCATAGACTGAGAAAGCAGACCTTATTCTATGGCCTGGCTATATGATTATTATCACTAGCGGGAAACAACAGGTGTATTTTTCAACTCCATTTACACAAACGATCCCTGTGTTTCATAGCATTCATTAATATAGCTTCTTGAATTGCCCAATTTGTTACAAATTTGTACTGTCAGCTGCCTTTGTGATTGAATTGAATTTGTAATGAAATTGAAGCTACCTTTCATTTGTGTACATTATTGAATACTTTGATCATTACAAGACAAATTTGATACTTTTCAAAGTACTTAGGTCATGGAGAAGGGGGAAAATGGTTACTTCTGGATAAAAGTAACAATTGGATAAGACATGCCAGAGCATTTTTACATTTATTCTACTAAAGCTTTGTAAAAAAATAAATAAGTAATGGACACTTGGGCAAAATTTATGATCACAAAGCATTATTTTAAGTAGTATGTAGAAATTATGGTGCAGGTATATTTTTGTTTTTAGGTTTGAATACAGTTAAAATGTTGAGTTGAACTTTGTAAACATGCCTTTCATTTTTGTTCTTATTTTGGGACAACATGAGCTAGGTTGTATAATCAAAGGTGAATATTTCAGTTCCATGATATATTTAAGTCACAAATTGTATTTATGAAATAAATTGATATTATTAGTATACTTGAAACTACAACTTAATGGAATTCTCAAAAGTTAGCCAGAGTCTCCATTTCTAAGTGACATAAATCTCAAAATTAGAATATACCAGGGAGTGTGAGTAGAGAGATTTTTGCCTACTGAATCATCTGCGATTCTCTACCTCAAATATCTAAGCCTCATATGAGTCAGATGGCCACACGTACCAGTTTGCCTGGGAAGGTCCATGGTTAATGCCTATTCCCCATGCATATTTTAAAATAGGCCCCTTTTATCCTCACAAGTGGGTTTGAACAAGCAATCATCCAGACATCCAACTTGTAAGTCTAACAAAATAACACTATTCAAGTTAGTTACGTCTTATTTAAGAAAAATAAGATCGCAGTTATAAAAATCTAATTAAAGGCACTCATTCAAATAAGCCGCAGTTAGATACAAGTGATTTCCTTTTTCTGTAAGACAGCCAGAGCACCCTCAGTTGTGTAGACGGTGGCTTCAGAGATGCTAAGTGTGATATGATTCTTACGTGTTAATGTTCAACTGGTTTAGTCCTTTAAAAATAGTCACACAGAATTGCCATTTAATTATCATCAGTCCCCACATACAGTACTACACCATATCTTATTCAGCAACAAAGACTAAAATACACTGGGAGGAAATCTAATTATACCTTATCTCTCATACCATTTCTCTGCTATAGGTTGCAGACAGTAGGATTCAAACTACAGAATCAAAGCTACTCTAATCATTTCTAGCATGAAGAGTGGAATCAACAAAGTTTATATCACAAAGAAAGAAAATGCTCACACATTTAAATTTTTAAAAACATAGGCCACTGAGAAGATGGTCATAAAACCTGTAGGAGATGGTGCTCATCTGGGGGCAGTACCATGCATTTAAAATTTATTGTATTTATATCTAGATAGATCGATAGATACAGAGATAGATATAGAGATATGTATCTACATATAAGAGAGAGAGAGATTTTAATTATTCTCATAAAAATAGTATTGCTGAAATTGCTCGAAGCTTCCAGAAACTTCTTAGCTAATAGTGTGTTGGAATGGATAGAATTTGAAAAATAATATAGCTCAATCTCTTCCAATAAGTCTTCCTGAAACTTAGATTCAGGAAGACAGACTAATTTACTCAAGGCCATAGAGGAAGATAGTTTGAGAGTTAGGGTTCTAGCTATCTCTACCCTCCCTCCCTCCCTCCCTCCCTTCCTTCCTTCTTTATTTTTTAGTATCTTTCTTAGGCAGCCTGGCACCACAGCCCTCCCTGCTGCCCTCGGAGAATTCAAGGGGCACAGCTGTGCCTCATGTTCATGAACAGAGATGCCATTTGCTCATGTGACCTGATCTAGTTCACACCAAAGTTCTTCACTCCATGTCTGGTGAATTTAGAAGTTTCGAGATACCTTCATAGCGGATAAGTGTCTGCTACAGCTGGAGGTCTTGACATCACACAGTGATTCATTCACATTTCTAACATCCACATTTCATAAGCCCTCAGGAAGAGTTCACAGGGTACTGCGAAGATCACTGTTCGGTAGAATGAGCAGTGACCTAGTTAAGTAATTGCAATGAAATACCAGATACTAGCCTGGGATGACTCCATTGTTCTGAATACAAATTTTTGCCACTACACTTGTTGCAATGGGCTAAGATTTGTGTTTATTCTCCACCCTCTCCCCTCCAGCTAGTCCTTGAGCACGTTGAGTATTGCATCAATGTTTTGTGTTTTTTTTTTTATGTCAATTCTCATCTGCAGTACCAAGCGTTCACCCTTTAATAAGTGATTATCTAATGGATGAAAAGATGGATGGATGGAAGGAAGGATGGATGGATGGTTGGATGGATGGATGGACAGGCATTCAATGGGCCTAAGACAGGCAATTTGATAAACAGTATTTTAGGAAGAATAAATTTAAGGAAGGTGGAAAAACTCAGAGATTAATTGAAAACTAGTATAAACTGGGGTGAGCTTTTGTAGGGCAAGTAATGCTGAGAAGGACATATCACTGAGGACTTTGGATGGTCAACTAAGGAAATATTTCTTTTAACGTTTTGGCCATGCCACACAGCATGTGGGATCTTAGTTCCCTGACCAGGGATGGAACCCATGCTCCCTGCAGGGAAGCATGGAGTCTTAACCACTGGACCACCAGGGAATTCCCCTAAGGAAATATTTCTAAAGAAAGAGTTTAAAGTTCTTAATAAGGGGAGGGAAGAGACTTGATTTGCATATTTTTGAGGTAGTTGATCTAGCAAGTGGGTACAGAATAATTATCTCTGTCTCCAGGTTTATTTAAATATGGGAAAAGTAAAGTATAAATGATATTCTCTAGAGGTGTAAATACTATATAAGCAATCCTGTGAAAAATGAATCCAAGCCAACCAACCAGAAGATTCTTGTCTTGTGTCAATCAGTCATCTGCATGCCCATCAAACCGAAACACCAGCTGTGGTAAGCTCAGGCCTGGATTCAGAGTTTAGAAAAATTCACAGTCTATGCCTGTTCATTCAGCTCACCAAGCATGGCAGCCCAGGATTTGGAAAACTTTCAGGCACCTTTTCATCCCCTGAGACCTATGATCTCAGGCCTCAGTCCTTATCACCTTCTACCAAGGAAAAGGAGAAGTCAAAGTCAGAGATAATAGTAAGAATAATAATAGCTCATCATAGTCATGAACAAAACAAAATTCATCATTTTTTTTCTTTTTTTTTTGCAATAGACTAGCAGTTAGGATTGGCCATACGATGATCATTAAGAAATAAGAACTAGTGTTCTAACAAGGGATCCCAGTGCGGGCCATCTGCAGGGGTTAGTTAGAGCTACAGCACATAGGGAAACCACTCTTTCCTCTTGTGTTTTTGAATCCAAGTGATTAATGCTGTGTGTTCTTCTATTCGGGCACTGTGTTTAAAAGCGTTGTTTACCATCACCTTGTAATCAGAGTGCCTCAGCAACCTCCTATTGCCCCTGAAAATAGTGTGGCTGCAATTTAGACCTGAAAGCAATAGGTCTCGGATGGGTCCTTTGAAGCTTAAAGCTCCTCTGAAGTCCTGCTCTCTCCATGTGTAATTTGTTGTCAAGAACAGTGATTTACATTTCAGTTGGATTACACCTTTTAATGCATCACAGAGGTAAAGTGGCCACAGCGCAAACAGTTAGCTCTGCCACATTTCAAACGATGCATTTGAGCCACTGTAGAGAGGGTTCCAGTTACAATTAAAACACCAAGTGGGACAGTTCTTTTCAGGAGGTGGCACTAACCATTTGTGGGTGATAGAAAGAGATAGTACTGCTGTCCACACTGCTATTTTAAAGTGGCATGAAGAAAACAGCTCTGTGCCAGGAAGTCTCCATATCCCCAGCCACCACTGGACAAGTGAAAATGAGGTTCTTGTGGGGCTGCTTCACATTTTCTATGAGTGTACAACTTCTGTTGGTAAATAGATTCTACTAAAAGACCAAATGAAGCCAAAATGAGATTGCAGAGCAAAAGTCATATCAATATTATGATGAATTATTATTTTCAAAAGTGCTTATTTATAAAGATAGTTATTAAATACATTCATATTCACTTCATTCTATAATTGAGATTATTTTTTAGTTTTCAGCTGTATTGAGGCATCAGCTACATGTAATAAATCCATCCACATTTGGTGAGTTTTGGCAGTTGCTTGCAGTCATATAACCACCACTACAATGAAGACATAAAGTTGAGGTCCCATTGGGTACCTCATTTATTTGGCACATCTAATTGGTCACTAAGTCACAGGGATTCAGCCTCCTAAATTAAGTGTAAAATTCATGTCTCTCCTCCATCCATGCCACCCCCCTAAATAGAGCTAGAACTTAGTTTGACCTGTTTAATGATGTCCTGACTCTTCCACTGCTTCTAGCCTAACTGTGCCCATGGTGTCCTCTTCTCCGTTCACAATGCTACCAGTTCACATTTTTGGCAGAAAAATATCTAGTCCAGAAAAATCTTTCCAGTGCCTTTAGGATCATATCCCAGCTCCTTAAGACGGCATACCAGGGCTTCCCTGGTGGTGCAGTGGTTAAGAATCTGCCTGCCAAAGCAGGGGACACGGGTTCGAGCCCTGGTCTGGGAAGATCTCACAAGCCATGGAGCAACTAAGCCCGTGCACCACAACTACTGAGCTCACGAGCCACAACTACTGAGCCCGCGTGCCATAACTACTGAATCCCGAGCACCTAGAGCGCATGCTTCGCAATAAGAGAAGCCACCGCAATGAGAAGCCTGCACACCACAATGAAGAGTAGCCCCTTCTTGCCACATCTAGAGAAAGCCTGCATGCAGCAACAAAGACCCAACCCAGCCAAAAATAAATAATAAATTAATAAATAAATTTATTTTTTAAAGGAGGGCATACCAGCTCATCACACTATGGCTGCAAATGGATAACACATCCTGCTTCACAAGTCCTCCACCCATCACGAGTACTGAACTATGTGTCATACTAAGTATTTCATACTGTTTTACAAATCTTTCCCATCTGTTTCCTCTTCCTGAGCCCACTGCCCACCTGCTTGTCCTACAAATGTCAGTAACTGTGGCACATGCTCCAGAAGTCTCCACGACATTTCACCCCCTGACCAAATCATGTCCTTTCCCTGAGGCTCCCATAGCACCTGGCATGCCTCTGTCACAGCACTTATCACACTTCACCACCACTGAAGGATTATCTCTCCCATAGGTATAAATAACTTATGTGTTTTTTGCAAGATAGATACTATAGAGTTGAGAAAGTATAGAACTAGGAGTGACGGTCTGGCAAATGATGTACTAAAGAGATTCAAGAATCAGTTCATCCATTTAAGCACTATATCCATAAAATAAAGAAATTAGAAAAAGGAAATGAAATAGAAAAAGCTGAAACATACTGGAGCTTAAAAGTACAATCACTGAAATGGAAATTTTACCAGTGTTTCAACAGCAGATTGGAGCAGGCAGAAGAAGAATCAGTAAACATAGAGATAAGACAATTGAAAGTATTGGGTCTGAGAAGCAGAAAGAACATGAATGAAAAATAAAAAGAGTCTAAAGGACCTGCGAGACATCATAAAGTGTATCAACATTCACATTATAGAAGTTCCAGAAGAGGGGGAGAAAGAGAAAGGGATAGACGGGACATTAAAAAAACAATGGCTGCATTTTGGTGAAAGACATAAATCTATACATTCAAATAGCTAAAAGAACTCCAAATAAGATAAACTCAAAATGATCCACACTGAATACATTTTATTCAAATCATTTAAAGACAAAGGCAAAGAGAATCTTGAAAGCAATAAGTGAGAAGCAACTTGTCACTTAAAAGGGGTTCTCAATAAGGTCAACAGCCCAGCATCATCAGAAACTATGGGGGCCAGAAAGCAATGGGATGACATATTTGAAGTGATGAAAGGAAGAAAAAAGAAAAAACCTGTCAACCAAGAATTCAATATCCAGTAAAATGATGCTTTAAAAATGAAGGAGGGGCTTCCCTGGTGGCGCAGTGGTTGAGAGCCCGCCTGCTCAAAAAAAAAAAAAAAAAAAAAAAATGAAGGAGAAACTACGACATCCCTAGACAAATCTAGGAAGTTTGTTGGTAGCAGGCCTACTCTGCAAGAAATACAAAAAGGAGTCCTTCAGGATAAAAAGATCCTAGGTAGTAAGCCAAAGCCATACAAAGAAATAAAGAACACTAGTAAAGATAATTGCATTGGTAAAGATAAAAGCCAGAAGTATTAAAATTATTTGTTTAAATCTCATTTTTGTTTTCATATAATTTAAAACACAAATCATAAAAAAATATAAATCTATGTCAATGGCCACACAGTATATAAAGATATAATTTGTAACAACAACAGCATAAAGGGAGAGAGGGAAGAACTGTGTTGAAGAAGAGTTTATAAATACTATTGAAGCTAAGATGTTGTCAAGTTAAGTTGGATTGTTATAAATTTAGAGTTTTAAATGTAATCCCCAGGTTAACCACAAAGAAGATAATGTAAAAACATACAGAAAAAGAAATGAGGAGGGGAAAGCATACACACACAAACACAAACACACACACATAAAGAATCAAACACACAAAGAAGCAGGCAGCATTAGAGGAACTGAGTAATAAAAAAGATATGACATATAAAAAGCAAATAACAAAATGGCAGAAGTCCTTCCTTATCAATAATCATTTTAAATATAAATGGATTAAACACACCAATTAAATACAGCTATCTAACAATACACTGTCTACAAGAAACTCATGTTAGATACAAATAAGTTGAAAGTGAAAGAATGGAAAAAGATATTTCATGCAAATAGTAACAAACGGCTAGAGTAGCTATATTAATATCATACAAAATATACTTTAAGTCAAATACGGTTAAAAGTGACCAATAAGAACATAACATATTGATACAAGACTCAATCTATCAAGAAGATATAACCATTATGTGTACTAGATTCAACTACTTATTATATTATATATAATATAGTACAATTATATATTATGTTATATATAGTACAGTTATATATTATGTTATATATATAAAACAGTTATATATTATATATACACACATATATGCACCAAACTACTGGGTCACAAAATATATAAAGCAAACATTTACAGAATTGCAATAGTTCCACAATAATGGTGGGGAACTTCAATACCCTTCTTTCAATAATGGATAGAAGATCCAGACAGAAAATCACTAAGGAAATAGAAGATTGGAACAACCCAGTAAACCTACTAGACCTACAGACACTCCACACAACAGCAGCTGAATACACATTTTTCTTAAGTGCACACGGAACTTTCTCCAGGATAGACCATAATGTTAAGCTTTAAAATAAGCCTCAATAAATTTTAAAAATTGAAATCATATGAAGTATCTTCTTTGACTACAAGGGAACTAGTTAGAAATCAATAACATAAAGAAAATTGGAACACTTACAAATATGACAACTAAACAGCACATTTTTAATCAACCAACTGGTCAAAAAGGTAATCACAAAGAAAATTAGAAAATATTTTGAGATGAATGAAAATTAATAGGACGCAGCAATAGCAGTGTTCCGGGGGAAATTAATAGCTGTAAAGGCCTACATTAAAAAAGAAGAAAAATTTGAAATCAGTAACCTAACCTATTTCTATGACAAATAGAAATACAAAAGCAGACTTAACCCAAAGCTAGTGGAAGGAAGGAACTAATAAAGATTACAGTAGATATAAATGAAGTGGAGTTTAGAAATACAATATAGAGAACCAATAAAACCAAAAGTTGGTTTTTTAAAAGATTTACAAATGTTGGCAAGCCTTTAGCTACACTGACTAAGAAAAAGTAAAGATGCAAATAACTAAAATCAGAAGTTAAAAAGGTGATGTTACTGCTAATCTTAGAGAAATAAAAAAAATTATAAGAGAAAACTAAGAACAATTGTACACCAAAAATAGATAAGCTAGACAAAATGGAAGATTTTGTAGAAATTGCCAGAACTGACTCAAGAAGAAGTAGAAAATATAAACAGACTTATAAAAAGTAAAGAAATTGAATCAGTAATCATAAACCTCCAAACAAAAAAAAGTCTAGTACCAGACAGCTTTACTGGTGACATCTACCAAATATTTAAATGAGGATTATCACAAATCCTTCTCAAAATCTTCCAAAAAATATGAGGGGGGGGGAATATTTCCTAATTCACTTTAAAAGGCCAGAAAAGACACCACAAGAAAAGAAAAATAATCAACATTTCTTATTAACATAGATGCAAATTTCCTCAATAAAACACTAGTAAATGGAATACAACAACATGTAAAAAGGATTACAACCATGGCCAAGTGGTACTTATACTCATAATGCAAGGGTTGTTTAACATAAGAAAGTCAATTGATGTCATATACCACAGTAATATAACAAAGAAAAAACACAGATGATTATCTAAATTGATGTGGAAAAAGCACCTGACAAAATTCAACACATTTTCATGATTAAAAAAAAAAACTCAGAAAATTAGGAATAGAGGAAAACTTACTCTATATGATAAAGGACATTTTTTTAAAGCCCACAGAGAACATCATACTCAACAGTAAGAGACTGAAAGTTCCGCTGTACCATCAGGGACAAGGCAAGGATGCCCACTTTCACACCGTTGATAGTCAGCATTTTACTGAAAGTTCTACCCAGAGAAATTAGACAAGAAAAAGAAGTAAAAGGCACCCAAATTTGGAAAAGGAATTTTATTTCTATTTTTAGATGACATGATTCTATATATTGAAAATCCCAAAGAATTTTTACAAAACTAACTAGAGCTAATAAATTCAGCAAAATTACAGTTTATAAAATCAAACAAAAACAAAATACTCATTTTGTTTGTATACACTTGCAATCAACAATCCAAAAAAAGAAATTGTAAAAAAAATAAAATCCAATTTACATTAGTATCCAAAAGAATAAAATGGTCAAGGATAAATTTAACCAAGGAAGTAAAAGACTTGTATACAGATAACTGAAAAAAAAAATTGCTGAAAGAAATTAAGAAAGATTTAAATAAGTGGAAAGCATCCTGCATTCATGGATTGAAAAATTTAATAGTTAAGATGATAATACTACCCAAAGAGATCTAGGGATTAAATGCAATCCTTTCAAAATTTCAATGGCCATAGATTATTAGATATGACATCAAAACCATTCATGACAAAAAAAAAAAAAAAAAAAAAGAATTGGACTTCATAAAAAAAACAAGGCTAGGTCTGGCAGACAAGATGGTGTTTCAGCCAGAAATAGGAGACTGACAGAGTGTTGTTTTTGTTGTTGAGATACCTCTAAGGAGCTACATGTGTAATGGAGGCTAAAGGAGGGTAGAGGACAGACATTCTAGTTTGAGAAAAATTTCAAAGCATCACAAGTTTGTAAGAGGGATGGGTTAGTTTTATAGACTGAGGGGGTATAGGAATTCTCAGTGTGCATATGCATTCTGCAAACTTGAGGTTTGAAATGAATTCTTCATAGCTGTGGTAGGCAGAATAATGCTTCCCCAATTTAAAAAGATGCCCATGCCCTAACTGTGGGAACCTGTGAATATATTACCCTATATGGCAAAAGAGACTTTGTAGATATGATTAGGGTTAAGGACTTTGAGATGTGGAGATTATCCTGGATTATCCAAGATAATCTAATGACATGAGAGAGACCAGCATAAGAAGACTTCATGCCGCCATTGCTGACTTTGAAGACGGAGGGAGGAGCCATGCGCCGAGGAATGTAGGTGATTTCTAGAAGCTTCAGAGAGCACAGAATGGATTCTCCCCTAAATCCTCCAGAAAGGCATGCAGTGCGCCCCACACCTTGGTTTTAGCCTTGTGAGACCCATGTGAACATAGCTGTAAGATCACAAATCTGTACTATATTAAGTCGGTGGCAATTTGCTGTGGCAGCGATAAAAACGAACACAGTAGTTTTGGGTTACTAACATACATAGATATACATCTATATTGAAATTGTGTGTGCCTGTGTGTGTTTAGGTATGACTAGAACAGCTAATTGCCTGGTCATTCATACAGTAAGTAGGGAGCAAGTCATTGGTGACTAGCACAGAAAGGGAATCGCCTCTCCTGCTCAATCTATCCTATGCATTATCTCATTTAATACTCCTGAAAACATGCAAGGAAGTTGCATTATTCCAATTTTAGTAATGAAGAAATAAAGAGATGTTATTTGCCCAGTGCTACAATCTAGTAAATAACAGATTTTTCTGTTTCCAAATTCTTTCTGATTCTTCTCTACCAGAACTGCCCTCTGAGGAAGGTCAGGGGGAGGTAACGGTGGCTAAATCTGATGTGATTGTGCCTTGTACTCGGTATATACTCACAGCAAGCAAGGAATCCTCATAAACTGAGGGACAGGGTTTCTCTAGTGCTTTAGAAATGCCCTCTTTTTCCACCCTGCAAACCATCAACTTCACAAATCCTCAGCACAATGCTAAGCTCTCAAAACAAGTAACTAAGGGAAAAACCAGGGATGGCCTCTTTCTTCAAGAGGCTCACACGTATTTGGAGAGACAAGAGAGAAAGAAACTTGAAGAATGTAATTAAGCACTAAGTTATGCAGAGCTAGAGGTTCCTAGAAGGCAGAACCAGTGGGATCTGGGGATATCAGGGTTGTCCACACAAACAGGGAAGGATTTGGCCAGACTCAACAGTGGAGCTGAACCTCCAGATGCCTCAACCCATCCTGCACCATGTCTGAGGGCCAGATGGACACCAGACTCTTGCTGGGTGCCAGGGGGCATCATTTTGCCCTCAAGCCTCTCACAACTGTGGTACGAGGTTGAGACCAACTTTGTGTTGGGATGTGATATGTGCACATCAAAGAATTTAAATAAAAATTGTGGAGGAGAGAGTAGGATCAATCCTGATGGTGTAGGGTAGGTTCATCAGACTCAATATCATGCCACGATTTGTTGTTTGTTTGTTTAATTTATTTATTTTTGGCTGCGTTGGGTCTTTGTTTCTGCACGCAGGTCTCTCTAGTTGTGACGAGCGGGGGCTGCTCTTAGTTGCAGTACGTGGCCTTCTCATTGCTGTGGCTTCTCTTGTTGTGGAGCGCGGGCTCTAGGCAGGCGGGCTTCAGTAGTTGTGGCACACGGGTTTAGTTGCTCCGCGGCATGTGGGGTCTTCCCGGGTCAGGGTTCGAACCTGTGTGCCCTGCACTGGCAGGTGGATTCTTAACCACTGCACCACCAGGGAAGCCCCTGTTGTTTGTTTTTTAATAGGTTTGTGTCTGCAGTAATTCAAACTTAGGTAGTTTCATGTGTTGTTTGAAAGACACCGTCTTGCCAATTTGTATGTAAGTTGAACCCCAGAGGCGGACACCCCTGGAGTTCCAATGACTGGGAAATGCCGAGTATTGGTAGAAATGAAGGGAATTGGCCAGCGTTTATGCCATTTGAGTTTCACTATACTCTATGGAGTATCATTCTTTGATGAAATGAAATACATTTTGAATGTATTCATTTATAAACTCCTTTGTACAAAAATTCAGACACACACACACTGCATGTTACTCACCTAACTTGTACTGGGTGTATTCTGCCTTCTGATCTGAGAGTAGTTAATTTACAGTGAAATCCGTTTCAGAAAATAGGTCTCTTCGTGCCTTGTGGCCCTTGTAGACTTTGATGACTATCTCTTGACTGACGCATACGCTGCTGTATTTTTCCCAGGGGAACTGACTTTGTTTCTCTGGCTGTTAACTCTTTTTTTTTCACACAGCATCGACATCTACATCTCCGCCCTCTTTCCCTTGGAAGAGTTTCACCAAAATACAGCTTTACAGCTCTTTCTCATCCTTGTTTCTCTTTCTTTTTTTTTTTTACCCTGCAAACCACCTGTTGCCCAGGAAGCTTTGCCTGCCTTCCTGAGCAGCCTTCCCCCCTCACTCTGAGAGCCACCAGACCCAGACTCCAGCCCTTCCATCAAGATGGAAGGTGCCCGTGCTGTGGGGTATTCCACATGGGCAGCTAGCCTATTTAAGCCCTTTATCTGGAAAGCCTAATTTGCAGAAGAATTCTCAGATCAGTCACCACTTAAACAGTTTATAGGCAGCCAGGGCCAGGAGGGGTTAAGAACAATCTTTGAAGTGGGCTTGGATACAGAAAAGGATTTAAAAAAAAAAAAAAAAACTGAAATATTTTGAAGGTGTTTAAGTTTGCTTATTACATGTCTTTTTCTTCAAGGTAACTGCTTGATATATGGTGGAAATTCTGAAATGATGCCAATTGAAATGTAAAAGAATCAGAACTTCCTGCCCCATTCTTATTTGAATAAACCTTATTACACACTGCTTTTACCCGTGACTGGGTTATTGCAGCATGGAGTCAGTATCATTCACATGATTTAGATTAAATTACAGCAGCACGGGTCTCTTTCCTTTCTTTTCTCTCTCCTGAATATAAACTCACTATGATTTTCCTTTGGCTGGCATTTGCTCCTTTGACTTTCCCCCATATTCATGAGATGGTGTATGCTCCAAACACATAACATTATCAACTTTAAGGGCTGCAACTGATTGAATATTTTGACACATATACCTCTCTAATTCCTGAAGCCATATGGACGTGCAGGATGCCATATGGAATAAAGTACTCTGCCTCATGAAATGATCCAAAAGCATTTTTTTTTTATTAGCGGTTATTTCCTTGAACTGAAAACTGATTAGATTTTGAATATTCCATCACTGGCAATAGTAATCTAGCCAACTATATATTCTTAGCAGCATCTTTAGTGATGGAAGTATATTGCTGAAGCAGAAGTCCTTGATGGGGGTCACTGCATTTAAAAAAATATCAGGGAACAGGCTACTTCTATATTCTTTGTATGTCCCTTAGGACTCCCTGCAGAAAACAACAGAAAAGCCTCAATTAGCTGTCTTAACAATGTGGAAAATGGAATCTTCCTGTATAAGGAGAAGTCACTGGCATCGCAGTGAAAGGGCTGGTTAGTCAGAGGCTCAGTAACGTCACCAGGAACCAGCGTTCTTTCCGTCTCTGCACTGGATCCCCCTGGCATTTCAGCTCCACTCTCCAGCTGGCTGCCCTGATGGCTGTGAAATGGTTATATCAACCTGGACATGATATCTGCACACAAAAGTGTCCAGTGGAAGCAGATAAAAAAACCTCTTCCTGACGATAACTTTTATAAGAAGAAACCCTTTCTCAGGAATAATTCAGCAGATACTCCCTCACGACTCTTCTGAGTTGTCACATGCTGGCTTCAGAATGAAGCGTATGTAAGGAAAATGAAATTTCTGTGACTGGCCTAGTGAAGCTTGTGGCTTGTGTCTGAAAAAGACAGAGACCCTGAATCAAACCAGTGCGCTCTGAGAAGGGAAGACAGAGGCAGGGGCCACATGGAGAGCCTTGCTACACTCTTATATTTCTTTACAGTAAGAAAATTAACATGGTCAGACCACCTCCACAAAAACCTGCTGGGTAAATTCTTTAACATGGAGTAAATGAATGGAATTACCCCCAAAGACCATTAGAAAAATAGTTAATTGAAATCTGAGACAGTACAGCCATGGGTATTCATTGAAATTGACTTTTCCAGGGCTACAATATCTATTTCTTAGGGAATATTTTACTGAAAATAAAGGATATGTAGAATTGGTTTTCTTCTTCTTTGCCAAATGGCTGTATGGGTGTTTTCAAATCACTAATCTCTAATCTGCAATTCCTTTTCTATTTATAGAATGTGGTGCTTTTTGAATATCTTCTATGAGGTACTAAAGATGGTAAAGTGAGATGAAGGGCATCCATCAGGCACTCAGAACTGGGGCTTCTTTTGGCAGGTCAGGCCCCAGACCTTCCACGTGGCTTGAGACAATAAATCCCTTGTCCACTTGAATACCGAGTCCACATGGTGGCTCCCTGAACAGAATTCTGAACTGCGTTTTTTGGTTTTTTTTTTAACATTTGCAGAAAATTTGAACTGGCCTATCTCACTGAGGAGCAATGATGGGCCTGAGGTTTGGAATCCCTAATCTATACAAGCTCATTCTCTGACTCACGGTGTGAACTACAACGGCTTACACAAAGAGGGATTCAGAGACCGTATCCCCAAGGCAGGGGTGGGTGAAAATGGTACTCGGTGATTTCTGAACTCAAATTCAGCTCTATGGCTCTGTGATTCTCATTTGGGTGAAAATAAAATGTCCCAAAATGTCAAATGAAAGCAAATCATGGTGCCCAGCCAAAGCTCAAAGCCACAGGTAATCACTGAGTAATGCTTTGACTATAGCTTCTGTGCAAATATGGGCATAGAAGTCAAAGTTTCTGTAAACTACATTTCACAATTAATAGATTCTAACCCAGAATGGATTTCTCAGACTCTATATGCCTCAAATGTTAAAAAATTATTTTGTTTGTTTGTTATATACAAAATATGACTTTATTTTTGGCTACAAAGTATTCTCGGGTAAGAAATCTAGGTTTTAGAGGTGAATATACAAAAAAATTGGAAGTCACTGAAGTTTAGCCTTTCCTTGTCTAAGACTAACTTACACTTCCACCTCTAAAATCTAAGGTAACAAAGAGAAAATTTTGTGTCAATAGTATGTAGGAGAAAATAAGTTGTAATGTTTACAACTTGTTTATATGTCATCTACTCTCATTTTTTTTGTTCACGACTCATTTTCGTTCATCTTCATATTATGTATTGAAATTCTTTTATCCCATTAACACCCTTTCTTTCAGAAATCTGTAAGTGAACATAATTAAGAAACATTTTTTTTAAGCACTAGCTTCTGAAATATTCATTATTAACCTGCTGGCTATACTTGTCCCTTTTTATATTTATATAATTAATTATCTCATTCAGATATATACATTTTCAAATAATTCATTAATACTATTCAGGTTTTGACTTGTCTACTTCTTTCTGCATTTAAAGGAAATGTTTTTGTTCAGCATTTCTCTCACCTTTTAATTTTCTAGTAGAGTTGAAACACCTGAAGACAGTGAAAGTTGGACCATTTTTCTATTTTGCTGAGAAAAGAACAGGACAATATATTTAAAGAACTCGAGGAAAGGAGTAGCACTAAATATAAATGCTTCATGGTGGAAACATAGAAGATGCACGGCCCAGATGTTAATTCTAGGGAATTCATGGGGTCAGGTTAGTGTCAGACCCAAACAATCTGAGACTGCTGCTTTTAAATAGCATTTGAATTCTAATTTTGGTTGATGAGTCCCATCCTGCAGTTTTTCACAGATGATTTAATATAAATACTCCTTGTACAGTTTCCAAGTTCTAATTTTCTATATTAGAAAAAAATTGGGCCCGGGCTAGTAATGAAGCCACGTCTGGCTCAGAGGATGAGCCAGCATCATTCAGTGAGATGAGAAAATTTAGTAGCAGGATACTCAGCACCTATAAACCATCTTACACGGTCTAGAGTCACCAAGGAAGAACCCCAATTATATTATAATTGTTTTTAGTGACAAATGAGTGGCTTTCGGTACTTTCATCCAACTGAAAATAATGTTAACACAGGAAAAGAGGAAGTAGAGAACTTGGCACCACTTAAAGTGTTTCCAGACCTTGAGTCTTCTTTAAATGACTAAATTACTCTGGAAGATTCATTTCATGCTTGTTTACTCTGCGAAAGCCCTTCACTGGATGGCTAAGAAAAATTAAAATCGGGAATGGTCATGGTGCTGCTAAAAGCCACAGCTGATTTTCCTGGATAGGAATTTCCACCTATAGAAAAGTCAGTGACGTTTTACACAGGTTTGCTGATTCTAGCAAATGATGCTGCCAGATTGGGCCTGAGAGTAGTTGTCAGAGAACAATCTGAAGGTACCCATGGAAGTCAGCTAGACGCCTTGTTCAAAACGCCAAAGAACTACATTGACACTGAGGAAGCAGCCTTGATACTGTGTATCTATGATGCCTCAAAAATAATACTTTCAATTTTTTAAAATTGTATATGCCTAAAAATGCTTGGCTGGAATTTACACTCTCCTCCCTTATTCCAGCCATTTATTTAACAAATAAGTCATACCCTGAATGCATACCCTGGGCCAGACACTAATGTACCAGTTGGGGAAGACAAATGAGCAAAAAATAAAGCAATGACGTCAGATATTATTCGCTTGCTTATTTGTTTTTCTCGTGTGGGGGTATCAACCCCAATTGTGTGGCTGACCTTTGGACAAGGTGACAGAAGAGATGATATTTAAGCTGAATCTTGAATGACAGAAATGAATAAGCCAGTGGAATATCTAGACAAAGGGCTTTCCAAGAGAGGAAACGGCTGGTAAGAAAACCGTGTGGAGTGAAGCTTGTACTTGGGTGAGGGTCAGGGAGGGAAATAGCGTAGGAGATAAAAGAAAAGAATGAGTCAGAATCCAGGTCAGTAGAACCTGTAAGCTTTGCAGAAGAGTTGGCTATAATTCTAAGTGTGATGGTGAGCTGCAGGAAGTGGCAGGTATGAGAATGGGTCATGAATTTTAAAATCCTTCTGCCATTACAGGGAAAATGAATTACAGAGGAATCAAAAAAGGGGGTCAATTACAAGGCTATTGCCTATTACTCAGGCAAGAAATAATGGTGTCTAGGATGCAGGAGGTAGAAATAGATTGATAAGATATAGATTCAGGGTATATCCTGAAGATACTTTAGAAAGGACTGCTGAGGAGTTGAATATGGAGAAATGCGGGGAGGGGAGGGTCGTGCCTGATGGGGGGGCTTTGGCTGGAGAACTTGCTTGTGAGGTGGTGCAGGTAACTGCCCTGGGGCACACTGAGCTGTGGGAGGGTGTGGGGAGTGAGGACTCAGGATCTCTCCCTTGTATATACCAAGTCTGAGGTGTAAAACAGGCATCAGAATAGGTACTTAATAGTTGATACTCTGGAGGCCTAAAGAAGTTAGGAATTGTGGAATTTTAAGTTCGGAGGTTATCGATATTTAGAGAGAATGTACACTCATGGAACTGCTTGAAGGTACCTAGAACGCCAAGTGTAAGTTCTCAACACATTGGTATCCATTGGGGAGGAAGAAAGCAGGAACAGAGGCTAATACAGACTGGCCTGGGTGGGATCTAGTGGGTAATTAGCCCTAGATCTACGCATTTAAAGCAAATGCACACTTTTCAAATTTTAGGACATATTGACTATTACAGAACTTACATCCAAAATAATGCCATCTAAATAGTTTTAGTGCATGTGTGTAGGGACGCGCGTGTGTGTGTGTGTGTGTCCCATAAAACAAAGTCCACACTTCAATATAATGAAATTTATTAATGAGAACAGGAACCATGTCTGTTTTACTTATTATTTTACCCTGGTATTTAGCAGAGTAAATGGCACATACGAGGTGCTCCATGTGAATGAATGAATGAATGAATGAAACCAGAAAATCTTGCTTTGTTGACAAAGTCATCTTGGAGCATTTATGTATCTTGTATGCAGTTCTGAACTTCCAAAAGCTTAGTGTCAAAGACCCTTCTCTTACTCAACAACCCTCCGTGTGCTGAGTGTTTCTGTCATCTATGATGGCATCTCTGAAGGGCCATGCAGCCTTGCAGCCTTCTCCCACAGCTGGGAGACTGATTCTGTACTGAAGACATGTCAGAGACACTCTCCATATCCACCATAGAACCTCTTCCCTCTAGGTCACTAACAGTTTCACTTCCTCTCTTCGAAAGGAAGTTACTAGGTAAGATTTTCCAATTTTGGTGCATTATTAATATTTCCCACCAGCTTATAAACCTATCTACCACATATTTACCACAATTCTGGTCTTTAAAAGAGAAAACAAAACCTCTCCCTTGAATCCGGACTCTCTGCAGTACATAGGGTAGGTAACTGGATGAGTGGAACCAACCTGTCCAAGGCTCCACCTGGGAAAACTCCTTTCTCCCCCCTCAGCTCACCTTGGGCACCATCTGGGACTCACGCTGACTGGTACTCAGGTGGCCGGCAATAGTGCTGCCATACCAGTTTGTTAAAATACAGAATTGAATCACTTTCATCCAGATGTAAAGAACCACTGCCCTGAGCCTCCCAAAATAGCCATCCCCGGGCCTTCATATCTCCCCAAGATACAGCAACTAAAGTGTTAAAATCTGCAGCTCTGTGGTCAATGTTCGGCCAGGTTGATCTGACTGGAACATGCACCTTTTGGGGATACATCCCTGGACCTCTGACATTCAAACTGGGTGAGAGTGTGAGAGGTAGTTTATATTTGAAATATTACCTAAGCTCAAGTTCTTTTTTATTTGTTTAAGTAAGATAAACAGACAGGAATTAATGATCGTGTTCTCTCCCTGAAGCCCACTTTAAGAGCTCTGGACTTCACAGTATCTAAGGTTTCTTTGAGATTACAAAAAAGAAATCTTCTGTGATCTTATAATCCACAAAGGAAACTCTTCAAATTCACATTTATGTGTTTCATATATAAAATTCCGTTTTACAGACAACTTTTTAGAAATATAGCTGTTCTAAGTATATCCACTGATACTCTTGTATGCACAAATTTTGTTCATATCAACAGAGATAAGGGAACTAAAACATGATGTGTAAATTCAAGTCCAGTGTTCATTGCTCAGTCTTGTCAACTTGATAAGAGGACACTTAAGGACACATAATTAAGAGTAATTCTGAATACGTGAATTCTTCAGCTGTTGATCATGTTTACACATGTGGACTTTCTATTTGGCTGCATACTCTGTGGGCAATTTTTCTACTTCTGTTGAATTAATTTAATAATGTCACTGCCTGAAATAGCCTAGGATGTAGAAAAATGTCAATGATTTTCAAAAATGTCACCTTTGCAATGTAGAGAACGGCATTTTGTTTTCTTTAAAAAAAAGTAACAAAAATAAAACATTTGTATTAAAATATTCTCTGTGAAGGCACCTAGGAATCTGTGTGTTACACATGGGTAGAAACGAATTGATCTTCAAGTGGGCTTGTTGGCCTTACCCAAATGAGCAGAAACATGTGGGACCATCAAAACTTCGGGGTGGTTGTTTTTGATTTGATTATGGCAGCATGAATAAAACCCTCCCAGAAGGAACTCGTTATATTTAGAACTTTCTCTTTTCAGGTATGGGACAAAAACTGGAGTTTATTGAAGGCCATCAAATCTTCCAGTTTCTAAAGGGACTGAGAAGATTAGCTAATTTTGAACTCAAAACAGAGACCATTTTGGTGCATCCCACTGAATTCTGTTGTTATGAGAGAGGATTAGTAAAGAGCATAAATGTTTCTTTCTGTGCAAACACATTTGAGATTCAGAAAAGTAAAAGCCCCAGATCAAATACAAACCCCTATCAAACTAGCCCTGAAAGCACTAAGGACATCAAAAGCAATGCCTGGACCACACATCAAAACAAAACAAAAATCAAATAAAATCCTCCATACCTAGCGAGGTTCTGTTTTAATGAAAGAAATCATACACACCGCTGTGAATTACACAAATTCCGGGGTAAATGCATTGAAAATTTGCATTTTAACTGTCATTTTGATATCCATAAGCTAATGGAGAAGAAGAAAGAATAGTGGTGCCATGCACACACCTGCAAAAGGGGAGCTGGAGAAAAGAAGTCAAAACCCCAGAATAAAACAAAACAAAACCCACAGAGTAACAGAGAATGTATTTTCCAGGTAATTTTTTGCAGTATTACACTTGGTCCTTTCAGCTATCTTAAGTATCAGGTATTACTATGGGCCCCATTTTTTTAAGGTTTATAGAAACTAAATATATTGTCAGGGGTCAAACTGGCATGGACCAGGGATTGAAATCCAGATTCATCAATGCAGAGTTGATGCGTTGAATCAGGATTCCACAAAGAAAGAAAGACGCTCCTGTTTGCACTTGTGCTGGTACTTTACATAGTGTCTCTTGTTTAATCTCCACATTAATCTTTCTCCACGTGGTTGGAAGTTAAGTATATGTTGAAAGAATAAATGTAGTCATGAAAAGTGACTGCATTTTATTCCTGGGCCAATGCTGGGAAGGAAACAGCAACAAAAGGCAGAAGCCAGAGATCAGACCCAAGGTTACTGGGATAAATGTGAAATCACCACACACAGCCCTGGACAACATCATTTCTACCACATATGGGACACATGTTAGAACACTTTTTTTTTTTTTTTTTTTGCAGTACGCGGGCCTCTCACTGCTGTGGTCCCTCCCGCCGCAGAGCACAGGCTCCGGACGCGCAGGCCCAGCGGCCATGGCTCACGGGCCCAGCCGCTCCGCGGCATGTGGGATCCTCCCAGACCGGGGCACGAACCCGTGTCCCCTGCATCGGCAGGCGGACTCTCAACCACTGCGCCACCAGGGAAGCCCCTAGAACATTTTTAAAGGACAGGATTACCCCAGCAGGCATGAAGACTTGGGGAACATCCAGACATCTGGGTTTTAAAAAATGAGTTAAGAAAAGTTGAGGAACGTTTGACATAGGCCCTTCTGTCCCTCAAAGGTATTGTAATAATTGTGGTTCTGTTTTCTTTGACATATCAAGTATTTTCTACTAATAAGTTTAACTGGGATTAACTCAAGAAGTATTACCCTAGATTTAAGAATAACACATCTTTTAGTATAGCAGAGAAAATGTAGAGAAATAGCATCTCTTAGTCACTTTACTGGGAAAGCAATTATAATATCATTGCATAAGTTAATTTTGGACTTTGGGGCGCCATCTGGCCTCATGTATGTACATCATGATCTCCTACTAATTGTATCAGTGCGGCTGCACTTGGTTGCAGGTAACAAGAAACCCAAGTAGAATAAGCTAAACCTCCAGGAGGTTATTTCTCTCCAGGAGAAGAGGTCAGTGGAAGGAAGAGAAGGCACAGGTCTCTGGGCTTCATGATGCCACTGGGACCCAAAAGCAAACGGGTGGCTGCATCTCCAGCATTCCATGCATGTCCAAGGTCAAAAGGAGGAGTGAAGAAGACAAGAGGATTTCGCTTCCAGCAACTTTGCCTTTTCATTCAGGAAAGAAAATTCCTCTCCTCCTACCTCTTGGCCTTTAGGTCTCATTGACCGCCCTGAGTATACATGGACATATGCTCCCTCTTTAACCAGTCGTTGGCCAGTGGGAGGGAGATTGGAGGAACTGATTGACATTCATCAGTGTTCATCTCTGGGCTGGGCTGGAAGGTCTGCTCACCCTGACTTCAAGTGCTCTCAACCAGATGCCTGGCAATGAAAAGTTCCACTGGCAGGGAAGCCCGGGGGTGCGATGGGGTAGATGGCTGCTGAGTAACCACTAAGCTTCTGCATACCAACGGCAGAAATTTTATTTCACGAGGTGTAGAGGTTTGATTGAAATTAGTGCATTTCTTTATCCAAAGAGAATCCAACAAAAATTCATTTTAAAACCTCTATATTTACCTTTACAAATAAAACATAGACTGGGACCACACATATGGAAGGTAATTGAGAGAAAAATGTGATTTAGGACTTGTGGTTCTATTTCCTTTAAAATTAAATGATGCATATTTCAGGCCAATACATTTTAACCTGCAGTGTGGAAATGCGCAAAGTGGCCCTTATACTAAGCAAGTGGGATGATTAACATAACTACTGTACATGCTGCTTTCTATTTCTAGTGAAACATCAGTTTTCTTCAACGTTATCACTGCTGCACCATTATTTCAAAAGGCCATGAACTGTAACAACATATTTTTGAAAACAAAACCCTAGATGGCAATCCCAATGTGTAAATGCACTCATTATATATAATGAAATGTTAAATTCCTAAAAGGCAACTGTAATTAAATGGAGGAGGGAGAAACCACACTGTTAGACTGCATTTATTTGTTATATACTCAATAAGAAACCATTATTTATTTAATGTTTTAAAGATTTGACGAATGTTTTATTATCCTTATTATAAACAACAAAAATGGTAACATCAGAGGATAGATGTTAAGCAAGGGGGAGGATATTTCAAATAGGCTGAGTTAAAAAAAAAAAAACCCTGCTATTTACAATGTAATCATTTCAATTCTGTGACATTAATAATTTATCAGACCCTGCAGCCTGGGGGGCAGTTCAATATGTGTAATTTATCTTGTGGAATCACTGCTGATGGTCAGTTAACCTAATATGTGCTGAGTGACTCAGCTTGTTAGAAGATAATTTAGTAACCGTCCAGCAGTTGGCTCCCTTAGAAATTCCATCATCTGCCATCCTCCGCTTAAAGTGCCAAGACAGTCATGGGAAAAGAGGGGAGGGCTTAGATTAAGTACGAGATTGTACGCAGGTAGCTCTTACACAAATACTCAGTGGCAGTGCCAGATGTTTCCCGATAGCAGCACACCAAGAAGGCACAGTTACAGAGCTCTGTTAGGGTAATATGTTTTTATTCTTAAACTATGCAAAAACATCTCATTCTCTGAAGACCAAAGCTGACTTGTTTTTATAATTTGAGAGCCCTCAGTTTCATAGAATTTCATGTGGTATTTATTTATTGTGGGCATCAATCAGAAAGTGTCCCTTTTGATTTAGAATTTGCCTATATATCAGGACCAGAATTTTCTCATAATATCAAATTAAAAAGCAGGGGAGGGGTGGTCTCCAAGTTTCACCAGTAGCCTTTGAGGCATGACAGCTATCAGGGAGAGACTTAAGAAGGAGGAAAAAACCAAATTCAAAATCAACAATTTAGAGTTTGAGATCCTTTAAAAAGAAAACAAAACGCCCCTTTGTAAAATAATGAGTTTTCGACCTTGGTGATGAGTTAGTCATTAATCAATTTTACTACAAAGGAAGCTGGTTACTTTCATTCCATAGCACGAGAAATTT
The DNA here is from genome assembly GCF_003031525.2 of Neophocaena asiaeorientalis asiaeorientalis. Taxonomy (NCBI): domain Eukaryota; kingdom Metazoa; phylum Chordata; class Mammalia; order Artiodactyla; family Phocoenidae; genus Neophocaena; species Neophocaena asiaeorientalis. Next base: position 12,607,038 of record NW_020173116.1, on the reverse strand, counting down.
GAGGAAGCCATTAACTGAAAGGACATCTTTCCTAGATCAAGATAAGGATCTTGGTCTGCCTTAATCTGACACCAGAAATCACACCTCGTGATTATTGCTCACCCTTAACTAAATGTCAGCTGCAAATAACAGATCATGACGTCATGCAGCAGGTTATCTGGTCTGGGTTTTACCTAATAGTCTGAAGAAAGCACTAATCTTTCCCTTCAGTCCTGAACGCCATGGCTGGGCAGGGTCCCTTCTCTCTGGCGTGTCTGCAGGATAAGAGGCAATGCACCCTTTGCACTCCAGTCTTTCCCACACTGCTGTAGCAAAGGGGATTGTCCACCCTGATGGCTTGATTGGTTGGAAGCGTTAACTAACTGGGGAAATCCTGAATGGATTTCTTTCCCCCTTAATCCTTGAGCCAGCTCATTCAATGCACGTGTTTTTAATTTCAGAAAACTGCTACGCTTTGTTCTTAGAAGCGAGGGTGTCACAGAAACCATGAATAGTTACTAAGTCATGAAACTTGTCATTCTCTCAAGTGCATCCATCGTTTCCCTTCCCACCACAGACCTGTCCTGCCTTTAAAGTAGAGACGCGGATCTGCAGATTTGTCGAGGCTTAAGAAAAAACGTGGACTCACATTATGTCTCTCTTGATTCAATTGCTCATGATTTGGAATCTAGGCATATAGCAACATTTTTATCGTCATGGAAAAAAAAAGTTTTAAATGCATTGCAGTACTTCTAACTGATAGTTTGTTGATGATTTGGAAAATCTCTCTGGAATCATTCCATACGTTTCAAAGAAAACCTCATGCCAGAGGAGGAGAAGAACGAGAATCTAGGCATGAAGGAGTTATTGAGGAGAAAGGATATGGTGGAACAGGGGAGAAATGTGTGAAATACAAACAAAAAAGACCAGAATTGATTCATGAAGAATGAATTGAATTAAAGCCTCAGCAAGAGCCCACAGCCGGGCAGCCCTCCACGTGTAAGACTCTTGCCAGTGAACTTTGCAAGTCTCTAAAGTAAGAACGGAGATATAAATGCCCACCAGGAACCAGACACAAGGGAAACACTTTTTTTTTTTTAATCCAGAAAAAGAAAGAAATGATATATTTAACACACACCGACCGTCTAGATGGTGCCAGCTGCGTTCAAAAGCTCATCTCTCAAATCAAAACCATGCTTTGCTTGGACTCTGCAGATCAAACAAAGCTGTTGGAAGATAATTATGCTCTAATCCATCTGCGGTCTCCTTGTAGGTGTTTGGGAAAGCGAACTCAATATGCAACGGAGCATCTTCTCTAACACTTTGGGTCACTAGGATTGCCGGCTCGAGACCCCGATTTAAAAGCATTGGGCAATGAGTGAAGGTGCCTTTGCTAGCCTCTGGATTTTTAGGACCTTTGAGTCTTTGCTTCATTTCTATCTACCTTTTCCTCAAAGCTGAGATCACAAAGTGACTTTGTGTCTTAGTTGTAATTATACATCGGTTATGGACAATTTGCACCGAGTCTTATTTACAATCAATGAGGTTATGTTTTTGCTCTCTCTTTTCCTCTTTCCTTTTAGCCATATTTGGCGAGAGACGATTGGCAGGGCGTTCTCCTTTTCAGGATACTTCCCTAGTCAAGGACTTGATTAGCACGTTTTTGCCAGTAAAACACGCCGTAATTAGTTTTTAATAATCAGTACATTTTTGCTCTATCAGCGTGCAACCTCCAAGCCTGCAATATTTAAAAACAGTACTCATGGCACAGGATATGCCACATATTAACTTTGGGGCAAATATAGCTTTTAGAATAATGTTTTGAAAGCAGCCCCCTGTAAATATAAGGTGGTATAGCACCATATGGAGACTGGGTTTCTGACATATGGCTTGAATTAACAAGTTTAAAACTGTTAGGATCAGTTTTTCTTTCACTGAAGGCAAAACCACAAGATTCAGAAGTGAAATGTGCTCCAGTCACTGATACAAAGGCTCACCAAACGCTGGGCCTCTTGGGCTAGAATTTTTTGTTGGCAGCAAGTACAAATTATCAATAGTAAGACAAGTTGTAACATGACGAGGAATCACAAGGCTGCCGAGGCTTAGAATTTCACTTCAAATGGTGCTTGCGTGGCCGACACCACAGTCGCTAGCAAAGGACACTGCCTCTTTGAAAGTGGCTTTTGAATTATGATTATTGCATCCTCAAAATAAATTGTTTTCCTGGGTTGATATAAAAGATATTTGAAAAGACAAACTTGAGTGACAGATGGAAACGGCCCAGGGTGCCGTGTCTTCTGATCTCTCCTAATTGAACCTTTGTAGGATGAATTGAACAGGGACAGTTCAAAGATCTGGGGTCCGTATTACACAAATATTGTTTCATTTAATCAAAACTGTCTTTGAAGTATATGGCCCTTGTGGGTCACCTGTAGCTTTGAAAGTTAAGGTCATATAAAAGCTTTAGTAATGCTGGAGAGGACAGTACACAGCTACAATAAGATGCTGGAAAAAAAAAAAAAAAGATCAAGATGGGAATGAAGGTGGTTTTCATATTCATGTTTCCTTTTATTGCCCTTTTATTTTTTTCAGGGAGCAGAGCTCTCCAAATTTGTGAGGAAAAGCATTACTACGTTCAAACATCCACAGGGCTCATTGTCATCACTGGAAATGTGTTTGTTTGCAGTGCAGTATCTAAACCATAATTATTCCAAGCTTTGAAATATCTGTTCAGTGTTAAGTTGAGCCCAGCTCATCTGAGTTCACTCCCTCCGTCTGCAACTCCCTGTAGGAAGAACATTACAAATTGTCTCTCTTACTTTGTAGAGAGAGTAAGGTTTCCTTTTAGAACTTGATTGGAGTGGCATCAAATATATTTCTTTGTAGCCAGAATGGGAAACCCCTACAAAGAAAGAATGTTCTCCTCTTTGGGGGAAATGCCATTGCAATAATACTTAATAACAGTAACACAGTTTGCAAAGCACTAGTATGTACACTACCACCACTGAATCCATAGAGCAGTCTAGGAGACAGTGGGCCTTCTTGCCATTCTATAGACCAAAAAAAAGTTCAAGACTCCAAAAACTTAAGTGATTTGCCTAATAGATCACAGCTAGTCAGCACCAGAAGGTGGACTTGAACTTGGCACTTAAAGTTCGGGCTCTGAGCTCTCTCCATCGTATCCCTTGCACAGGCTGGTCTCTCCAGGGTGGGAGCAACTGTCTGCCCTTCCTGTGGAGCTCTCACCTGGAACAGGAGGGAGATGCATTTCAGGCCCCGTGCAAGCTGGTCCTTGGGATGGAGGACACGTTTCATCGTCTCAGTTGTCCCCTCCTCTGGCTGCCGGGCTGCCGTGGGAAGGCAGGTAGGGGAGCAGGGGCAGTGGGGCAGTTCAGCCACGTGAAAACTTTGGAGCATCCCGGGGTGTCGCTTTATTCAGCAGTAGGGCACTAATCATGTTCAAAAAATATTTTCAAGTGGATTCTTTCCTGGCTATAAACACACATATAGGCCTTTCCTCTGTAAAAGCCTTCTGAGTCATACTTCCACGAGGTCTGCGCCCCTTTTTGCTCTACAATCTTCTGGGTCAGATCGCAACTGCACATGACTCCTCTTGATCCCAAGACCCTGGTCTTTCATAAATACCTTTAAATGTATGGAGGCCTACAGTGAATCTGGTAATGATTATTATATTTTTCCGAACATTTGTTTCTGCCCTTATACAAATTTTTGGCCTAGCTAGAGAAATTCCACTTAATCCTTTAGCTTACAAAAATCAGGAGAGAATCAGAGAGCAGAGAGCCATCTAGGGACCATCTGGTCCAACCCAGTTATGTCATAAATGAGAAAACTGAGGCTCAGAAAGGCTAAGTGACTTGCAAAAAAAAAAACCAAAAAACAATCACAGAACTGCAGGGGCGAGCACCCAGGCCCCGGCTCCCTGATTCCAGGACCTTCTTAGTCAAATGATACTGCCTGAGTGTTCTCTACTAAAACAGAAAACAGACAGAAAGTACAAGATTTCAGGCCTTTCGATCCATCGCTCGCCTGCCATGTTGTATTTATTCTTCTTAGCCTAACCACCTCCTGACCTAGCACACATTAATTGTCCATTATTTGTCTCTCCTCCAGGAGAATATAATCAGTGGTGTGCTGTGTAGATGATTAACAAGCAGCTCTCTGAACAGAAGGAAACCAATGTGACTCATAGCATTTGCTGATCTCTGAGGTGTAAACCCGCCCACCGTGGCTGATTCCAGGCTCCCGGCAGAATGGACACAGACTTGGAAAGAGATGCGTGCAGCTGGCCCAGGTGACCCAGAGCGCTCCTGAGATCAGGAGTTACAAACCCTCTGGCTTCTCCCCCGTGTCTGCAACAGAGACTGACACCTATTGGCAGCTCAGTCTGTATCCATGGGACTGCCTTACAGGGGTCACAGAGACTAGTTTTCTGGAAATTGTTGGAATTCTGCTGCCTCTCTGCTCCTCCTATACCACGCAAGGCAGCTGCACCTCTTCTCTGGGGAGAATGTTCACTTTCCCAGCTTCTCTGCTTCTGGTTGATGGACATTGGCCACATTCTGTTTTAACTTAACCTTTAAACGGAAGGAAGCATAGACGGTTGTTTCAGGTGAAATTGTAAATGCAGGTGGGGAAAAACTGCATTGTCATGAGGCTGTGGTGTTCGGGAACACTGCAATAATAATATGATTCTTTGGCTGTTTTTTGTGGTTTTTTTTAAACGCTTGGAATGACTTCATTCATTCCCTCCTTTGGGGATACAGGTCAAGCCCCTGGCAGGCATATTCACAGCATCTCCCTCTCTGCAGCCTTTTTCCAGGAGCTACTTGCAGAGGCTTGAAGCCATTGTGAATCGGGGCCTTTGTAGCGGGATAACGTAGCCCATTATGATTGGAGTTGTATGCTTTAATAATGAGAAAAGGAAATCCCAATCCTGCTCCGGTAATTAGTGTAACTGGAACTTAAGTCAAAACCAAATACGGGGAGGTCTTTGCTCAACCATATATTTTTGACATTTTTATCTGCAAAATGCTTTGTAGGAAACATGGCCATAATGAAGTACATGTTCAAGAATTTTGATGAACCTAAAGTTAAAACATTCATGATGTGTGGGAGTAGAGAGAGGCATCTTCAAATATGGAGTTTCTTTCTCAAAGGGTAGTATGTTTTTAAACATAAATTATGGCATGTTCCATAGAGAATTCCAACAAATGACCAACGGGATGCAACAGAAACATAAATCTATATTATCTCACACACAAATATATACATGTTTCATGCATGTTTTATAGGATTGATCAGAGTCTCGGCCTTTTCTCACTATGGCATGTAATGTAATTCCTATTCAATTTCACACGGATAGTGAAAATCAATGAGACATTTAGCTCAAGGAGTTTCTGGACTGGAAGAGCCAAATAGTCCACTGGACATTTATACATTTAGGAATTTCAGGGAACTGAGCTCTTTTGGAAATTCATACATTCTAGAATGTCATTCCAGGTCATACATTTAATTTCAAGGGAGTGATTTAAGAGGAGACAACTTTAACCATGGAAAAGTCTTAAAAAATAGAAAATCCAGCAAGGAGTGGCTCAGTGCCAGGGCGCCTTGAATATCTAAACTCTCATTGACACACTCCTTGGGGCAATGCTCAGACCCTTCCATTTTCTGTCTGCCTCTGCCTCCGCCCACCCCCTCCCTACCGCCCCGCTGCATGCAGTGAGCACTCAATGTGTGCACACTGGCTCGGATGAGAGGGAATGATTTCAATGGACTCAAACAGCTAGTCAAAAGCTAACCCCTGTGATTCATAAAGGGTATTGATGACAGTAGACTTCATTTTGGATTGATTCTTTAGGGAAAACGTCCATCTTTCTCTACAAGCTCTCTGACTTCATCTGTGTTAGCAATGTTGACTTAGAACGGAACATTTTAGACAGTTTGGTTCTTCAAAGCCAGCCCAATTCGGTTGCCTAATTTGGTTCCAATGGAAAATGTAATATTCATATTTTCCTTATCCCTCGAATGAATATCTTGGGCAAAGTCTAGACCATTAAATGAGGGAAGTGATGGAAATACTGCCATAGAAGAGCATTTTCTATTTACATGAAACTGGCTAATAGCCAGACAGTCTGGTGTTTCACTTAAAACACAGTCATTTACTGCACAGAGCATAAGCCCGTTGCCTTACCTGAGAGAACCCGTCCCCTCCCAGAGCTGCGCTTTGAAGGAAGTTTATTTCAAGCTTATTCATAACCACCCTGGCAGGGTCATTAACAGAGTTATGTAAGGCAAGGAGCAGCCCAGTGTTTAATTATCAATCCGTCAAAACACTATTAGTAATCCCCACCTAAAAAGAGCAATGGCTTGTTTAATGTGCTGAATGAAAAATGTTAAAGCAGTAAAAAATAGTTTACAGGCGAGTTTTAAAGCATAGATTAGCACGTAACCAGAGTTTAATTCTACAGTTCAGATACTGATGCAAAACAAAACCGAAAAATAAAAGGATTAAAAAAGAAACACTCGAGGTTTTCTTATGAAAAACGAGAAGACTAAGTATCACATCAAGAACTGCACTCTCTTCTTTTCAAATGTACGGGTCTAGGGAGCTCCAAGAAATTTTATTTAAAAAGGATGACGCCATGAATGAGGGAAATAGTTGACATTTTAGGAATTTCTGCAGCCTCGGAAGCTCTTTTGTGAGGAACAAGTGTTGTCAGTAAACGAGGCAGCCCGGGGCCACCGTTTTCTACCTTGACTACTTCTTCTGCTTGCCGGGCTGGTATATTTGTTTAATTTTTGGAAGCTGTAATTTGAGAACTTTCAAAGCAAACAAAGTAAAGGTTGGTCCTAAAGGGGATGTATTTAGCCTAAAAATAAATGAGCTTTCATAACTCAGGTGAAGTTTCTCTCTCTCTCACTCTCCCCCCACCCCCCTTCTGTCTGTCTCAGGCAAACAGCTATATTAATAGTCATCTCATAACCACAGCATTTTGCTAACAGTCACAGAGCTATATTTAAATTCAGGGCACTGCTGCCATGAATTCGACAGTATCTTTATAATCTTGTTTTTAAAATACTTGCTTTTGCCCAGCATCTTTGATCCCTTAGTGACCGCAGAGATCTTGCTGCCATCGCCTCCTCCTTTCCCCACCCTGCTGGAGAGGCTGCAGGTGGACGTGGCCAGAGCTGACCCCTGCCCCTGGGCGTACAGGAAGCATACCCAAGGGTCTGGGGCCCAAACTTATCTGTTTTGCTCCCAGGTGACCTGCTTTGGAGGAGTTCTGCTTTTTTTTTAACCCAACACTTAAAATGCACAGGAGTTTTCAGGAAGGGGTGCGAGGTGTTGACCCAGGGCAGTTCAAGTCCTTCCTGGCTTTCAGTGTCCATGGCGACCTCCAACCTGCCACCAACCACACATCCATTCACTGCAAGATAATTATGCAAATATATACTAACTAGGTTTAGTTCCCTACTTAGACTTCCTTCCCACTCCTAGCTCCCTAGCATGGGTGCTGACAGTGTTTTGGAAGAGTTACTAAATAGCTGGAAGGCTTTCTGAATATATCTATCCCGGCCTGTCAAAGCTAGAACAGCGACGGTCCATCTGGGCCTGGAAGACAATTTCCATGGTGTAAAATACTCTTTCAATTCTTTCCTACCAGAGACGACCAGCTGGTGCTGCAATGAGACAGCCAAATCCACTGTGTGTAGACCTCCGCTCCAAGCTAAAGAGTGGCCTGGGATGACCCTGAAGTTGCATCTTTGGAGCAGTGAGCAAAAGCCATCGCAAGGGGAGAAAGCAGTTCCTGGGTTGGTGTCACCATCGCGGGCTGAGGCCGCAGAAGGCGACTCCAGCAGGATAGCCAAAGCTCTTGAGCAATTGATAAAAATGCGTTTTTCTTTCAACTTTCTGGATATTAAGCATAGGAGGGGATTTGGGGGAGAAGAGCCTGAAGTTTTTCGAACAAATGCCTCACTTTTTGAGTGTCTATCTTAGCCAGAAGCCCTTTCTGGCACTTTCCTGCTGTGTGATTGTATATACCATTTTAAAATCATAAACAGCGTTTGAATTTGGATATGTGGGAAGAGTGGAGGAAGTTGGTTCTTTCCCCGGAAGTCCTGAGATTCTGCTTACCCTCCAGTTCTTCCAAAAACATAGTTTGTGAGTGTGTTTCGGTGCCAATCTGGATCTATACAGAGTATTAAAAAACCTTGAGGACCTGACAGTGACAGCTCCTCAGTAAGGATCTCTGCCTTTGTCAACATTTTACCTTCTGGGAAGGGTGAGAGGTGTGATCCTTTCCTGAAACACCAGGGCAGGGCTCAATATTTGGTACATTGTCACAAAGAACAAACCAAATTACCCAGCAGTGGGAGTCACTGAGGCTCAACACCCCTCAGCTCCCACCTGGAATCAGAGGTGAGGGGCGGGGAAAGCAGGTGTGGCCATGTGGAAGCTGGGGACGTTGTTAGTCGGTCAAGTCAGTCAGAAAGGGCAAAAACTGACAGAAAAATAAGTCAGTCCGCTTAGGTGACGCAAATAAGATTCAAAAAGGAGGGAAATCTTCCATGCCACAGTCCAAGGGAAAGTCATCACAGCATCCCAGGGGCAAAGAATTCTCAGAGACCTTGAAGGGGCAGCTCTGAAGTCCACGGTCGGCACAACTTCTCTCTAAATTTAGTCTCTATTTTGATCAGGGCTAGTGCAGGAGATGGCATGCTGCAGGAAGTGAGCTGATGAATGCCTGGCTGGGCCCTGTCTCCACAATTCTTGATGTCTGGGTACCTCTGGGTGGTGTTCCAGGGAGGAGCGGCCTTTAGAGACAGCAGCACCCCAACCTCCATGGCATCTGGTTAGGCAGCCCCATCAGGATGTCTCTAGTCGGGAGAAGAGTATCCAAACAATATATCCTGGTTTAATCATGTGCTTGGCCAGTTTGGATAGCACTTTGATCTCTCTCAGTGTGGCCAGTGACTTTCTTACCACTCTTGGGGAGGTAGAACAGGGTCCAGCGTGTGCACATGAGAACCTTGCTGTTGGGATGCCACAGGGAAAGAGTACCTTGGCTGGATTTGCTTCCGTGCTCTTGCCAAGATTATAGAGAGACACAGGAGAGATTGACAATGTCCATAACATTACAAAGTCCCTGATGATCGTGGTGGTGAGACCAGGATGGAGGACAGGGATTGGGCGGCTCAAGCTAGTGATGCTTCTGGACATGGGGACATCACCTGTTGCTGAGAGCCCACCTGCTTGTTCATATACAGCCAAGAGTCGTCCTTGCTTCTAAAAGTGAGTTTAAGAGAAGTATGTTCCATCGTGTACAGTAACAGCACTGACATCCCCAAAGCAATGGATATTGGAGATCCGGCTGCCTAATAAAAGACTTGCCAGGTAACCACACCCCAGGTCTGCATGGATTCTCATAGAATCCTGGGACACACAGTTAAAATGGTGCCAGGATAAACTGAAACAATAAGATGTCACTACATACAAACCAGCACTGCTAAAACTAAAGGATGACAATACCAAGTGATAGTGAGAATGATGAGCAAATGAAATCCTCATACACCCACATGGGAGTGGTGGTATAAAGACTTTCGAAAGCTGTTCGGTGTTAATCTACTGAGGTTGAAAGTACCCATATCCTGAGACCCAGCAACTCCATTCTTGTGTACATAACCCACAGAAATGCCTGAACAACCCCACTAAGAGAGAGGTATACAAATACCCACAGCTGTGTTATTCACAATAGCCCAAAATATGGAAAAACAAATGATTGCCATGATTATCAAAATGGATAACTAAATTATAAAATATTCAAAGAGCGACCAACTATCCCAGTTTGCCCAGGACTGAAGACTGTCTAGGAACATAGCACTTTCAGTACTAAAACAGGATGGTTCCGGTTTTGGGGTACAGCACATAAGAAGCTTAGAAGTTGCCACTCCATCCTAACGAGTAAAAAGCAGAACAAACTGAAAAATCAACAACTCTTTTAAGAACAGTCATATAAGTGAGGTTACAGGGCACACCACTGTCCTAAAATTGGAAAGACATACAGGCAAATACAAAGAATTATAATGTACTAGAGCAGGAACCAATGAGTTGAAACCTTCACAGGAACCAGAGAACTGTACTTGACAAATTGCTGGAGGCCCAGTGTGGACAGATTTGAGAGTTAAAAACTCTAGGGGGACCCAGTCATACCAGGGCCCCATATTTTTTGTGAGTTTTATCTCTAGGAACTCTATAAGATCCTCAAAGTGAATACTGGAGAAAAAAATCCCCTTATGCTTCCTACAGGGGGAGGGGAAAAGGAACCATTCTGAAATAAAACAGAGTATCTCTTCTTCCTAGCAAGGTGTGCCCTCAGGAGAAACTTTACCCGATGGGGTTTTCTCAGAGCCTAAATGACGTGGGGGAAGGGAAATACCCAACTCCAGCCTTCTTAAGCCATTGTGTTACACTTAACAGAGGTGGGGGCTTGGGGGGGATGAAAAACTCTTGTGAAGATTAGGGTCCAGTGGTTCAGACTCATTAAAAGACTGCGACCTAACCATAGGACTGTAAAACACTTCCCCGCACCCCACACCTTACCACTACATTAATAAGGTCTATTTATTACAGTTCCCTTCATGCAGTAGATCATAACCACCTTGCAATAAAAAATCATAAGGCATATCAAAAGGCAAAAAATACAGTTTGAAGAGACTGAATATGTATCAAAACTAAAGTCAGATATGGCAGGAATGTTGGAACTATCAGATGGGGGATTTTTAAAAACTATGATTAATATGCTAAGGGCAGAAAACATGCAAGAACAGATGGATAATGTAAGCAGAGAGATGGAAATTCTAAGAAAGAGTCAAAAAGAAATGGTAGCGATAAAAAAACACTGTAATAAAGACCATCTTTGACAGGCTCATAAGTAGATTGGACACAGCTGAGAAAAGAATCTCTGGGCTTGAGAATATGACAATAGATGATTCCAAAGCTCAAGAGAAACAGAAAAAAAGACTGAAATTAAGAAAAAAAGAGACTATCAAGGAATTCTGGGACAACTACAAAGAAATAACAGGGGCATCATGGGGACACCAAAAAAAAAAAAAAAAAAAAAGAGAGATAGGAATAGAAGCAATATTTGAAGAAATAATGACTGAGAATTTTCCCCAAATTCTTGTCAGACACCAAACCACAGATGCAGGAAGCTCTGAGAACACCAAGCAGGGTATATGCCAAAAAATCACATCTAGGCATATCAAATTCACATTTCAGAGAATTAAAAATAAAGAAAAATTTGGGCAGAGACCAGAAGGTAAAAACAAACAAACAAAAATCAACTTTACCTATATAGGAGCAAAGATAAGAATTACACCTAACTTCTCCTCAGAAACCATTCAAATTAAAGGAGAATGGAGTGAAATACTTAAAATGTTGTGAGAAGAAAACCACCAACCTAGAATTCTATACCCTGATAAATTATTCTTCGAAGGGAATGAGAAATAAAGACTTTCACAAACAAAAATTGAGGGAATTTGTTGCCAGTAGACCTGTCTTGCAAAAAAATTAAATGATTAAGAAAAGGAACTTGTATCTACATGAAGAAAGAAAGAGCATCAGATAATGAATAAATGAAGATAAAGTATAAACTTTTATTTTTCTTATTCTTAATTGACATGAAGATAACAGTCTATTCCAAATAAAAATAGCAATAATGTTGTCAATTATCTTTACATATATGAATATATATGTACATATATACACGTACATATATATGTACTTATATAAAAGTATACATCTATGATTATATATAAGTGAAATAAATGACAACAATGATACAAGGGAAAGGATAAAAGAAGCAGGAGTATTTTGTTTTTATAAGGTACTTGCACTATCGTGAGGCAGTATACTATTTTTTTTGAAAATGAACTTGGATTATTCATAAATGTATATTGCAAACTCTAGGGCATTTAAAAAAGTTTTAAAAAAGTATAATTGATATGATAAGAAGGAAGAGAATATGGAATCATATACCATGCTCAATTAAAACTACCAAAGGCAGGAAAAGTGTGGAAGAGAAAAATAGAAATGATGAATGAGGGTAACAAAGAGAAAACAGTAACAAATACAGTAGATATTAATCCAATTTTAGCAGTAATCACTTTAAGAAAATGTACCAACTGAAAGACAGAGATTGCCTAAGTGTATCAAAAAATAAGATCCAACTATATGTCTTCAAGAAACCTACTTTAAATATAAAGAAGCATGTAGATTAAAAGTAAAGAAAAAAGAAAGATATAACATGTTAACACTAATCAACAGAAAGCAGGAGTAGCTATATTAATTTCAGACATAGCAGATTTCAGAGCAAGGAAAGTTATCAGGGATAAATAGGACTGTATCATAATGATAAATGGTCAATATTCCAAGAAGATATAACAATCCTTAATCCTTAATGGGTATTCAACTAACAACAGAACACTGAAATGCATGAGGCAAAAACTGAAAAGCTGAGAGAACTTCAAAGAGAAATAGATAAATAATATAGTATATGTGGAGACTTTAACATCCCCCTATCAGAAATTGACAGACCCAGCAGGCAGAAAAATCAGTAAGGATGCATTGAACTCAACAGCACCATCAAACAACTGGATATAACTGACACCTAGATACATCATATGTCATCCAACAACAGTAGAATATACATTCTTCCTTAGTTTACATGGAACACTCACCAAGATAAACCACATTCTGGGCCATAAAACACATCTTAAAAGATTAGAAATCATACAATGTCAAATTTCACACCACAGTGGAACTAAACTAGATATCAATAGCAGAAAGATGCCTAGAAAATTCCTGAATACTTGAAGATTAAATAATACACTTCTAAATAACACATGAGTCAAAGAATAAATCTCCAGATAAATTTAAAATTATTTCGGACTAGATGAAAACAAAAATACAACTTACCAAAATGTGTGGGATGCAACAAATGCAGTGTTTAGAGGAAGATTTATAGCATTGAATGCATATATTAGAAAAGAAGAAAGATCTAAAATCAATAATTGAAATTTCCACCTTAGAAAACTAGAAAAAATTACAAATTAAATTCAAATTAGCAGAAGAAAAGAAATAATAAAAATTAGGGCAGAAATCAATGAAATTGAAAACAGGAAATCAATAGAGAAAGTCAACAAAACCAAAAGCTGGTTTTATGAAAAGATCAATAAAATCAACGTCTCTAGCCAAGTTAATTAGGAAAAAAGAAAGAAGACAAGTTACTAATATTAGAAATGAAAGAGCGGACTACATTTCCTATGGACTTGAAGAAGATAATCAAGAAATATTATGAACAACTCTATGCCCACAAATGGATAACCTAATGAATGGACCAATTTCTTGAAAGGCACAATATGTCAGAACTCACACAAGAAGAAATTGACAAACTGAATAGGCCTACATCTATTAAATAAATTGAATCAACAATAACTTTCCAAAAGAGAAAGCACCAGGCCCAGACATGTTCACTGGTGAATTCTATCAAACATTAACAAAGAAATTATACCAATTCTCTACAATCTCTTGCAGAAGATAGAAGCAGAGAGAATACTTCCCAACACACTCTATGAGACCAGCATTGCCCTAATATCAAAACGTAATATCAAAATAGAAAAATAATACAAGAAAACTAAAGCTCAATTTCTCTCATGAGCATAGATATAAAAAGTTCTCAAATCAAATTCAACAATGAATAAAAAGAATTATACAGCATGACCAAATGGGATTTTTCCCTGTTATGCTGCTTCAACATCCAAAAATCAATTCATGTAATCCAACACATCAGTATGCTAAAGAAGAAAAATCACATGATCATATCCAAAGATGCAGAAAAAGCATTTGACAAAATTCAACACCCATTCATGATAAAAACTGTCAGCAGGAAACTAGATGTTTTTCTGCTAAGAACAGGAACAACTGAAAGATGTCCTTTCTTACCACTGACTTTCAACATTGTACTTGAAGACCTAGCTAACACAATAAAACATGAAAATGAAATATAAGGTCTATATATTGGGGAGGAAGAAATAGAACTGTCTTTGATCAGAGACAACATGATCATCTATGTGGAAAATCTGAAGGAATCAAGAAAAAATTCTGGAAATAATAAGTAATTATAGCAATGTTGTAGGGTACAAGGTTAATGTAAAAATGCAACTGCTTTCCTATATACTAGCAATGAACAAATGCAAATGCAAATACACATAAGGCATACACTGGGGATATTGAGGGTTCAGTTCCAGACCACCACAATAAAGCAAATACTGCAGTAAAGCAAGTCACAAAATTTGTTGGTTTCCCAGTGCATATAAAAGTTATGTTTACACTATACTGTAGTCTACTAAGTGTGCAAGAGCATTATGTCTAAAAAGACAGTGTATTCAGTACAAAACATACCTTAATTAAAAAAATATTTTATTGCTAAAAAATGCTAACCATCATCTGAACCTTCACCAAGTCACAGCAGCAACATCAAAGATCACTGATCATAGGTCACCATAACAAATATAATAATAATAAAAATATTAAAATACTGTGAGATTACCAAATGTAACACAGAGACATGTAGTGAGAAAATGCTGTTGGAAAAATGGTGCCTATAGGGCTTCCCTGGTGGCGCAGTGGTTGAGAATCTGCCTGCCAATGCAGTAAAAAAAAAAATGGTGCCTATAGACTTGCTTGATGGAGGGTTGCCACAAACCTTCAATTTGTAAAAAATGCAGTATCTATGAAGCGCAATAAAGCAAAATGCAATAAAATGAGGTATGCCTCATTACATTAGCACCCCGAAAATGAAACATTTAGGTATAAATCTAACTAAATATGTGTAAGATCCACATGAAGGAAACTACAAAACTGATGAAAGACATCAAAGAAAAACTAAAGTGGAACGATATTCCACGTTCCCAGATAGGAAGACTCAATATTTATTGTCAAGATCTTGGTTCTTCCTAACTTGACCTATAGATTCAATGCAAACCCAATCAAAATCCCAGCAGTTTATTTTGTGGATCTTGTCAAACTGATTCAAAAGTTTATATGGAAAGGCAGAAGACCCAGAATAGCCAAAATGATACTGAAGAACAAAGTTGGAGGACTAAGGCTAACTGACATCAAGACTTACTATAAAGCTACAGTAATCAAGAGTGTAGTATTGGAGAAATAACGGACAGTAGATAAATAGAACAGAACGTAGAGTGCCAAAACTGACCCATATAAACACAATGAATTAATCTTAAAGTAGCAAAGGCAATACAATGGCACAAACATGGCATTTTCAGAAAAAAATACTGGAACCACTGGAAACCCACATGTAAAAAATGAATCTAGACACTGACTTTATATCTTTCACAAAAACTAACTAAAAATGGATCATAAGCCTTCATGTAAAATGTGAAACTATAAAATTCCTAGAAGATAACATAGGATAAATCTTGGATATGATGATGATTTTAAATACAACATCAAAGTACAATCCATGAAAGCGAAAAATAAACTGGACTTCATTAAAATTAAAAGCTTCTGCAAATGTCAATGTCAAAAGAATATGAAGACAAACCACAGACTGGGAGAAAATATTTGCAAAGGACACGTCGGATAAAGGACTCATCCAAAATATTCTTAGAACTCTTAAAACTCAACAATAAGAAAATGAACAACTCAATTTAAAATGGGCAAAATACCCGAACGGACACTTCATCACAGAAAACTTACAGACAGCAAGTAAGCAAATGAGAAGACATTCAACATCTTATGCCACTATTAAATTGCAACTTAAGACGACGAGATACTGCTACACACCTATTAGGATGGCCAAAATCCAAAACTCTGACAATACTAAATGTTGATGAGGATCTGGAGCAACAGGAATGCTCATGGGTGAATCTCATAACCATACTGTTGACTGAAAGAAGTGAGACACAGAACAGTACACTCTGTATGATCCATTAATATAAGGTTTTTAAAGCAGGGAGAATTAAATTACTGTGATTTGAGGAACTTCCCTGCCGGTCCAGTGGTTAGAACTCAGTGCTTTCACTGCTGTGGCCCTGGGTTCAATCCCCATCAGGGAACTAAGATCCGCAAGCCACGTGATGCAGCCAAAAAATAATAATGATAATGTGGTTTGAGATACGTACAAACTACAAAGAAGAGCAGGGAAGATTATCTAGAAGAGAGTGGTTACCCTTTCCTTGGGTGGCCCTGGGGTTTCTGAAGTTTGGAACTGAGATGGTTGTTTCACAGTCTTAGCTATATAATAATGCACTAAGATGTATTAGTGATTATTTTACGATTCTGTTTTTGTGTTATACAGTTGACCCTGAACAACATGGGGGTTAGGAGTGCTGACCCTCCCTTTAGTCTAAAATCCAACTATAATATATAGTTGACCCTCCACATCCATGGTTCCACATTCATGGATTCAACAAATTGAGGATTGTGTAGTATTTACTATTTAAAAAAAAATCCATGCATAAATGGACCTGCTCAGTTCAAACTCATGTTGTTCAAGAGTCAACTGTATTTCCCAATTTTAAAAGGTCAAAACAAAGGAGTAGGAGGAAGAAAGTAGCATCACATCTCAGCAACAAAGCTCTTTTCCTTATTTATTCTACAAAGCAAGGATTGGAGGAGAAACTGCAGAGATTTATGAGTCAGAATACCTGGTTGAAACTCTGTTTTTGCCATTTTTTTACTCTGTGGCCTTGGAAAAGTTGTTAAGTAGATCTCAGGCCTGTTTCTTCCTATTTGGGGACAAATAATAATAGAGGCTCCATTTTATGGAGGACATAACTACTCTATGTGTTTGGCACTTTACTTAAATCATGGGTGTCATCTAACATGGGGACAATAATGTCTACTTCACAAAGCTGTTATGAGGGTAGAAAGAGACAATGAAAGCAAAGTGCCCAGCAGAGTGACCACACACGTGAGAGGAGAAGCATCAAGTCCCTTCTCTGCTTCCCACCCTGATGGCTTTAGGACTGTTCTCTGAGAACGTAGTCCTCTCACACTGGCAGGAAAATGTACAGCCCACATTCGATCTCAGAACAATGTGTCCTGCGGGCATCAGAACACACGTGGATGCTTTGGGGTTGTAGAAAGGGGGGGCCCGACTCCTTCAGCAATGTCTGGTCTCACTTCAAGTTCCTACCCACCTGCCCGCATCCACTTTTACTTCTGAAGAAGGGCAGCAAATCTCAACTTCATCTTCATCAAGAGGGGACGACCCGAAATAGTTAAATAGAATGGGCCAGATATGAAGTAACAGAAAAGAATGAATGAAAACACCAAGTCCCTGCTATGAATCCCCCTGTTTGGAGCAGGACTGCCCCATCACACAGCTTCAAGAAGACCAGGACAGCCCTGGATTAGGACATACTGGTAAGGGAAGCACGGTCCCTGCCTCGAAGGAGCTGGAGGTGTGGTGGGCTCACGTGTGAGGAGAGGCAGGTAAACGTAAGCAGGTAGGTAAACATGAGCAGGTCTGACCCCCCCCCAAGAAGGCGTGCTGGTGGGTCGGCCTTGCACTTGATCACATGGCATCAATTCAGCCACTATTATGAAAACCCTGGAGGGGGTAGAATTGGTGTAAGTACCAAGAGACGTTGACTCTACAGCAGATGCTTTGCTGGACTATAGCTGAATTAATTCACTTGGTCCTCATGTTGCCCTTATAAGAAGTGGAGAAATAGAGGCTCAGAAAGATTAAGTCTGTGCTATTAATGGAATGAAGGACTAGAACCAGTTTATAGAGTTAGGGTAAAGCACATTTTCTTTTTTTCCACCATAACCGGAGAGCTCTTTATTAAACTATTTGTTTATTTATTAAGCCTCCTCTGTAGGATGTCATAGGTCAACATTTCCTAAGCGGTGTCCACAACACACCACGTCCCACAAAATGTTAAGATGAAGGGTCTCATTTGGTATTAAAAAACAAAAACAAACAAACAAAAAACTAAATAATTCTTCCTCATATAAGACTTCACACCACTTTAAACATTACTCATATCAATTGTGACCTTCCAGAGAATATTTGCTTCAAATTTATTTTACCACTTAAATCTCTTTCTCTCTCTCACGTGAGTGTTCCATGGAGCAGAGTTTGGGAAACACTGCCTAGATTTCCACCTACGTGATTCTCTGCATATTCCCCTGACACAGAAAATAACAAGAATGGCAATACCTCCCCACAGAGCCTGTAGAAGGAAGCTTCATAAACCCAGCTAGTATCTTCATTGTTGGAGCATAAACCCAAGTGTGCGCTTCACGAGGAGGCTCGGGGAAAACTCCTGCACTTCAGCAAACGCCACCAGACTTGTTTTGCTTTGTCTGTTTGTTTCTTAGAGGAACTCAGAACCTTACCTAACATTATACTCCAAGGACAATAGGCTGAGAAACAAACTAATGTTTAAATCTATAAATAGAAATGACATCTCAGTGGCCTCCTTAGTAAAAAGGTTCTTAGATCTGGATGCCCACCAGAATTACCCGCAGAACCTTTAAAACACACAACCCCCTCCTCTGGTGGTTCCAGTGCAGCTGGTCTGTTTTGTTTTGTTTTGATGTTCCATGGGTCTAGGTCACCGAGCTGTGACCCTCCAATGCAGGAATTCTATTTCACTAATAGCAGAGACAGAAACGGAAATGTTTCCCAGTATTGCCTTGATGTTCTTCATTTAAAGCATAATTTCATAAAGAAGTTGGATATGCCCGAATGCACAAGAATAGAGAATTTATTGAATAAAATATGGTACATCCTCACCTTCCCAGTTCCCAGAAGAGCTCCCCTCCCCACTTCCTGTTCTAAGTCACCCCTCTCCTTCACTTATGGGAAAACTCAGAGATGAAATCCACCACTTCTCCATCTTTGTGTGGATTTCATCATTTAGAAACCCCTTCCTCTCCCCACAAAACTTGACTCTTGAAGTCACGGCTTTCCTGAGAAAGTTGAGTGTGAGCTCTGAAACTTTGAAGGAGCTGCGGTCTTTTCCTCTCAGCCCTTCCCCTGTGTCCTGAGCTTCAGGACTCAGCCTTGGCTTTAGAAGCTATAGGGAAACAGGATGTGAAGAGGGCAATGAAAGGACAATCTATTTGCAAAATATTGGATCAGTTACAATTTAAAAAAAAAAAAAAACAACTTGCTTTTTTCAAACTGTAACTTTACCATCTGCCCACCTGGCCATTTCCTCACATTGCTAGAAACCTCCAACTCTTCTTTTTCCCATGTTTCACCAGAACAAGGGGCCCAGGTGGGATCCGTGGTTGAGGGGATTGGCTTGCCCAGCAGGGCTGAGCAGTTGGTCTCACTCTGCAATTCAGGCCACGAGGAGGGGAGCAGCAAAATCTGGGACGGAGACGTGCAGTCCCGTGACTACCCTGTGCACAGGGGACAGTGGGTCACCGGGCTCCTGAGGGCAGAAGCAGAGCTCTGGGCACACAGAACAGACACCTGCAGGCGCCTTGAAACCTACCCTCAGTACAGGCATCTGAGTTCAAATGATCCACTTGTTTTGCCCCCAGACACTTATTTTCCTTTTCCTGACTGGGCTGTTTTCATTGTCTCCCTCTTCTTCCAGCTCCAAGATTATACATAGCTTTGTTATCAGAGGGTATGCTTGGAATGTCAGACACTCTAACCAATCAAATCATCCCGCGTTGTAGCTGGGATGTACCTCAAGGGCATAGCAAGACTAATGCCTTCTTTTTCCCGGTGACAGCCAGAGAGGTAATCTGACTCTTCCGGGGTTACACAGCAAGGGAGCAGCAGTACAGAAACTAGAAATCAGGTCTCCTATTGTGCTCCTCCAGTCACCCTAACGTGTATTCATAGAAGACAAATACACGTTAACATCAAGCAACGCGCAGAATGCCAAATCTGCGCACACACCCACACGTTGCTCTCTAGAACCACACATACATGCTTTTGATTATCTGCCTTAAAAAAAATGTTCATTTCCTTGCTTATCCTCCACAACTGCATGAGCTCAGATAACCAAAAGTTGACTCTGTATCTACATTTTTAAAGCTCTTTTTCTTAGAAGCGTTGCCCATTTTGCAACAAGCCTAAACATATGTGAAAAATGTCATGCTTTATATCATGTGGTGCCTCTGGGAATTTTGTCAAATTATTTCCATTTTTCTACTCGGAGTCCTAATGATCCTAGACACTCACTATGCGAGGGAGAGAAATGTGTGCCCTGCCTCCCTCCCCTTGAAATATTCACACTGGCATGTAGGAAAGGGCTTTCGGGCTGAATAGGCTCTACTCAGATGCATCGCGATCGTCCACGTCTTCTCTTCATACCTGTGACTCTGGTCTTGCTATTATTGCATCTACGTCAGTGCCCCTATCATCGGCAGCCTGTCTTTTCTCCTTTGGAACAATCTCTGTTCTCTATACCCAAGCTGCCAACTCTGTGCTTTCATTGTGCTGTTCCCACTGCTACTTTGCTGTCTGTGTATTTGTATCCATGAGTGGGAGCAACTAGCAGGAACTAGAGTACATCCGTTCAGCATCTCCCCCATGGAAACAACAGCAGGCCCCTCCGGTCTCATGTGAGACCTCCATTTACAAAGGGCTCCACTGGGTCCCAAAGGGAAATGAATGCCTACCAGGACCAATCCGGTGAGGAGAGTGAGAGGCACGTCCTTCCTGTAATGCTAGCATTCTCTTGCTATGTGGGCATATTCCGCAGATCTCTGAGCAGGGACAGAAATCAATTCAAACCCTTCCCGGGCTGCAGCAGGTCCCAGGAGGACTGGGGAGCCTGCAGACCTGGTTTACAAACCTTAATTCCCCAGGCATAGGCTCGGTGCTTCTGCTAATTGCCATGCCTGGGTCTGGGGTTGGCTCTGAGACCTGCTTTCAGTTAAATGTCCTGGCTGCCCCCTCACACTGAGGGACTTTCTTTAGAATTGATTAGAGTGTTCACAAAATAGTTCCCTTAATGCAAAATGTTTCTGTTTTCTCAGGAGAATGAAAGCATCAAAAATCAGATGGAATATTTTAGCAATGGAACAGTCCAAAAACCTCTTATATTTCCCAAATCACAGAAAAGAACTTACTAGGAAAATCATAAATTACATCACTGTGCTGAAATTGGCGAATATTTTATCATTGGTAAAACAGGATAATGCAAAATTCCCGGGAAGAAATAAGGGGGAACTTGCTAACCTTGAGGTCTTAACACTCTAAGATGCTTGCTTACGCCTCCTCTTAGATCCTGCACAGGGATATGAAACAGCTGCCCACAAGGTAAGATTTCAGGGTCTTAGAAGGCCTTGCGGCTGGCAAGGGGAAAATGCAGGAATTCTCTTCCAGCCACTGATGAGAGCCTGAAACTTTACTTTTAGATAGAGATTCGATCTTTTTTTAATTTAAAGATCCATGCTCTGATCAGATGCAAATGAGTCCAAGAGACTGTAATATTCTCAGCTAGTATTGCTTATTTATACCTTAGAATGAAGGATTTGTCAAAACCTTTCTTTCCAGCAAACTCTGACCGGGGCAGGGGAGGTATTGAGAGAGGGTTTTCAGACCACGTTGGTTGAAGAAGGTAGGCAAAGGTGCTTACAGTCCTGGAGGCAAGAGGCAGAATGGGAAGATACACCAGCACATTGATTGTGAGTCAGCCCAGCCCTGTTTGCAATATCCAGAGTTGCGGAGTTCCCCGTCAGTGAAAGTGTTCTAGAACACGCTGGCAAGAATGCCACAGACAGGATTTAAATACCACGCGTGGGGCTGGACTCTATCCAGGCCATCATTACTTTAGCAAACATGGACTACGTACCTTCTGCCAGACGCTGCGACAGGATGCATCCCACATCCTCATGTCTTCGAACAGCTCATTGTCTATGTCAATAGGTAAATCCCACCAGCTCTGTTCACCAGCATAATTCCTCCTCTTCACGAAGTCTGCGGAGTATAAGAACATTCTTACCTGAGCAGCGATGTTAACTAAAGGCTTTGACCAAAGTGTTTAAAAGAAGCCAGTTAGTGGCACAGGGTGCTTCTAACCCTGCCACAGCTGCCAAGAGAGCAGTTCATCGTCTCTTCCGAGAGCTGCGCGGGACCCCACGGAAAGGGATCTGATTTGGGATGTGCAGCCACTGACTAATAAAGGAATTGTGTACCGTAGATGTTCAAAGCATCCTCCTAAACAGAATCCCAAACAGCTGTTTCTTAAGAACTATTTAAATAAATAATTTGCAGAACCGGAAAGGCAAATAAATATTCACCAGAAGTAATTGGCTTTTAAAAAGTAAGTGATTCAAGGGAAAAATCAAAGTCAAATCCAGCCTCTTTCATTATCTTTACAGCACCATCGAGGGGCTTGTAAATCACCAGTGTTGTCCTGTGCCTCCCACAGCCCACCCATGGGGAAGAGGGGATGAGGCTGAGCTCAGGCACTGAAGAGGTGGAGGTCTGATCTGAGCAGAACCAATGGATTGTACTCGTCTTTTTTTTTTTCTTAAGAATTTTTCCTTTTCCCATCCTAGTGCTTGAGGTCAGACATTTCCATGTTATCTTCTCTTCCTATGTGAGATCTGAATCTGGCCATATAAGTGAGACAGCCATGATCATCTTCTGAATGGACAGACCACCAGTGATCAACAGCACTGAGTCAGGTATATTCTTGACTCAGGTACACAAATGCCGGAAGCAAAGCCATTTGATCAAAACTAAATATTCCCTGGTCATGATATAATGATATTGGTAATAGAATCACAATAAAGGTAAACCAAAAATTCATCTTGACACTATTTCTTATAAAATATAGGAATCCCAGCAATAATAACATTGTGCTTTTCTAAGCATGTTCATATACATTATTGATTTTAATCATCAAGAAAAAATACTAGGTAGATATATTATCTCTATTTAAAATATGAGCAAACAGAGTCAGAAGGTTTATATTTCTATAACAGGTGAGTAGGTAGAAGACCTAAGATCTGAACCAAGTCTTAGGACTCTGATGTCAGCATTCCTTCAGCTAATATATATATGTATAAATGTATATATATATATACAGTCTCTAAAATACTGACTTTATGACAATATCCAAGACTTATTTATGGAACTATAGAAAGTTCTTTCTTTATTCTGTAATTTCATCAGTCTCTCCATTAACAGATATCGTACATAGGGCTGACAAGTGGAAGATTCAAAGAAAGCTCAGAGATGTCTTCTACCTTCAAATGGAACAAGTAACACACAAAGGAAAACATAATCTGTAATAGAGTGAAATACTGAGAAGCAAAAGATCAATGAGTATGGCAACCATTAGGGAAGGCTTAAGAAACAGATTGGATTTGATAAGGAATTTGCCAAAAAGCTCCAAAGACAGGATAGCGTGGATATGTAGGGAAGGCAGTAGATAATACCTGAGGTCAAGTAGACATTTAGAATTTTACATAGTTCTAGGACTCCAGTCCGTAGTATGGTAGGAACTGTGTCCCAGATGGAGACTGGCAGGTAAGTGCCAGATAAACACATCTGGGGTTTGAGACAAGACTGTAATAACAGCAAGCTTCTCGAAGGCTAAAACAGGAAAAGCCAAGGTGCTGGCCCACTGGGGTTAAAGGAAGACAGTGGTCTGTGGACACCTAGAATAATCTAAGCACAGACACCCAAGCTACTGCAGCCACGCTTGGTCCGTACCACGCCAGTGGGCGCTGGCTCTGCATCTACTGAAATAGTGTACTTGCCCGAGCTTAGCTGAAAACAACAGGTTAGATGGGGTGCCACTGAGTGCCAACCGCTGAGCAGGGTGGGGAAGGCTGGCCTTGGCTGACTGATGGATGACTGAGAAAATCAGAGACAACGACAAAAGTCAGTGATTGTGGAAAATACTGCATTTACATGTAACTCAGCTGAGAGGGACCTGGGGACCCTCAATATGACTCCAGTAATTCAAAAAAGAGAATTTGTGGCCAAATTCTACATTGTCAGAAGATCTCTGTCTTGTAACATAGTTGAAGAAGCCATGAAGAATCAGAACCAATTATTATCTTCATTATTTTTTTATTATTGCAATATCAATAGTATTAGTCAAAATGCACAATAGATTGTATTTATGGAGTGCTGACTCTGTGCAAGCCCAGGGCTGAGCACAGCACACACGGCCTCTCAGTTAAGTACAGTACAACTGAATGCACAGCATCTGTCTCCATCCTAGGCATCCAAAGACTCTTCACTAAGGAGGGTTAGAACCGGCGTCCTTACCCCACTGTGTCTGATACCGGGACCAGGGTCTTAACCATTATATAATAAAGGCATTTTTTCATTAAAGATGAACTTCTCCTCAATCCTCCAAGGGACTGAGGAGAAGAATTCCACTCTGCATTTAGGAAAGAAGTGAACCACCATTTGCGGTCCGGGTTGGCAAACCCCAGAGAGCAAATGGGACTTTGGGAATTTGTTTAATGAGCTGTTGTTGCTGGTGCTTGAGTTTCTCTAGGTGAAGGAGGAAGAACCCCTCCTTGAAACTCTGCCCTGATGTCACAAGTCTGCTCAGCCACCTCCTGGGATGTCGTGGACCTCACAGAGCAAGTTCTCACCTCCCTTGAGCTGCATAAGCTGAGCTGGAGGACACTGCCTACCCTCCGCTGGGGGAGAAGTGGACCCCCCCCCGGCCCCAGACCTTAACTGCAACTACAAGTCCATGGGATTTTCATTAAGGACGTGAAAGCCTAAACTCTTACGCAGAATTTTTTTTTTTTTTAATTTTTGTCTCAACCTGGCATTTGTGGTACAGAAATGAAACAATTCATTTTGACAAGTTGCACTAAACTGAGGCCTGAACCATACTGTGAGAGCCTCTCTGTGGAGCCCATAAAATACTCAGGAAATATGCACTTGACATCTGGTTTGCTGGATTCCTGCTGAGAAATGGAGGCTTTGGTGTGAGGCTGTCGATCCGGACTGGCAGATTGGCTGTGCGTACAAACGTGCATGAATCTACAGAAAGGGGTCATGTTCAGGCATTAACTGGGCATGTTCCAACAGAATCTTAAGGAGGCGCATGAGCAAGACTGAACAGTTGGACTCTTGTGCAGACAGGCGGTGGAAACTTAGGGATGTGAGTGTCAGGCACACACCTCTCAGAAATACAGAATATGAGGTGCGTGTTGCAGAAAACGATTTAAATGCCGAGATACTTTTAAGTACATATACTTAGGAAAAGAAGGGAAAAATGATCAGGACTTGGGAATTACTAACAAAATGGCACAGCTGTATTTCTCAGTGCTTTCCTGGGTAGGACGAGCAGCTAGCTAGATCACCGTAAAATATTTTAAAATTTTAATGTGGGCCCCAATGGGCGTCCATTAAATAGAAATGAAATATATGAAGACTAGCTTACCATAGATATACATAAAAGGCCCAATAGCAAAGAGACTGTTAAAGAACAAACCTAGCTGAATGTTTACAATTTCTTCTAATATATGTCAGTGTCTTATACGTCAGTGATAAAGACCACAGGCTTTAGAGTTAGACTCCAAGTTTCAAAGTTGGTATCTACCACTTCCTAATAGTAGCCTTAGGCAAGTTACTTAAACTACTTGCTCTTCATTTTTCTCACCTCTAATGCGGGATGACAATATATTCTTCACAGTACTGGTGTGAGCTTTAAAGGAGGTAAAGAAGGGGTCTTGGAGCTTCTCCACACAGACCTCTCCATGGGCCATTTGGACTTCCCAACATCGTGGTGGTGAGGTTCCAAAAGTCACTCTTCCCAGGGACAGGAAGAGGAAGCTGCCATTCTCTGCAGGCCTTAGACTGGGAACTGGCACCACTTCACTTAGGCGCTGTTCAGTTCATCAAAGCAGTTACAGCATCCGCTCAGATTCAAGGAAAAGGGACATCAACCCACTTCTCAATGGGAGGTCTGTCAAAGAATTTGTGGCCATCTCTAATTCACCACCATATGGAGTCATAGACTCCTTGGCAAATTTAGTGAAATTTATGAGCCCCCTTTCCAGAAATGGGCATGTACAAAGGTACCAGGCAGTATATTGACTAAGTGTTTCATTAAATACTAAAAATAACAGTGACATAAACTAGATAGAAGGTTTAAATTTCTCTTACAGAAAAGTCTGGGATGACAGGGGTACAGCTTCAGACACATACATCATTCAGGGCCCCAGGTTCCTTCTGATTTAATGATCTGTCAACTCTGGGATAAAGCCCTTCTTGGCCAGAACTCATTCAACATCAATATATCTATGTTCCATCCTAAGGAAAGAGTGGAGAACAGCCACGGGGCGACAAAGAAGCTGCCCCTATCACTTTTGCTCACACGCTCTTAGTCCCTTGGTCACACAGAACCCAGTCACTTTGTCACAACCAGTTGCAAGGAAGATTGGGAATTGTGCTCATCTAAGTGGTCATGTGACCAAATAAAACTCTGTATATTCTGCTAATATCAATAATCTCTTCCACAGCAGGTAACAACAGCAACAAAAATTTGAATCCGATTTCGCTTGGTTCCTAGAAACCATAGCAGGCATCCTGGGACCTCAACCGAGGATCCAAGGTTAAAAGCCACATTGTTTAGAGTTTTAGAAGACAGCGTTCTAGCTTACAGTATTTTAGGGTTGGAAGTATCTTTTCAAATCATCTAATTCTATTCTCTAATTCTAAGATAGAAAACCAGAAAGCTCGAGAGGCTATTTCTTGCCCAAGTTCACACACCTAATGACTAGGGCTAGCCTAGCTCTCCTCAAGGTCAATCAGTGTCCTTTTCACTATATATACGATGACTCACTGTTTAAATCAGTGGAACACCATGGTGGCAGACAGAGATGAGGGAAGGGTTAATCTCTTTGGAAATGTTAAGCTATTCTTTCTTGTTTTCATTCAAAGAACATGTATCTGGCTCTGTACTAGGTGCTGAGAATACTGGATAAATCATAAAGAACAACAAAACACAAAAGTCTTGCCTAGAGCTCAAAGTCTAGTCTTGGAGGAAGTAAGTCAGTGTTTATTATATAAGATGGTGAAAATGCTCCACTGGAAGAGGGAGAAATATCACAGAAACACGGCGGGGGATGCCAACTTGAGGAAGTCAGGACAAGAAGGTAATGCTTGAGCAGGGGTGCAACGGGGTCAAAGAGGAGGAGGGTGGCTACGGACAGATGGGCAAAGGGAAAGGAGGACATGGCAAATGCATGGCTGGCATTGGTGTGTCCAGAGGCAGGGCATTTCCTCAGTCTCACTAGGGGAGAAGCCATCATTTAAATGAAGGCAACGGCAGAAGCGGTGGAGAAGATGCATTCAAGAAAACCTAGGAGAAGTTGGAATCTAGGGTGTCTCCTCTGTGTCCTGATCAGACAACTGGGTGTGTGGCAGGACCACCCAGCAAGGAAGGGATAGAAGAGGGATTCTCTGTTTGTGGGGGAAGAAAATAAATTACGTTTTGATGCATCGTGTTTGAGGTAGCCTTGCTTACGTTGGTGAAAATATAGAAAATAAGCAGGCAAAGTCATGGTCTTCCTATTAGAAGAGCAATCTGGCCTGGAAATGCAGACACGGAAGACCACGGTGTTTAGAGGTGGCCAGCAGGTAAAAAAGCCTCCCAAGTGTGTGCTGGGTGAAAAGAAGTTTAAGGGGAATATTTGTGACCCCCTGTGTTTAGCGGTGGCATGAGGAATTGTAGCCAATAAAGGAAATGAGAAGGGGTTGCAAAGGAAAAAGAGGAAAACCGTGGAAGCAAAAAGAGCAGTGACATTCAAGAAGAGAACAAATGCCAAATGCTGCTAAGATATCAGGTAAGTGTGAGGACTGAAGAGTGTCCTCTGGCTTCTGCATCAGGAATTATCAGTGTTAGAAAGGGCAGTCCCGGAGGAACAAAGGGACACAAGGCAGATTTCAGTGGATTAAAGAAACGAGCTGGAGGTGGCTGCTACTGTAGGCTACTCAGGAGGTCTGGCCACCACGTGAAGGGCAGGGACAAGGTAATAATGGCTACAAAAGATACAAGATGAATACTATTCTAATAAGGGGAGACTCTTGAGCATGTTTGTATATTGGTGGAAATTAGATAGCAGAAAAGAGGAAATTTAAAAACCTTCAAAAGAGAGGAGCTAATTGATGGAGAAATGTGTGAAAAAAGACACACACACATACACAAAAGGCTGGCTCTGGAGAAGAGATGCAATTAGACTTGCAAGAGTATAGAAAAAAAATTCTCTGTTTGGAGAAAAAAGACGTATAGAAAGAAAGGAGGGACGGTGGGGAGGAAGGAAGGAGGAGGGATACAGGAGGGAGGGAGAGGTCAAGGGGGACAGGTACAAGGTCAGTGTTGCTGAGAATGGGAGGGGAGATGGTGGGAAAACATCTAAGAGGAAACAGAAGGCTTGCGATGAGAAAGAAAGCGGCCAGGGACACATGGGCTGCAAGTGATGTTTTTGTTCAGGGTTGTTCATCAGCCCAAGAGTGACTTGGTCTTGGGGGTTGGGGGCTGCTGCATTCTGTTGGGAGGGGGAACAGCAGGGACATTAAGAGCCTAGGGAGATGCAGGTGAAATAGGTCATGGGGACCAAGCTGGACGGAGAAGTAGAAAAGCTTAAAGGAGTAATCTCAGGTGGCCTCGGCCTGCAGCGGCTTGAAGCAGGATTTCGGTTCCTCAGCCAGATATCGAAGTCAGCCCTGGCCCGTTGGCTTTGTAGAAATGAATTCCCACAAAGAGACTGTGCAAGTAAAGTGTTTATTAGGAGGAAAATGCATACATGAGAATCGACTCACAGGGGCGGGCTCAGAGAGAGAGTTGTGCCCTCATGGTTGTCAAATCACTTACATGGGGCATTTCTTCCGGTTTCCTTTGGCCGGTCATCTTGGTTTGCCTGGTTCTGAGTCCGTATTTGGCTTATCTCAGGGTCCTCCCATGTGCACCTGCACATCACTTAGCCGAGATGGATTCTAGCAAAGAGGCCTATGGGCAGGTTGGCATCACCTACTGTGGGGTGGCGCACCCTCCCTTTTGACCTCCGAGGAGCTTTTCTGCGCATGTGTAGTCGGGAAGGTCTCCTTGACCTCAAGAAGGAGAAATATGTGGTCTCTTATCTGGGCAGGGCTCAGCTTCTCCTCTTCATCTTGGAGTATCCATCCACAGGGGACAAACCCCAGCTGCCCAGCCTGGGGCCCATCTATCTCCTGCCTCAGGAGAAGTCTGGCAGACTGGGATCAAGATAGAACAGACAGGACCGAAGGTCCCTCTGAGAAAATAGAGCCTGGGGGAAGAAAGTAAGGGCCTGAGAGGGAAGTAAGTACAGATAATAAAAGGTTCAGGGCGAGAATGTGGAAATAGAATAGAAGCAAACCCTACTGAAAATGGCAAAATGCAAGAGGTTGAGAGGGGAGTGGGAGATGCATGGATCACAAACAGCAGTGGCCAGGGCTGGAGAGGAGAGGATGGGGACTTCAAGTCAGCAAGAGACAGGCTCCCTACCCCTTCCACAGTGTATACACCACATGGTTTTATGCGTTATTGTCTCCTGCAAGGACCTGGGACTTTCAGGATAGTTGTTTGCAATGTGATCATGTTCTATACTTTAGGAATTAATCGTGCCACATCTGTAGCCCTGCTCTTCTGGATCTCAACAGCTGGTTCTGAGACGAAAATGCAGACTGGATGGAAATTTCACATAAGTAGCAGACGAATGACCACTGGGCAAAGTGCCAGTACCAATCTCTTCTCTGAGATTAGCAGCTCGCAAAGGGTATAGTTTTAATTTTTAATTTCCCCCACAGAAATCACTCTGCAACTGCAGGAAAGTATGTGCAAGACTGTATAATGTCGTGCCCTATTTACCAAGCCCCTGAAGTCCCATGCTCTTGGGTAACAGCATCCTCTCTACCTGACTGTGAAACCAATGGTGGTGCTTTAAGTTTGCACCAACTGATCATTCTGTGTGAGGGGATTACGACAATGGGGCTGTGTCCTGTTTCTGATTCTGGTACAACCCCCAGGACTGTACAAATCTCTCTTCAGTCCTGTGGCCACAATGAGGAAGGATGTGGGGAGAGAAGGAGGAAGGATGGAGGGACATCAGAGGGAAACAGCAAAGCAAAATGTTAACAGAATTTGTGAAGTAACAGAAATCATAAAATAAATTTGAAGATACACTGCAACAAAAATGGGCTATTTCATTCTATTTCTTTGCTATTTTTTGAGCCAGAGAACCATAGCCAAGCCCACTTGCCTAACTCGTCTATCCCACCTTTTCCAGATTCTTCCGCACATGGCAAAATATGCCTGTGGATTATGAAGGTTAAATACATCCAAATCTCCAAACATATTCATATGAGAAGGAAAAAAAAAAAAAAAAAGCATTCACCATCAGCCCCTTTCACTCACCCAAGGCATTCCTGTGAAAGTCTTCTCAATGGTTCTCAGATCTACAAATTGTCTCCCATTCAATTCCCTTGAGCAGGTGTTTACTGAAAACTACCGAGGTGCTCAGCATTAAAGAATACGGACTCCAGAGCCGAGATACATGGGTTAAAATGTAGACGCTGCCTCTTTGACAAGTTAACTTAAAAAACCCCTTCTTCAGTTTCCTCACAAGAAAAACATGGAGAACAGTAACACTACATCCAAGACTGTTGTAAGTATACAATGACATGATATGTGGAGAGATCTTAGCACATGGCTTGGCTGACAGTAAGTGCTCAAACAATGCTTGGTATTATCATTAATCCTATCAAGTGTTTACAAAGTGTATTATGTGAACATGCACCCCAATGTTCATAGCAACACTATTTACAATAGCCAAGACATGGAAACAACCCAAGTATCCATCAACAGACAACTGATTTAATAAGACGTGGTACATATATACAATGGAATATTATTCAGCCATAAAAAAGAATGGAAAAAAAATTTCACAATTTGTATGGAAACACAAAAGACCCCAAATAGTCAAAGCAATCTTGACAAAGAAAAACGGAGCTGGAGGAATCATGCTCCCGGACTTCAGACTATACTACAAAGCTACAGTAATCAAGACAGTATGGTACTGGCACAAAAACAGAAATATAGATCAATGGAACAGGATAGAAAGCCCTAAGATAAACCCACACACATATGGTCACCTTATCTTTGATAAAGGAGGCGAGAATATACAGTGGAGAAAAGACAGCCTCTTCAATAAGTGGTGCTGGGAACCCTGGACAGCTACATGTAAAAGAATGAAATCAGAACACTCCCTAACACCATACACAAAAATAAACTCAAAATAGATTAAAGACCTAAATGTAAGGCCAGACACTATGAAACTCTTAGAGGAAAACATAGGCAGAACATTCTATGACATAAATCACAGCAAGATCCTTTTGACCCACCTCCTAGAGAAATGGAAATAAAACCAAAAATAAACAAATGAGACCTAATGAAACTTCAAAGTTTTTGCACAGCAAAGGAAACCATAAACAAGACCAAAAGACAACCATCAGAATGGGAGAAAATATTTGCAAATGAATCAACTGACAAAGGATTAATCTCCAAAATTTACAAGCAGCTCATGCAGCTCAATATCAAAACAACAAACAGCCCAATCCAAAAATGGGCAGAAGACCTAAATAGACATTTCCCCAAAGAAGATATACAGACTGCCAACAAACACATGAAAGAATGCTCAACATCATTAATGATTAGAGAAATGCAAATCAAAACTACAATGAGATATCACCTCACACCGGTCAGAATGGCCATCATCAAAAAATCAACAAACAATAAATGCTGGAGAGGGTGTGGAGAAAAGGGACACTCTTGCACTGTTGGTGGGAACGTAAATTGATAGAGCACTATGGAGAACAGTATGGATGTTCCTTAAAAAACTAAAAATAGAACTACCATACGACCCAGCAATCCCACTACTGGGAATACACCCTGAGAAAACCATAATTCAAAAAGAGTCATATACCAAAATGTTCATTGCTGCACTATTTACAATAGCCAGGACATGGAAGTGTCCTTTGACAGATGAATGGATAAAGAAGATGTGGCACATATATACAATGGAATATTACTCAGCCATAAAAAGAAATGAAATTGAGTTGTTTGTAGTGAGGTGGATGGACCTAGAAACAGTCATACAGAGTGAAGTAAGTCAGAAAGAGAAAAATAAATACCGTATGCTAACACACATATATGGAATCTAACAAAAATGGTCATGAAGAACCTAGGAGCAAGACGAGAATAAAGACACAGACCTACTAGAGAATGGACTTGAGGATACGGGGAGGGGGAAGGGTAAGCTGTGACAAAGTGAGAGAGTGGCATGGACATATATACACTACCAAATGTAAAACAGATAGCTAGTGGGAAGCAGCCGCATAGCACAGGGAGATCAGCTCAGTGCTCTGTGACCACCTAGAGGGGTGGGATAGGGAGGGTGGGAGGGAGGGAGATGCAACAGGAAAGAGATAAGGGGACATATGTATATGTATAGCTGATTCACTTTGTTATAAAGCAGAAACTAACACACCATTGTAAAGCAATTATACTTCAATAAAGATGTTAAAAAAATAATAATTAACAAAAAATTTTAAAAAAAAGAATGGAAATTGCCATTTGCAGCAAACATTGATGGACCTAGGGCTTTTCATATTGAATGAAGTAAGTCAGACAGAGGAAGACAAATATTATATGATACCACTTATAAATGGAATTAAAAATAATACAAATGAATCTATATACAAAACAGAAAGAGACTCAGAGACATAGATAACAAACTTACAGTTACCAAAGGGGAAAGGGAGGGGGGTTAACTTAGGAGTATGGGATTAACAGACACAGACTATTATACATAAAACGATGAGCAATAAGGATTTACTGTATAGCACAGGGAACTATATTCAATATCTTGCAATAACCTATAATGGAAAATAATCTGAAAAAGTATTTATATATATATACACACATATATATAAAATTGAATCACTTTGCTGTACACCTGAAACTAACACAATATTGTAAATCAACTATACAGTAAAAAAAAGTGTATTATATGATACAATTCTTGCTTTCAGTCTTGCTTGGAGTGACAAGAGAATGACACAAGATAAGTGATAAAAACAGGCATAACGTCCACTGAAATGTGTAAATAATCTGAATGAGAAACAACTGGTGTTAGCAGAGGTTTCATACGTGATTTGAACTCACAAGAAGTGGAAGGGTTTAGCTAAGTAGAAAGGAAAAAAAAGAACATGGCAGAAAGAGGATTTTTAAAAAATAAAGCATAAGACAGGAATGATTGTCTAAGACAGAGGGAAGAAAGGAGAACCAGATGGGCTCCGAGCATCGTGCTGGAATTCAGGGAAATTGGATGGAAGGATTGGCATTCCAAAGCAATACTGCACGAACACTGAGATGTGACAACTCTGTCTTGGTGAGTGCAAGACACACCCTCTGACACCTCAGAGAGGAAGTTTGGTGCTGTGCTTCCTCCTGTGAACTTTCTCCAGCCTCCCACCATGCCGTGAACTCCCGAGAAGACCATACCTTATTCTTCCTCAAAACCACAGCTCCTCGCTGTGATTGGCATGAAGGAAATATTCAATAATTTGTACAATTCAAAGAAATGGAGAGAAGATGGGAGATAAAAAGAAGAAATAGAGGGAAGGAGGGAAGGGAGGAGAAAGACAATTTTCATTCTGGGTTTAGGTCAAGGTAACATCCAGCTCCAGGAATGGAGGGTATAATCGGTACGGGACAGCCCGCACTTTTCTATGGATATCCATGAGTTTTCACTCTTTCAACTCACTATTTTCTCTGCTGATTGAGCTCGGGTTGCAAATTAAACTATCTGCTCTTGCTTCATTTCTGGTGACTGTCCCAAGGTATTCCGTTGAGATCAGCCCCAGTCCTAAGGAGGCAGGTCTTGCACCAGCAGAATACTGTCTGCTACTTTTAATGTCATCAAGAAGTTATGTGCTAAAAGACAAGCTAAAATAAGAGTGCAACTGAGCAATGAGATGAAAGCTGAGTGACTTCATGATGGGAAACAAATGTAGCAGAACAGACTTCCCCTCTTTTCCTTTTTCTGTAAATATGAAATTTACTAACACTCCGACTTGCCGCAGATAGCTGCATAAGGCTTGAAATATATAAATAGTGGTTGTGAGCTCATCAAAGCTGAAGAGACGGGGTGAAAAATCGCAGGGGTTAATCACAGTTCCATCAGTAAGGATCACCGGCCGGAGATTGCGACTGGCTTCGGTGAAGAGGAATGGGTGCTTCTTTGGAAGAGACAGATTTCACCAGGTCATTCCAAGAGCAAAGTGGAGAGTGAGGAAACAGAAAAATCACTCCCCCGTGGAAGCCTTTCTGCCTCTTGTTTAGCAATGATGGAGTGGCCCCTTTAGGTTTGTGGAAAGGAAGGAGACAGACACGTTTATTCAACTTGTGATTACCTGTGCTTTGCATCTTTCCTATTTCAGAAGAGTTTCAGTTCTTTGCAAAACTCCACACACAAACCACCAGGGCTCCAAACCACAGAGCAGAGAGATTGTCAAGGGTCCTACCAAGGCGGCGGCGGGTGGGGGTGGGGGGGAACCAAACCTTCACCCTCACGTGTTTCTTTTTTGCTGTTGTTTTTTAAATAAAGCTTCAGTTGGCCTGGCACGATCTGATAAGTGTCTTATTATAAACTTGAACATCAACGGATGGTAGAAAAAAAAAAAGATGAAACTTGCAACTAAAAAAAAAAAAAAGAAAGAAAAGACATAAAGAGAAGGATCTGAATGACTGGCAGTTCCCATTTCTTTACAAGTGTTAAATTTCAGTCCCCTGACACTACCACATGTTTCCTGTTCACAGATAATTTGTACAACATATTTTATCATTCAGTTTTAGACACAGTTGAAAGGCTTTTGCCTAAGGCTTGGAACACTTTGAAAACTGTATACCATTTGCAAGGTTTTCTTCTGCTTCACTGTGCAATTAGGTGACTGTCTTTCTACAGACATCGAATTTATCATTTATGGAGTTGTGGGTGCGTGTGTGTGCGTGTGTGTGTGTGTGTGTGTGTGTGCTTAAAACCAAGGTGAATTAGAAAATGAATGGGAATAACCTCCAGAGGAGGGATGGAGAAGCAAAACGGGGATTTCAGCTCATGGAAAGACTGGAGCTCTCAAAAAGCAAGTGGGTTTTCTCTCTTAAAGAAGTTAGGTTCTAGAAGGTTTTAGTTCGAAACGTTGTTTACATATTTACTAGGCTCTGCTGTCTCCACGAGTAGTTAAATCCTGGTGTAACAATCCTAAAGAAATCCAGCCTCATTATTCTCTGTGAAAGCAATTGCAGGACCTTTGGTAGCATCCCGCATCTTCTTTGCCCTGTCTTGCCTGCATCTCGCAGTTTGCCTGCGAAGCACTTATGTGCTCAGAGCTTCCCCTGGTGGAAGTTGCCCGCAAAAGGTGTTCCAGCCAAGGAGGCTGAATCTGGGACTGGCTCCCAGGAGCGGGCTCCATGGAGTATTCTGTCGCCCAAGAACAGAGAGTACATAATGTGACTGGGGGTTCTGACTGAATTTCCTATGCATTTCTGCGTTTTACATAACCCGAATTTTAAAGTCAGATTTGATAAAAGATAACTTATTCCCATCATTATGCCACTTTGTATTTTTCCACTGAATAATGCAAACGAAAAGAGGGAGCGAGGGAGCCTGATCCAACCCTCCCAGGAAGAGCTTGACTTTCCTGGAGGTTGAATTCCGCACCCATCATTATGCAGCAAGGCGGTTCTTCTCCAGTGTTTAAAAACACAGCAATAAAACGGTGGTGGAAGAGTCTGAGCAGTACTGACTCTCTTGCTGGGAGAGGATCTTTAGGCCTCCATATGCACTTTTAAATGTTTTTTCTCTTCTCTTCTTCAGACAGAGGCAAAGTTTCCATGTTAATTTCACTTGTAACGCGTTTCCATAATATTTGTTAGCCTATAAATCCTAGATATATGTGTATGCTTTAGGCGATAAAGATTTTCAAGGCAGGTTTTTTATTTTTATTTTTTTAGAAGGGTTTACAGAATTGAAAAGAGTCCATTAATAAATGTGGCCACTGTCAATAATGGTGACTACGATGACAGATTTGAAATTCATGTCAGTAGTGGGAAAGAAGCAACAGAGTTTGAAATCTATTTAGAAAATCTTCACAAACCTAAAGCAAAACTTAGCAGTAAACAGCAGGGGCTGGGGGGAGGGCAGAGAAACCGATTTGCTCCATCTGGTACTGTTACTGGTTTCAGGAGACACTATCGGTCAAATAACACTGACTTTTTGAAACAACTAATCATTAGATTTAAATAATTTTATAGTCCATATCACTCTGAATGCTAAGCAGGCCAGACACGCCAGAAACGTGTTCTGATGTAAATCTACTGAAATAATTGTAACACACTTTCTGCGATTATACGCTTATTACAGATACAAAAACAAAACAAAAAAAACCCACACAATTATATTCAAAGAGCAAGTCCACCTAACCGTTCAATGACCCTGTCGATTCAGAAATAGAAGCTGGACCACAGAGAGCTCACAGGTCCTGCGTTCACATAGGCTGTTTGACTCCCTTGCTTCTTTGACAAAACATTAAGGATAATGTAAAATGAAGCCACTTAGAGACGCTATTCTCTGTAAGTAGTAGGAAAGGCCGATGAACCCTGCACAGACATTTGTTAGATTTATACATGTGCCCAGAGCCAAGACTGAGGGGTTTGGGTCAGTCAGAGCGTCAGAGTAATCATAATTTACGGAAGGTCAGCAGCTGGCCCAAGCAGCAAAGACACCAACGCTTGAAAGAGCCATCTGAATAAAGTGTCACTTGCCTTTTGAAACCCATCCAGGATATTTTGCAATGGCATAGACTTTTGGACCCAAGAAATCAGGACAGTTTAAGTCATCATTTTATCAAAAGCCTGCCGTCCCTAGAGAGGACCTGCCTGCTGCCTGCTGGGCGCTGTGATCTCCCAGCAGGACCACTCACAGCGCTTTCCAGTCTCCAGAGGACAGGACACAATTCCTGCGCACGTGCACGAACCCTATTACCTTTCTAATCAGCTCAGCTCCTGAAGAGGCCCTGATAAGTGATTCCACTGTTCTTTACTAGCCAAGTGGGGATGAGGCAACACGCGGGGGGGGGGGGGGGGGTGTCCCTTTTTAAACTGTCACTTCCTTAACATATGGCCCAAGTAAGAGCAAATCCTGAGAGATGGGAAAACAACACCTCTTAAAGATCTGATCATCTAATCATATGGAGTTTGGAGAAAACCTTTAACCATGGCGGTTCAAAGATACCTACACCTAATAGGCAGCCTCCCCTATGCTGAGCTCAGGGGTGTATAGGAAGTGAGGACGAGCCTTCCCAGGCACGTGAGCAGCTGAATTCACTGTAAGAATTGCCCGGGAAATTGAGCCACCGTGGGCTGCGTTTAAAGTAGGACTTTCAGGATTCTGAGTTGAACTTACTCTTGCCACTGACTTTCTATAGGACCTTGGGCAAATCATTGAACCTGCAAGTGCCTCAGCTACCAGAGCAGTGCGATTCTTGGTCTTAAGATGCAATTTCAGAACAGAAGCTCCATGTTAATTTTTCTTCCCTTCCCCTCACTCGATCTCATCTTGGCAGTGCTCTCATGGTGCTTTTCGACTGACCTGCCTGCCCGTAGTATTAGGAGGCCTCATTGCTCACGCTGGAGGAATGTGCAATGTGCACCTGGCTGGTTGGTGGCTCTCCTGACGCCGGGACAGGCCTGGTTCACCACCCACGTACAGGTGTGCAGGCCTGAGCTCCTCGGCGGACTAGACCCTGCTGCCCTCCCTGGATCACCAGGCAACTGACTGAAGGTCCTGGCGTCCACGATCATCTTACCCCGCACTGTGCGTCAGCCCTCACGCTCTCTTGGCACACACAGAAACCAGTACCACCATACCTCCCAAGTGCGGGGCAGCAGTAAAGCATCCTCCTTAAAAGCTCCACTTTGGTGGGAACAGCTCTGGGTTCAAAGCCTGCTGTTGCCCTTTACCAGGTATGGGACCTTCAGGTACTCTTTGAAAACCCTCATTGTCTCTGCTAGAGTCGGGGAGAGGAATAGCCCCAACCCTGAGAGTCCTGAGAATTAAATGATGTAACATACGTAAAGTGTCTGGCACGTACGTGATACTCAGCTATCTCTGGCTGTTATATTTTTACATATGTCAATCATCCCTGTTTCTACAGGACTTGTGCACTCAGATCTCAACCCTGTAGGGTCCTTGAGTGCAGGATTCTCCATCCTCCCCTGTATAGCTATGAAAATGCAGCAGTAATGCTGGAGAGGTAGCATGAGCGCTGGTCTCACAGTCTCCATGCAGTGCTCTTTCCCCCAAACCATAGGCTGCCCCTGCCCTACTGAGGCTCAGCACATGGCGGTGAGCGCATTCTCCACTCTTCTGCCCACCCCCATGGTCATATGGCTACTTGGGAGCTCAGGGTTCCATTTTATTCTTACGTTCAATGTCTACTCGTCAAAAAGCTTTTCTGTTTGGCTTGCTGCATTTGAGTTCAGTTGAACAAACTTCTACTGGGCTCAGAAATCTTGGCACCTGTGCCTTCCTGGGGGGTAAGGGACAAGAAAATGGCACGGCGACTACAAACAGCTGACTTAGGATCTCATAGCGAGTGGATAGCAATACGGGGATTCAGACCCAGGCCTGTCTGAACGAAGCCTGGTCACTACCTTGGAGTCAGTGGGAAGACAGGCAACATGCCTAGATGATTCTTGTAGGATATCGACTGCTACTAAGTACTGCAGGTGACATTGAAGCACAGAGAAGGGCCCTCAGCCCTGCCTGGTTTTACAGGGATGGCTTATGAGCTAAGACTTTGGTGGGTACATGAGAGCGAGCTAGGCGAATAGGGAAGGGTGAGGCAGGAGAGGGGGTTCTGAGCAAGGTGATGGAGGCACAGAACAGCATGGGGGATGGGGGGGTAGTGGACAGAATTATCCACAGGCAGTATTGCTCGGTCAGAGGTTCTCAGACTTGGGCATGCATCAGAATCACTGGGAGTGCTTGTTAGAACACAGACTGCAGCTGGCTCTTGAGTTTCCTATTGAATGGGTCTTGACTGGGCCCAAGAATTTACATTTCTAACAAGAGACCACACTTTGAGAGCCCCTGGCCTGGGGCACAGAGGTGATAAAGTCAAGCTGTAGAGGAGATAGGAGTGCCCTTACATCCTCCCAAGTGGAGAAAAGTAGAAGGTCCCTGCTTCTGTCTTCGCATCCCCTCTTCTGGCAAGAGCTGGATGCCTCAGGCTTCCTTCTCTGGCCTGAGAGTGAGGATGGAAATTCCTCACAGGACTGATGCTCTGGGTTGAAGTCTTGGCATGACCTCCCCAGGTGTGCCATGCAGATCCAGCAGGTATGTGTCAGCTCTTGGGGGGCACCACAGAACACAGACTCATATTCATAAATCTTGATAAAGAATCTATGGACTAACCGCACACAGCTGCCTTATAATTGAGCAAGTGGAGAAGGTCCCTGAGCTATTCCAGAAAGTGGTGGCCTAGTGCCAGTTTGGTGCCATGGGGTGGTAACTGCACCCACCAGAGACACAACCTAACCACCAAGTCTCAAGCACTTAGTGACGTGAACTCAAAGATGTCGAAAACATTTCAAGATCCTTCTAAGAATGCTATGTAGAGGGACTTCCCTGGTGGTCCAATGGGTGAGACTCCATGCTCCCAATGCAGGGGGCCTGGGTTTGATCCCTGGGCGGGGAACTAGATCCCACATGCATGCCGCAGCTAAGAGTCTGAATGCCGCAACTAAAGATACTGTGTGCCACAACTAGGACCCGGTATAAACAAAATAAATATTAAAAAAAAAAAAAAGAATGCTCTGTAGAAACCGGGTCTATTAATCTTAGCATCTTCCATTTCAGGTGCTGCTTTCAACCAGTTCACAGATTTCCCCTACATATTCTGCAACTATATTGGTTTAATAGTACTCAATTTGTGTATCATTTTGGGAAAGGATTTTATACACTGAATACTTGTTTATATTAAACTGTACTATTTTTTTCCCCAAATCTGAATTTTTCCAGCTAACAGAACTTAGTGGAGCTATGAAAATTAATAGTTTTTTCAATGAAAGTCTTCATCCAGTATCACACTATTTGTCAATTCTCATTGGCTGTCTGACAAAAATAATCCAACTTTTCCTTTCTTTGGAGTATTTCTTTGATTACCATTCTTGGACTTTATAAGAAAATGATTAATATGGTGACTTTTTCCCCATGGGAAATGCAATAACTCACACTGCATTGCACTGGAAGAAAAATAGAGAAATGGAGACACAGACTACCGAATGCTTTAATAAAAGTAGAACCCATGGGCTTCCCTGGTGGCGCAGTGGTTGACAGTCTGCCTGCCGATGCAGGGGACACGGGTTCGTGCCCCGGTCCGGGAGGATCCCACATGCCGCGGAGCGGCTGGGCCCGTGACCCATGGCCGCTGAGCCTGCGCGTCCAGAGCCTGTGCTCTGCAGCGGGAGAGGCCACAGCAGTGAGAGGCCCGCGTACCACAAAAAAAAAAAAAAAAAAAAGTAGAACCCAGTGGCCCTTATGTCCCTTTAAATGCTTCCAAAATCTCTAAAGTTCATTAGACGTCATGTCGAGTGGCTTGCATTTTGTAGTGCTATACCCTATGTGTCTTTAAATTCGGACTTGACACATTCAATGTATTTTAGGCTGAGAGTAAATTCAAACACTATGTTTCTTCTCACATTTTCTCAATATAATCCTTGTAAATGTGATCTTGCAGTGGGTACCTTTTACCTCTTGGTTGGCAGGTCAACATTAGTTGAATAATCATAAATAAATGTTTCCTGAGAACTCTTTTAAAACATATAAAGCATAGAAGGGAGACAAACTGCTTCAAACGTTATGAGGCACTGTCCTAGCTCATGAATTTCAGGCTCGTATCTTGTGTTTTTCAATATGATGTTTTGTCCTAGAAATTTCCCCCATGTCCAGGGAATGACTGACACAGTTCCAAGCAATAATGAGATACCTAAGGTGTTAGTAGAGAATGAGTGAGGTTTGGTGGGTAGAAAACACACTCAGCATCAGAAGATCCACCTCTGAGCTAAACATCACTCTTACCAGCTGTGCCCTGGACAACTCCTTCCAACTTTCCTCACCTCCAAAATGGAAATAACAGGAAAACAAACCTCGCAGGATATACATATTGCTAAGTAAAAAAGAAAGTGCATGCAAAGAAATTTTAAAAAGTAAAGCAATTTATAAATGTAACAGGTTATCAGACTTGCCCATGGTGTTAAAAATCCAATGAGCTTTAGAAATTCAACACATTGGGCTTCCGTGGTGGCACAGTGGTTGAGAGTCTGCCTGCCAATGCAGGGGACACAGGTTCGAGCCCTGGTCTGGGAAGGTACCACACGCCGCGGAGCAACTAGGCCCGTGAGCCACACTACTGAGCCTGCGCGTCTGGAGCCTGTGCTCCGCAACGGGAGAGGCCACAACGGTGAGAGGCCCGCGCACCGCGATGAAGAGTGGCCCGTGCTCGCCGCAACTAGAGAAAGCCCTCACGCAGAAACGAAGACCAAACACAGCCAAAAATAAATAAATAAATAAATAAATAAATAAATAAATAAAAATTTTAAAAAAACAAAGAAAGGCAACACACAGACTAGTAGATACTGTTTTTGTTCTTGGACCAGAAAGGAAATTCTAAGTATGAATCCCCAGCTTTCTTTAGTCCCTTCCCTCCCTATTGCTAAATGGAGACCATCTCATCTTTGTGTGTCAAATGCAGCATATGTGAAAATACCTCACGATCATCTTTCACAGGAATTCTTTCCAAGTGAGAAAGCAAGTAATGGGGTCACGGGCTTTCTGGAGTAATACAACCCAGGTTTCCAGTGTGATTTTGATTAGCAAATTCTGTTCCCAGTCTTATTGTGTGTGGGTAAGCTGCAGTCTGTGATTTCATGCACATTCTAGAGGGAAAAGAAGGAAACTTAGAGATAGGTATTTTATAACTGTTCGTAAGAAAGGATCCTGAAGCTCTCAAGGAGTCACTTAAGATAGCCCCCTGCTAATCCACACTAGGTAACTAGTCATAACGCAAATGACAAGTCGCGAATTAACAGACAGTGCGGTGCACGTTGGCGTCACTCACATCCCCCTCGTCCTTCTCTTCATTACCTATATGGTGAAAGTAGTAAAATGCAGGGGCACTGGTCTCTCCTGTTTTGGTTCTTAAAAAAATCCAATTCACACAATTTTCAGCCCAAGCCAAGCTTTCTTGTAGAAGATTTCAGTGTATATTGAGAAACACTTCTATTGTCCCCTCTCTCCTTTTCTGTGGTTTTCAAGTCCTGCACTAAAGTATTAATGAGCCTGAGAACATATACAAAGTATATATTCCTACTATTAAACTTAGATGTTCTTGAGCCCAGATTACCTACTTTATCCCCGATATCACCTGTTTACTAGAGGGCCTCTGTAATTCATATTGGCATTAACAAAAATAAGAAGTATGGGAATAAAAAGAAAAAAAATTTTTTTCAAGTAACTTTGATTTAATCTGAAGCCTTAAGCAAACTCTAATAACTAACAACTTCAGCTACTCCAAAATTAGATCTCATCTGTAAATCATTAGGGTAGTTTTTGAAGCAAAACCAGAAATTTTTATAATACCTTCTGATTTGGCAGACATCACTCTGCCTATAAGTTAATTTGAGTGGTATTGCCATGGAGTTATTTGTGGCTGGACTGCATATAGCAGCAGAGGGAACAATTTATATTATCTTGGTGAATAAGAAAGAAATTTTCCATAGCAATGCTAGAACAACAAATTGGCTGATAATTAAGCTGGTCTGAATTCAGAGTGTCCACAAAGGTCTGGGATTCAGCACAGCCCAGTCTTTGTCTCATTTCTCTATAACGTCTAAGAGTTTTCTCCTAGGAGACTAATTTGGGAGCAGAATTTGGTAGATCTGGTTACAAAAAAGTACATCTCTGGCATATAAAATATTTTCAAGTGCTAATTCCAAAATGAATATATGAGACACGTAAAGAGAAGCTG
The DNA here is from genome assembly GCF_003031525.2 of Neophocaena asiaeorientalis asiaeorientalis. Taxonomy (NCBI): domain Eukaryota; kingdom Metazoa; phylum Chordata; class Mammalia; order Artiodactyla; family Phocoenidae; genus Neophocaena; species Neophocaena asiaeorientalis. The sequence goes on along the minus strand of NW_020173116.1, from coordinate 12,563,878 downwards.
AATAGAGGAAATGATGCCATGAATCTGTCTACAGTAAGAGGCTCTTTGAATAAAATCTCACATCCACACACAGACATGCACACACACGTGCACGTTCACATTCGCACAGGTTAAAACCATGCACTGCAACCTCTGTGGGTGATTTATGAATTGCTAACACCCCAATACCAGCGGCAGAAGGAATTGCTTTCTCAAGGTAGCAATTATTTGGAACAGCAAAGACCTAAGCTTTTTGGCCAGATAGGCCTGGCTTAAACATTAATTAACTGTAAAAGGCCAGCCAAGTCACCCAACCTCTGATCCTCAATTTTTTCCTCTGTAAACTGGGGGTAAAACACATACGTGATACACAATACGTCATGAAGACTTCATGAGGTAATGTCCAAGGAGCACCCCTAACCTCGTGGGTGGCGCATGGCGGGATTCAGAAACTGGCGCATATCATTAGCAATGCCTGCAAACTTGACACATGTAGTAGTGCAGCCAATTTCCCAGGGAAGAAAGAAGTTGAGAGAAGGGATAGAAGAATTCAGTTCTAACTCATGTAGAACAACTCAATCCAGAAGACAAGCCCAGAGTCTTTACCTTATTTCAAAATAACTGCCTACTTCTGTTTACCAGAGAGTAAATTTGATATTCTACCAAACTGCGAGTTACGTGCTATAGAAATTAAAATAATTCACTTTTACTCCACAGAATTCTGCAGTAAACTGGGTGGATACGGCAACTCAGCATCTTTAAGCTAAATATGGAAGTGTCCATCTCCAGGACCCCAAGCTAACAGAGAACTCTCACCTTTGTCTCTCTCTCCTTCACCTCTGGTGCCCCAGTGTGCAGACAAAATTTCAGATCTACCAAAGCCTTGGTGGCTGGCGTTGATCAGACATCCAGCATGGTGAGCCTTCAACTGCACGGCTACACTCCTGTACCCATCTCCGCATCCTGACGACTACTGTATTTTAGCTTATAATAGAAGTTCCTCGGCCCCATCTTAGAATTTCAGCCCTTTTCAATTCTCTGTGCTGTGACTTTTTCTCTTCGCACCCTTTCTGTTCCTTTTATCAGTTTTAAAAATCTTTAGAGGAGATGGCACTTCTGTATACTCTTCCTTGTAGTCCACCATAAAGAACCAGCATGCGAGTGCAGGGATATTGCACGCTCTGACCCACTTCAGGACACTGCTGAGAACTCATTATAACAGTAGGACATTGTACAATTTAATCACACTCAGGAAATTTCATTTTGTAGATGGAATGTTTGTTTCTATTTGGCTTCTCCATCATCTGTCATTTCACTGTATCTCACACAAAACAAACAAACAAAAATTGTAGGGAGGAAAAAAGAGAAAATCTGGGGGTGGGGGGAAATGGAGACAGTTTTGCTACCTAGATTCCAACTCACTGAATTTGGAGAAAGATTTGCTCCCCTAAATTGACCAAGAGTAATGAGGACCACATATGTTAAAGTGCAAATTTCGTTCCTAATCCTTCCCTCTTTAAACATTTGAAATGCACTGGGTGGAAAAAGTGGCTCCGAGTTTGATGTATCATCTGCTATAGAGCAGAGTTCATGTTGCTTCGATGTTGCAGCCTGGTGTGTTTTATCTGGTCTACATCTGCCCATGGTTTTAATAATTCAGTTCGTTCTGAGTTTGGGGCATATGTGTTCATCAAGGTTCTCTTTTGTTCAAAGGGATTTTCTGTGACACAAATCACAAGTTCTTCCTTTAACTGTGTCCTTCCAGTTCTGCAAAGGGGAAATCATATTTTTATCTATAAGGACCTCCCACCAATTTTTTTTCTTCCCGTGGGTAGAAATAGAGGTAAATTATTTTATCTTCAAAATGTTTTCCTAATGTTTTAACATTATTGTGTCTGATGTCCTTAGGAGCATTTCTTACAAGTGCATATTTCGCTTAAAATCATCTAAAATACAATTGCAATGGGCTATTAATCCTATTTAGTTTAAAGCCATGTTTAAACATCCATTCACTTTATTTCTCACCAAGGGACTCCAGGACCCTGATTTATTTTGCAGAACCACAATCCCAGGTTACTACTCTGCTTATACTATTTAGAAGAATCTCATGAGATTCTAGAACCTCCCAACAAGAAAATATAATATATTGGAGAAATTATGCTGATTGGCTAAATCTCCATGAAGGAGAATAAGAGTGTTGATAAGCATGAAAGTAAATGCTTCCTCCTTTCTGGTAGTTTCCATGAGGGTGTGTTGCCCTTAAACACCCTGGCCTTCTGCTTCACCCACAGCCCCTCCTCCTGGAGATTAGGTGAGTTACCTGACTCAAGACCGGAGACGAACAAGCGGGTGCAGCCAGCTCACCCTCCTTCCTTCCTGGAGCTAGGTCCCCACAGGAAGCATTATTCATTCTGCTGGGCTCTCCCCTGCCGTCTGTTTACAGGAGCAGACCCCCAGTAGGGACCCACGCTGCCTGTGACCGCTGGACCTCAGGAGTGGCAAGCACATTTTTCTGCACACCCAAGCCCTGTACCCCCAAATCAGCTTTAGCAATGAGAAAGGAAATCGAACCACAGACCCCTGAGAGCCCTCTCCCTCAGAAAATGCCTCCCAAATCCAAAACATGCACACACAGTTAGTGATGCACTGGCTCTTTCTCATCTCACTTCCTTACTGCCCAGCAGACCAGCAAACCCCAGCTTTGGACCCAAAGGATGTCACCTGAGGTTACAGATGGTCCCAGCTTTGACAGTACTTCCCAGCACCTAACCTATATCCCTCCCTTTCTTGCTCCAGTAGTGAATGAAGTTAAGGTAAATAAAAAGCACAGTGCTCTCGGCATAGAATAACATTTGGCAAATTCCAATAATGAAACAATATGATAACGGGCATTAACACTTGAGTTCCCTAGGACTGTCAACGGGTGAGCTCACCCACATGGCTAAATATTCTGGAATTCAATGGGAAACCTGACAGCAGAAAGCCAGAGTTCAGATCCTGGCTCATCCTCTTCACTTGAGGGATCAGATAAAAGTTACTCCCTTCTTTAAGACACTTAATTAGAATTAAAATGGAGGAATAGGCTACAGTCTAGCCTACTGTAGAGATCAGATGAGCTAATAAAGCTGAAAGGATTTGTTACTATCAGTAATAGTCTAAATACTCAAGAACTAACACTTCAAGTTAATAAAACTTTATTTAGTTCATTATTATTTAAATTTGAATAAAAATAATTGGGCAACTTTTCAAATTTTTCTAATTATAAAACAAGAACATACTTATGGTAAGAAATTTAGAGAACAGCATAAGAAAGAAAATTAAAATCACTCCTAATTCTGCAATTCAGAAATATACTCTTAACATGGCAGGATCATTTTATCGAATTGTTTTCTGAGTATGGGACATCGTATCAGTTCTTATCTGGCTTTATGTTTAAGGTGGCCCCATGGTTCTCAGCTGGAAGTGATTTTTGCCCCTTTCTCTTCCAGGGGCGTTTGGCAATGTCTAAAACTATTCTCTTTGTCATGTGTGTATTAATGAATAAAAGCAAGGAATTCTGCCTAAATATCCTACAATGTGCAGGACAGCCCACAATGAAGAATTTCTAGCCCCAAATGTCCATAGTGACCTAACCTCATATCACAAAGCATCAGGGCAGCTTTCCCTACCCAAAACAGCCACTGTTATTTGATGCTGCACACAAACACCATGGGAGGAGTAATATTTAGAACAGCATTTAGAAAACTGAATGAAGAGGATACTTGTGAGTCTCCAACCGCAATCTGCACTCCATTGTTCCACTCCAAATCCGTGACGTCAATACAACATAATACAAGCGTAATTAGAAAACAACATTCCCAAACTGTTAGCCACTTTCGATTAGCTATTGATATGTCATTCTCCATTATATATCCCCAAATTATCTGATTGTATTTAAGATATTTATCCTGACATTTTCCTCCTATTATATGAAATGTCTAAGAGTAGACCAGAAATGATTTTCCTTCCCGGTTTACTCAAACTAAACAATAACCACTTCCACTTCCATCTCTTGTGTCCTCCTGTCCCCCACTCCCCACCTCCAGTCCTAAGCTGCAATCCACTTGGGCACTTCGGTTTCTCATTCTTTTTCCAATTAGGTTGGAAATACCTGACAAAAAGGAATCAACCTAGGAATCAGAAAACCTGAATTCAGTTCTGTTTCTTATTGGTTACCATTAAATAGGTCCATTAATCTCACTTAGTGTCTTTTGTTTGGATATAAATTGACCTAATAGCTCCATGAACCACCCTGACGACCTCAAACAGTTGCTGGGAAGAAACTCTTCAAAGAAGAAAGTGTATCTTGAAATAGGTAACCAACAAGGACCTACTGGAGAGCACAGGCAGCTATACTCAATATCTTGTACTAGCCTATACTGGAAGAGAATGTAAAAAAGGAATATATATTGATACATGTATAACTGAATCACTTTGCTGTACACCTGAAACTAACATAACGTTGTAAATCAACTATATTTCAATAAAAATTTTTTAAAAGGAAAATGGGTCTTGAAGTCTCTGAAAATGTTGAGCCACCAGACAAAGTACACTAAAGTGAAAACAGTGTGCTTACAGCAGGCGGCGTATAACGTGGCCCTGATGATCTGCATTTCCCAGGACTTGTGTCCTTGTAGTCCCCTCCCCTTGAGTGTGGGCTGGACATATTAATTCATGTGTAAGGATTAGAATATGTCAGGAGAGATGGAACATTAACAGTTGGTTATAAAAAGACAGTGGCTTCTGTCTTGGGTGCTCTCTCGGGTCACTTGCTCTGGGGGAAACCAGTTGTCCTGAGAAGTGGCCTTGTGCAGACATCCACAGGAGCCTTCCAGCTGCCACATGAGTGAGCTCTGAAGCAGAGTCTCCACCATCTGAGCCTTGAGACCCTTGCAGTCCCAGGTAACACCTTTGATTGCAATTAAATCTTCAGAGTAATTCAGTTGCATTTTGTTTTTAACAGTAAAATTAAGACAGATCCAAGGACTCAGGAGAAGAGATACAGAGGGGAGATTTTTTTTTAAGTTCTATACTGAATTTTCTGGCTTAAGTCCCTGGAGATCTGGTCACTGATCAATACCAAATATCGAACAGACAAGGTAAGGCATTTGGTACCCTTGAACAGAAGGCGACTCATTTCCTACTGGCATGGAACTTTTGAAATTTTCAAAAATGATGTAGGTTTGATGACAGAGACGGTTTTTCGGCCTTTCTGCTACTCTGCATTAACATAGCAATACTCGGTACAGTGCCTGTATACGTCAGTGATAAATGGCATTCGTGCCGCTTTCCCAAACGCAGAAGGAAAGATAATTAAAACCAAACATCTCATCTCAGAGATGTGTGAAGATTAATAAAATGATCCCTGTAAAGGTCCCTGAGCTTTTGGAAAGAAGAATACACCATACAACATATTACTATGTAGTTTAATTTGTAGTGATGTGAGGCAGTTTGTAAGCACTTTACAGCAAATGAAAAACATAATTAGTACTCCATTAATGCTTCAAAGGTCATTTTATATACAAGGCAATAAATGTAAAATTTGAGGATTTAATCATAAATTAATTTATTGCACAGCATATGTTATGTATATTAAGAGATATATTTTAGAATTTAACTAATTATAAAAATGATAAAATAAGAACAATGCAGGTAAGCTACTTGATTTTCTTCAATTTAAAACTCGATAAAAAGGCTTTGAAGAATCCTTTACTGCTCTCTTTCTGTGTGAATTCCAAATTAAGGACAGGCTTCTGCAGACAAATACAGTTAAATGTGGAAAAGAACTTTCTTCAACTATGTTTTTGAACTTTCAATCTAGATGCAGTGGATGGGCTAGATTGGGGTAGAGAGAAGGTGTTAGGTGAATAGATCAGTTAGGACTCATGCAAAAGTTCACAGAACAGGTCATAGGGTCTAGACTTTGATGGTGATGGTGAAAGTGGAAAGAATGGAGGCGAAAAAGAAATATTATTTAAGAATTGTCGGGCTTCCCTGGTGGCGCAGTGGTTAAGAGTCCGCCTGTCAATGCAAGAGACACGGGTTCGAGCCCTGGCCCGGGAAGATCCCACATGCCATGGAGCAACTAAGCCCGTGTGCCACAACTGCTAAGCCTGAGCTCTAGAGCCTATAAGCCACAACTACTGAGCCCACATGCCACAACTACTGAAGCCCGCATGCCTAGAGCCCATGCTCCATGACAAGAGAGGTCACCACAATGAGAAGCCCACACACAGCAACGAAGACCCAACACAGCCAAAAATAAATAAATAAATTATTTAAAAAAAAAAAAAAATTGTCAGGTCTTGTAACTAACAGTACAAAACAGAAAGCGGTCCTTTTGCTCTAAAGAAACTGCCAGTATGAAGACATGGAAGAGTACTGAGTCCATTCCAGCTGCTGTGACAGAACTCTACAGACTGGTGTCCCAGTCTGGAGACTAAATCCAGGATTATGGCACCAGCAGATTGGGTATCTAGTGAGGGCTTCTTGGTTCATAAATGGGGCCTTCTTGCTGTGTCCTCACAAGGCGGAAGGGGCTAGATAGCTCTGTAGCACCTTTCTGTAATGGCACTAATACCACGCAATAGGGCCATGGAAGAGAAAACTACAGGCCCAAAATGGCATCACTTGTGCTAAATCCCATGATACCAAACCCAGAGGTCATATTCAACTTAACTGCAGTTTCGACCTTCCTAAGAAATGTAATCTTAATCAACCAGTCTGGAATTTTCTGGTCAGCAAGGGTCACGTAGGCCCTCTCCACACTCCTTCCTTTAAAAACCATCCATTTTGGACAACCCCTCACAACACTCTTGTATTATACTTGCTCAATGGGGTGATGCTCGATTCATGAACTGCCTAATAAAGTCAATTAGACCTTCAAATTTACTCGGTTCAATTTTGTTTTTTAACAGACTGATGGCAGCAACAAGATCTGAAGTGAACTTCTCACGGCCTTCAGGGAAAAAACAGGAAACACAGGCGTGGCTCCCACAAACCCCATTTTGAGTTAATTGTCCTTCTCGCTGTTTCCAAGGGTCTTTGGTGACCCTTTGGTTCTGTTAGTTGAGTTCTGCTCTCTTTGCATCCAAGCTCCTGCTCTAATTGTCTTTTCAGACCACAATTCTCAGGTTTCTGAGTGGGAAACTCCAGCCCTCAGCTCTGTGCCTGGATTCCATGTTGGAAACTGCTGACAGTTTAGTCTACAGCTCTCCATTTGTTTGAAATCAGTCTGCAGTCCATATTCTGTGAGGTCTGCTGGTTCAACCCTTTCTTCCAGTTCAAAGTACCATGGGAATTATTGGCGGTTACCAGTCAGGGTTGGATTTGGTTCTGATGTAAAAACCTGACTGGGTCTGGGATCAGAATGGGTCTAATTTGAGCTGGACTGGGTCAGTGGGAGGCCTCAGGTGAATATTAAGTAAAGGCTAGTTACTAATGGGAAGAAAAAAAAAAAAAAAAGCCACAAACATTGGTGGGCACTGACCGAGCACTGAAAGACTGTTAGAGCACTCACCACCTCCCAATTCTGCAGCAAGTCCCTCTTAGGTATTATTTTGGCTCCAAATACCCCAAAGGCCTAGATAAAAGAAATGGGTTATTTATATCCAAAGAGTTGAGCATGTCACCTACCAGCACACCTGCTTATTTTATGTTTAAGAATTATAGTCCCCAAGGCTGCAGCTATTTAGCAAAGTGGCAAAGATTTACTAAAAACAACCTAGAATTGCAAAGGCCATTATGAGGAATGTTCCAAATAGATAAGACAATATACAAAGTACGCTTAAAAACGAGGGCTCCCATATTAAACAGAGTGAACACCTATTGCAATTAGTATGCAGAAGACTCCAAACGTTTTCAAAATTCCAAGATAACTTCATTGAAAGAATTACTGCGAAGGCTAATGAAAAATTAAAAGCACAAAAGTATCTAAAACAACACCTGATCCTCCCACATCTAACCCTCCTAGGGGTTCATTATCAAAACAGTGGCCCAGAAATTGATGTCTCCGATCCTAACTACCTAGGACACTGGAAAAACTATTGTCCTCAAAGCCCCTATGCAAACTCATCAATATTAAATTAAATGCCCACACATGGGCCCCTCCTGGAGCAGACGAAATTCTTAAGGATTTTCTAGTAAACTGATATATTATTCCCTTAAACAGCCAAGAGGAAACTAAAATTAAATTTTATGGGGTTATTCAATACTGCCCAAAATATTTATTGTTTGCCCTGGCTAAAACCTGACAAAATATTTGAAAGGATTTAATAACTCTATGATCAGAAAGTTGGCCAAATTGGAAACTGATATTCAGGGCCTGATAGGAATCTGTTAGGCCTTCTGAAATGTACCCAGAGGAAAAGAAACTTTCCAAAAATAGGTGGATGGGTGTGTCAGTCCTTTTTGTCAATTCCATAACCTCCCCTATTTATCTCAAAATACTTGTAGGTAATGGGATATTAAAGATAGAATTGTCCTCCAAATATACCCCCAGATTTTCTTGTGGAGATACCTTTTCTGGCCCTTTGTGATGTAGATTTACTACCCCCTTTTTCTCTAGAACCTAAAAGCCATTCTTTCATGTAAATGTTTTCATCAGGAAAATAAAGAAAGAGAGAGAGAGAGAGAGGAAGTATTTGGAAATTGGGCTAATGAGAAATCTTACAAATCTTCTCCAGAAACTTCTGTCTGCATCTGTCTATATGTTGTGTGTGTGTCCACATAGGTATGTCGTAATGGGAGATATTTTTCTACCAGCGGATGGTATTGCCAAAGTTAATTTGTAAAAGAGCTCTATTAGGTTGGTTTGAAGACAGGCTTTTACGGATTAGGCATTCTAAAGTAATCAAAAATATAACAGAAACTAACCCAATGCTTTTCAAGTTCACGTAAATAAAAGCTAGTTGACGTTTACTAGTTGAATTAAAACAGGCTTGTCCTTAAAGTTATCAACATTGAATATAACGCAGATAAACAACTTTCATTCTACCTCAGTTTATTAGTCTAATAAGTTATGTTATCTCTGTTACAAAATTTGTTAGCCAAAATAACTTAGAATGATGGCTGATTTTGTCTAATGTTTCAAGCAGTTTTCCTGGGTAATCTAAATATAACCATTAAGGGCAAGTAAGTAAAATCAATGAAAGTAGGATAAAAAGATTTTTCCAGTGAACTTTCCAAATAAGTTTCCTAAATCTTTTCGGCAACCTGAAACCTTAAAGTTTTGCTAAGATTAAGTTAAATGATGAAAATTTATTAAATATCCAGATCATTTCCAAATAATATAAAATAGTGAAGCATCAATTACTGAACACAGGTTGATCTACTTTTATTGCAGAGAAACTAAAGATAAAATTGGTTCTACTAGTAAACATGTTTTAGGCCACAGTGAAAACCATATTTCTAAAAATACAGAGTCAAGTAAGTCAGAAAGAGAAAAACAAATATAGTATAATATCGCATATATATAGACTCTAGAAAAATGGTACAGATGACCTTATTTGCAAAGCAAAAATAGAGACACAGACATAGAGAACAAATGTATGGATGCCAAGGGGGGAACGGGGGGTTGGATTGCGAGATTGGGATTAACATGCCTACACTACTATGTATAAAATAGATAACTAATGAGAACCTACTGTAGAGCACAGGGAACTCTACTCAGTGCTCTGTGGTGACCTAAATGGGAAGGAAATCCAAAAGAAGGGGATATATGTGTGCATACAGCTGATTCACTTTGCTGTACAGCAGAAACTAACACAGAACTGTGGAGCAACTACACTCCAATAAAAATTAATTTTAAAAAAGTATTTGTAAATTTGCCAAACCACAGAATGCTAATGTAAAAGACAGTACATAGTTGCTTACCTCTTCATTTTCACTAGAAATTAAAGGTTTCTAAGGGATGAAAATTCTAACATAGGTAACTGAAGTTACTAGAAATAATAAGGGAAAACAAGCAAGATAAGTAGGATGTGTTTTGGGGTAAGAAAAGGTATGAAGAATGAGATGCATTTTTGCTAGGGGAAATGAGAATATGTTTGTCTAAACTGGAAATTCTAGCTATTAAGGACAGATTTCCCTTGTGTAGTCAAGTTGATTAAAATTTGGATTACTACTATAAGTGTTTTAAAAACTAAGCTCTAGTATCAAGAGTTTACTTACGTAAAACTAGAATTTAATTTTCTTTCATCTGCTAAATAGACAAGTAGTCTATTTCATATTGATCTGTGATCTTATTTAGTCAAGTGTCTAAACCTTTTGATACCTTTGACAAACTTTCCTGGAAATCAAATTCTAAAAGTGAAGTCTTTTGACCTCAACTAGCTTTGGAGTTTTCCAGATGGTCCCTGAAATATTTCAAAAGATTTCTTCACTCTCCTTGTAAAAGGAGAGCTATTAAGCTAATTAGTTTCATTTGGTTTTTATCCATAAATTGCATGGGAAGCATTGTCAAATAAGTGATGCTAAACCTTTTTGATTAAATTTGTCTAAATCTATGTGAATAATACAAATAGTCTAGAAATTGTGTGAGATTCCAAGAAATCTGATATGTCCTGGTACAATTTTACCACTTGTAATTCTAGTTTTTATCTTAAAATATTGTGTGACATGCTCTGGGACCCCAATAAGAAATGGGCAACAAGTAAACAAACTTCTTACTGTTGTTCTCTCACCTTCTGAAATTGGTGTCATCAAAACTGAGAGCTACACTAAAAGCTTTGAACCTGACTATCACAGGTACCCTGGCTGACTCTCAGGCAACAGCGGCAGCAACTGAATCTGTAAAGATTGCGGCACATGTGGACGACATCCATTCTGCTTCTGCAAAAAATGGTCCCTCAATGCCAGATTTCTGCCATCCTGACGCCTTTGTAATGTGGCAACAAATCTGCTCTTGAATCAGAGAAGTTAAGATGGGTAAACAATGGCTGTAAGTTAAAGGAACAGGCAGGGTTATGGGAAACCCAAGATGGCCACTTGGTTCTTCCTGGCTTCCTGGCAGACCTGATTTTTGTTTTTTGCAATCCTTCACCCATGGCAGTGCATTTAAGAAAAACTAACTTTGTCCCTAGAGCCCTCAGACCTTGCCCCTCTGGACCCTTTGAACACCTGCAGCTTCAGATGTTCATTCCACTGCCACTAGTATGGGTTATCAATATGCTCGTTAACGTGTGTATGCATGTTTTCCAGATGGGTTGAAGCCTTCCCCTGCTGCAAGACTGATGCCCTCACAGTGGCAAGGACACTGTTAGAAAATGTGTTTCTCATTGGGGGTATACCTTCCACAATCTCCAGTGATCAAGGCACCCACTTCACTGGGCCAATCAAATGAGCCTTAACAAAAACCCTGCAAACTTCTTGGAGTTATATCCCTCTCACCCTCAATCATCAAACAAGGTTGAGAGAACTAATGGAAAAACTGGACTCAAGGGCTTCCCTGGTGGTGCAGTGGTTGGGAGTCCGCCTGCCGATGCAGGGGACACGGGTTCGTGCCCCGGTCCGGGAAGATCACACATGCCGCAGAGCGGCTGCGCCCGTGAGCCATGGCCGCTGAGCCTGCGCGTCCGGAGCCTGTGCTCCGCAACGGGAGAGGCCACAACAGTGAGAGGCCCGCGTACCGCAAAAAACAAAACAAAAACAAAAAACAAACTGGACTCAAGCAGAATGAGAATTAATAACAAGGGACTGAATGAACTGACGAGGATGACTATAATGTTACAACTCTGTGTTTGAAATATTGCTGGTTCTTTAATGTTTTTTTCAGATTTAAAGAAATCTTTTCTCTTAAGCTATCAACAATTTGGTAAGATATACCCTTGAGAATAAAGATAAAACATTTACTTATTCTTCCTACCTGATCCTCCAGAATTCAGAAATTCTCAGTGAGTATTCTTATTTCCATGACAGTATATTTGTTGCATAAGTTTAATGAGAATCTGTTCTCCTTGTAACAGGACACAGTTAGAAACATCGGCTATATTACTAAGGATTTGACTGAAATGTCATGTTTGAGAGAAATATGCAGACTCAGATATGACCAGTCAAGGAACTGCTTGGAAAAATCAACCTGGTACCTCGTTTACAAAGTTCCAGCAAAGCAGTCTTAAAAAAAGAACTTATACCGTCAGTTATTATCCAATTGTCTTTGAGGTTTTGTTATACACCTGTAAATTGAACTGGATCATGCATTCTTCTATAGTTTCCCCAAATATCTGGCTAGAACTCACCAAACTAACGTTTCCAATTTTCTCCCACCCTTCCCGTTTGGAATCACTAGGAATGAAGGCAGCCCTTGAGCCCCCATGGAAGGGACCTCACAAAGTGCCCCTGACAACTGACACTGCTGAAAAGCCAGAGGGCATTCAGCCTTGGGTACATACCTCACAGCAAGGAGGACCCCACCTGGTATCTGATACTGTACAAATGCTGGAGATCTCGGAATCAAACACATGACTTCATACTCAAACCTGAAAACCTTTCTTCTTGTCTTTCCTTTATTCTGACATGTAACACCCTCTCTTCATCCCACTTTCCCATGGTTAACTAGATCAGATAAGTCCCCACTCACTAAGAAATCTCACCAGCAACACCCATCTTTGTGAGGCATTTAGGATAACTCTTTATTTTAGGCTATGAAATTCTCGTCCCACATGCGCTAAAAACCTGACTGATCCCTGGCTTAAATGAGTAAATGCAGCAATCCCTGTGAATAAATCTATTCCCTGGCTAGGAACAGATACAAATGGGAATATGATCAGAAACCTCTCTTTAACTCTTGGAGACACTGCAGATTCCATTGCTAAAGCACTAACTACCCAACAAAAATCATTAGACTTTCTGGCCAAGATTGTTCTTGTTAATAAGATAGCCCTGTATTATCTTTTAGCTGAGTAAGGAGGTATGTGTGCTATGGCCAACACCATCTGCTCCACCTGGATTGACATTTCTGAGGAAAACTGCAAGTTACATCAGATCACTGAGCAAACCACTTGGTTTAAAGGGGTGACTCCTTCAACGGGGTCTCCCTTTGATTGGTTTGGGTCTTGGGGACCGTGGCTCTGAAGACCACTCCAAACATTGAGACTTTTTCTGCTAATTATAGTCATAATAACCTCCCAGTGCACTGCATTCTCTCAAAAGTATGTTCACAGCCCACTAACCACTGGACAAACTGTCTCCCTAAGATGGGAACACTGGAAAAGGAATGAAGAGAATGACTTAAAATTTGTGAACTCGGAACTGTGGATAGTACAGAGACTAAACAAAAATCTCATGCCACAGTTCACACCATGGATCAACTAAACCGTAAAGCAGTAGCTGAGAGTGACCCTAATGCCTTAATTTTTTATCACATCTCTCTATTAAGCTAAGAGTCTAATCAAAAGGGGGGAACTGTTAAAGAGAAAGTGAAATCACGGGACCAAAATGGTGTCACTTGTGCTAAAGCCTATCAGTCCAAACGTAGACTTAACACCTGACTTAACTGCAGTTTCCACCTGCCCCAGAAATGTAAACTGAACCAACAAAGCTGGAATTTTCTGGTCAGCACCAGTGAGGTTACCTGCCATGTGGGCCCTCTCCATCCCTAGAGGAAGAATAAGAAATCTGCATGATAAAAACCTCTGACCTCCCCTTCCCCCCAAAAAAGAAGATGTTCTGGCCTAAAAATATTTTTTTTTTTGCTAGTAGCTCCCTTGTCCTCCTTCCTTCCCCCCAAAAAAGAAGATGTTCTGGCCTAAAAATATATATATATTTTTTGCTAGTAGCTCCCTTGTCCTCCTTCCTTCCCATAAAAACTTGCCATTTTGTACAATCCCTTGGAGCACCCTTCCACTTGCTAGATGGGATGCTTGATTCATGAACTGCCTAATAAAGAAAATGAGATCTTCAAACTCACTCAGTTAAATTTTGTCCTTTAACAGGGCTCTACCCTTATGACCTAATCACCTGCCAAAGGCTCCCCCTCCACCTCACACTAGGCATCGGGTTTCAACATAGGAATTTTGGAGGGGCAAATAGAATTGGACCATAGCATCCCACCCCTGCCCCTCCCCCCAGTTCATGTTCTTCTCATATGTCATCAACTCAAGAGTCCAAATCCAAGGTCTCATAAATATCATCTACATAAGATGTGGGTGAGACTCCAGCTATGAAGCTATAAAATCAAATATGTTACGTGCTTCCAAAATACAGTGATGGGACAGACATAGGAGAGACATCCCCATTCCAAAGGGGGGAAAGAGAAAAGAAAAATGAGTAACAGGTCCGAGGTAACTCCGAAATCTAACGGAGCGAACACGAAACCTAAGTCTCAAGCACAATCCTCCTCGACTCCCAGACCCGGTAGGGCAGGAGCTGGGCCCCCAAGGCTCAGGGCAGTCCTGGCCTCACAGTTTTGCTGGGTGCACACTACATAGCCGCAGCCCTGCAGGCCAGTGCCCCGTCGTCCCAGACTAGAATCGCACGCCACGGCCTCTACAGGCTGGGCGGGGGTTGGCCCTGCCCCCATGGCCCTGCTGGGCATGGCCCCGGTGGAGGCTCTCTGCAGTGGCCGTACGCCTACAGCAGCCCTCTGCCTGGGGTGCATACCAGGCAGCAGCCCTGCCAGCTGCATCAACCCTGGCTGGCTCCAGGCTGCTCCATCCTTTAAAATCTAGGTGGGGGAGCCAAGCCCCCTGTGCCTTGCTGGACTCGGTGCATGCCCACTGGGGGCTGCTGGAGCCATACCTGGGGCGGCCTGCAAAGTGAGGAGATGTCCACAGCAGCAGCTTCTCCTTTGAAATTGCTCTGACTCCCAGACCCATGCACTCAGCGCCTGAGATGAGAGGCGCATGATCTCCAAACTGTCTGGGACAACAGGTCCCGGTTTTCATTTAGACGGATGACTAATCTTCCCACCGTCTTGATGAAGAGCTCCTGGTTTCTGTTGAGATGGCCAAACCATGCCAGTATCCTTATCAAATTCGGCCAAACCCTTTCTATTCTCTCCCAAAGGATCTTTTCCATTCCCTTCCATATGAATAGGCTGATAATTTTCCAAACTCAAATTCTGCTTCCTTTCTGATGAACAATTTCGTCTTTTTTCTCTCTTCTCATATTTACTATAAGGATTCACGAGAGGTCAACATTTTGCTTAAATATTTCCTCAGCCAAATAGCCAACCTCATCGCTCACAAGTTCTTCTTTCCACAAAACACTAAGACGTGAGCAAAATTCAGCCTTTCTACTTTATAAAAAGGATCACCTTTCCTTCAGTTTCTAATGACATATTTCTCATTGCTGTCTAAGACCTCGTCAAAATGGCCTTTACCACCAAATTTCTACCAACATGCTGTTCATGACCACTTAGATATTCTCTAAGAAGATGGTGGCTGTTTCTAGCTCCAAACTCTTCCAGCCTCTACCCAGTACCTGATTCCAAAGCTGCTTCTACATTTTCAGGTGTGCAGCACCTCTACTTCTTGATACCAATTTTCTGTACTAATCAGGGTTCTCCAGAGAAACAGAACGAACAGGAGATCTATCTATCTATCTATCTAGATATATATCTTGACTTAAAAAAAATGCACAACGTAAGAGCTGTGAGTTGAGTTTATTCAGTGTCTTACTGAGGACTATAGCCCGGGAGACAGCATTTCAGATGGCTCTGAGAAACTGCTCCAAAGAGGTAAGGAGGGAGGTCAGTATATATGTGATTTTTGTGAAGAGGGTACATGCAATCATACACACATCTCAGTATCAGGTTGCTGCCAGCCATGAGGAACAGATATCCTAGTTAATGGGTTTAGTGCTTTTCTAAGTATGGGAAGATGCAAGAATCCAGGTTTATAAAAAATTTCTCCTGTGGGCTTCCCTGGTGGCGCAGTGGTTGAGAGTCCACCTGCCGATGCAGGGGACACGGGTTCGTGCCCCGGTCTGGGAAGATCCCACGTGCCGCGGAGCGGCTGGGCCCGTGAGCCATGGCCGCTGAGCCTGCGCATCCGGAGCCTGCGCTCCGCAACGGGAGAGGCCACAACAGTGAGAGGCCCACGTACCGCAAAAAAAAAATTTCTCCTGAAAATATCTAACTATCCGGAGGCCTGTTCTGACAGTCCTCCTAGAGCACAGAGTGCCTCGTTCCTGATCTTTGTCCTGAATTCCTTTCAGGATGTGTTGTCTGTCAGCAACTGCAGTAGCTAATGACTTAATTCTCATAGAACTGAGTTTCTGGCAATATATAAGAGGAGACTAATTACAGAAATTGGCTCAGGTGGTTCCAGAGGCAGAGAAGTCCTATGAGCTACATCTGCAAGCTAGAGAACCAGGAAAGCCGGGAATTCAGTATGAGCCCGCAGCCCTGAGCGCTGAGGGGCTGATAGTATAAGTCAGGATCTGAGTCTGAAAGCCTGAGAACTGGGAGTGCTGATGTCCAAGGGCAGGAGAAGACAGATGGTTCAACTCCAGGAGACACAGAGAGAATTAGCCCTTCTTCTGCCTTTTGGTTCTATTCAGGCCATCAGTGGACTGGCCCGCCCATACTGGGGAGGACCATCTTGGTTACTCACTTCACCAATTCAAATGCTAATCTCTTCAGAAAATACCCTCAAATACACACCTAGACATAATGTTTTACCAGCTATCTGGGCATCTCTTACCCACTCAAGTTGACCCATAAAATTAAGCATCACAAATGCCATCCAAAGAGCTTTCTGTGATGATGGAAGTGTCCTACACCTGCACTGTCCAATGTGGTAGCTACTAGACACAAGTGACTATTGAGCCATTGAAATGTGGCTACTGCACCTGAGAGGGCTGAACTTTCCATAACATTTTATTTCAATTAATTGTAATTAAAATTAAAAAGTCCCTTGTGGCTAATGGCTACTATACTGGTCAGTGCAAATCAAGAAGAATTAATAGCATCAAAAGGGCCATTCGTAGGAAAAGGGAAAGTAGAGACAAGAGTTTGCTTGGGAAAAAGTAGGGGGCACCGATAATGCATGAGTATATCCCATAAGAAAAGAGTACATCGTAACAATATGTGGTGAAAAAGTAGGAAAAGAACTACAAGCCATCCTTTAAAAAATGTAAAATCCCTGTTATTCTTAGTGCCCTTCAGGGTTCACTCTTTGCAGTCTCGTTTTCTCTGTAAGTCCCATTCTCCTCGTACACATTCCATTCACACCACGTATTGACAGCCTAACACACTACCCAGGAGGTCATGTGAGCGAGGAAAAATTCAGCCCTTGTAAAAGCAAGCAGATACTAAAATATCAGGGGCAGAATTTCGTGGAGTGAATCTATCCCACTTCCTTGAGGTCATCATACTGACGCTTATTAAAGGCACGTGATTTCATTATGTGAGCACTGAACAGTCCACGATACAGTCAGAGTTGATGTATGGAATAAAATTCAGAGAACAGTAATAAAGGCTTTTCACAATTGCAATAATAACTCATAAAGGAACAGATATCTGGTGCAAGAAATGTTTTAGGTTACAGCCGCTAACTTAACAGAATATGAGTATATCATGCTTCTCTTCCCCGTTTTCAGATTTCCAAAACTTCCCTGAGGTTATGTATAATTAAACAGCTTACTATCTACTGGAAGTTCGCATTTTTTGTTTTACTTTAGCTACTTTCCAAGGGATAAATAAAATGTGGCTCTGTATTATATTTGAAACTGCAAATACTATGCATAATAAAAATTAATGTGAATAATGGGAACTTTTCAGGTTTGTTTTTCTTAATCTCAATGGATTTTGTAAAAGGTAAAAGTATTAGATCTGTGTACTCGGTAACAATTTATTTATACCATAGGTATGTTTGTACACAAGTTGATTACTTCTGTGTTTATTGCTTTTGATCAGCAAACAGCTTTCAGAAACAGGTATACTTTAGCAGTATGCTGTTATACATAAGCATAATAATGAAACAGTTTACCAAGTTCACCCCAAAAGGTATGAGCTTTCATCTTATATATGATTAGGGCTTTATCATGACATGATGTTACAGCATAAGGCCCTTCCCAGCTTTAATATTCTATGAGCCTATAGTGTTCAAAATGTGAGAACGCCACGCTTTGCACATTAGACTGTTTTTCAGGTCACAGTTTCAAAAACAAAAAAGTCTGTTAGATGGGTTTCTACGCTCTTCATGGTGGTGATGTAGAGGCATGATGGGTTCAATTCACCCTGTGCTCCCATGAGGATATATCCCAGTAATGCAGTGGTTTTCATACTATGTTATTATCCAGGCTGCAGGGAGATAGGGGAACACACTGCAGGTAGGCCTCCAAGCTTCTCAGCTTTTGCCTCAACCCAAACAGCTTGGTTTTTAATGTTTTAGCTATTGACATTCCTGGTAAGGTTTTGTTTTAAAAGTGGTTCTGTTATTAAAACCAAAGAACAAAAAGGAACACAATATTGCAAACACACACACTCGCTATATACAAACAGACGTGTATGCTCACTCAGCATGCATCTGTGATGATTTTTTCCCCATCTGTCCCTCCAGATCCACTGTCTGCCTGTCTGACCCTGCCCTGTGCTCCAGGAGGCTGACCTGTAGGGACAAGTCATGAGTTGCCCTGTGCACTGGCTCCGTGGAGGTCTAGGCAACAGGAGGCCCATTCAGGAGCCTCCAGAGCAGGAGAGGTGGAAATTAGATGTTTCTTTCTCCTCTCTCACCAAGGAGTCCGGGGGGATGGCTGTGTTCCTCGAGTAGTCTACTCCCCAGAATTGCCCTCTCCAAGGCCACTGACCATTCACGTCAGGACTGTGCACTACCCTTTCTAATCCCCTAAACCCTGCCCAGAACTCTGTGAAGAGTATTTCATTAGACTCTCCTCAAGTGACCCAGGCTGAGAGTGCCGTTTGTTTCTCGCTGGGACCCCAAGTAATACACACTTACTTCTGCACACACATCATCAGGTGCACACATGAGTGTACACACACGCACACACACACACACACACACACACAGAAAACTCCCACCTCCATGCAAACTACCACAACATCAACATCACTGTAAACAAAGGAAAGAGAAGATGCTCATCTCTCCTATTTGTAATTTCTCTAAATGGATATTTTTCCTGGAATTACATAGAAAATTCACTTTTAAAGAGATGCAGTGTTTTTTAATATTAGAATAAAAGTGTATTCAATTCTTCAGTTTTTTAAAAGTCCTCTTTATTGTAATTTGAACTGGGCATACCCTTCAAATCAGCAATTACACTTCTAGTAAAATATCCTTTGAAAATGTGTGAGTGCACATCAATGTATGCTTAAGGGTGTATATAAGAGGGGAAGAGCAGCATTATATAAAATTTTTTTAATTGGGAAAATCCTTAATGGCAATCCTTAGGGAACCAAATTTTGGTATGTTTACACTATGTAATACTATGGAGAGAATATAAAGAATAAGAATAGGATCTGAAATGGAAAGAGGCTGCAACAAGTTGAATTACTGACAATACATATAGCATTATTCCTGTTTATAAAATGATTACACACCTCTGGGTATATTGATACATGTTAAGTCATGTGGGTGGTTCTGGAAGGTGTTTTGCGTGGTTGTCTCTGGAGAGAAAAGTTGGACAGTGGAAGCGGAGTGGCAGGTGGCAGATGGGGACTGTATTCAACTGTAAATCAGTGAGAAGAGCTCTAATTATTTGATAGAAAATACCCCCAACATATGTATCAAAACTATGTATTCCCAAACACTACTTTTTCACCTCTTAATCATTTCGTGTAAAAAATATCAATATGGAAAAGCAAGTACACCTGTACTTAACCGTGTCTGTTTATATTGAATAGAATCGCATAAGTGGGCAGTTTTATTTGTTGGTTTTCTTTTACTTTTTTGCAGTCTCACATGTTGCTAACTCATGCTGCCAAAAGCTCCTATTGGTGTTTTAACCATTTTTTGGAGGGGGAGGTAAACGCCCTAAGTTATTTGACTCTTTTTACATAGTTTAAAATTCATATTTTATCAAGTTATAACTATTTTCTCCTTATCAATAATTATTAGCCAAACAAAGACTATCACTCTATTGTGTGTTTACGGAGAAAAATAAAAATTCAGAGAGGTCACAATGTAAAATCATAGTGAGAGATGTTTCTCTCTTCTTTAATTTTCAAGTGTTTTGCAAATTTTCCAAAATATTTTTCAAACAATAGCAAAGAGAATATAATAGCTATTCTTTCATCTGGTCTGGAAGTTTATATATTCTTCATGTAAAGTGCTCTATCAATGCTACTGAATTATTTTGTGAGGTGAAAATATGGCCAAATAGGAAAATTAGATATCATTTGCTATGAAGAAATTAAAATATCAAGGCAACATACTTTAGAAAGCAACTAAAATTGCTCAAATCCTACAAAGAAAGTTGTAAAAAAAAAAAACTTAGTACAACAGTAGCTAACAACATGCGAACTAGCATAAAATATTTACTTTAGGCTTATTTAGTTTCAGAGATCTTACTTAAAGTTAGAGAAAACACTTAAAATAGGGTTAAATTCCGCCCCCTCCAAAATCCAAACTGGCATGATTGTTTTACTATGAGCCAAAGAAATAGCTGCAAAAGCATAAAAACAAATAAAAAACTGACCTGGGGCACATTCATAGAAAACATTCAAAAACGTGGATGAGAAGCTTGACAGGTAAAAACTTCAAAATGTTTAAATTTTTGGAAAACTTTCCAGCAATTCTTGGAAATGGTCCATACGTAAAATTTAAAAGTTGATTGCAAAATAGTCTTTTACATTTATTTAACAGTAATTTTCTGGGAAGTCAACTACTTTCAATCTCTGAGTGATTGTAGGGAATTCAGGAGAAGAAAGAAGAGAAAATTAGGCAGGAGTCCCATGATGATAGACCTTGTGTACTATCCTAAGCCATTTGCTATGGGGAGGGTTATTGTGGAATTTTGTAAGTGAGTGATTGAGGTTATTTGATATGCATTTTTTTTTCTTTTTTTTTGCGGTACGCAGGCCTCTCACTGTTGTGGCCTCTGCATCAGCCTCTCCCTACAGAGATGGGGGTCCAGTTGTGGCTGGAGACCAAGAATTTATAGTGATGCCCACGTAGGGGAGCAAACTTTGCCACCCCAAAATGTCTCTTTGGCATGTGGATTATTTTGATCTGAAAGCAATCAAAGCCCCAAAGGCCCAGGAAGTCTTTCTTTTACCTCCCCCTTAGCTGCGTAAAGAATTTAGATAGAGGGCTTGTTCCTGGAATAGACTATCATCAGAGATACTTGCAAAAAAACAAGGGCTAGGTAAGGTGGGGTAAACTCTTTGAGATCAGAGTTCTCTCTGTGTCCCACTGTCTCTGCCTGGCCCAGAAAGCATTTATTTACCAAACACTTGCTGTTCCATCTCCACGTCAAGTCAATTACCTCCCTCCCCTTTGAAGTGCCAAACCACTACCCCCAACATCCTCCTTTGCCTTTAGCTAAAGACGGTATTTAAGGTGAGGGTTTCAGTCACTTTGGAGAGTTACTCAGTTTTCCTGAGTCTCTCCCACGTATACATGTTGTTAATTTTTTGTGTGATTTTCTCCTCTTAATCTGCTTCATGTCAATTTAATTCTTAGGCCAGCCAGAAGAACATAAGGGGATAGAGGAAATTTCTTCCTCCCCGATAGCTGGCGACGAGGATGGGATGTAATTTTAATGTCTGGACACTACTCACCCCAAAGATGCTGCAGTTAAGAGATGCTGGAACACCTGACAAAAGCCATCAGAAGGTGAGAAGTCTGACCATGTCCATCAGCCTCCTGGACCTCTGCCTGCAGGGTCTGCTGGAAACAAGATGGGTATGAGTTTTTCTCTTTTCTAAAATTAGATTAGCAGGAGAAAATATTTGTAGGGCTAGGTCCTTGGAAACTTTTGTTGGATTTTCTCCTGCTAATAGATCTCGTGTCAATTTCAATTCTTAGACCAGCCAGAAGAACCTAGAAGGATAGAGGAGAATTTCTTCCTCCCCGACACAAGTTATCAAGGTTAAGGACCCTAATATAGTCAGGCTTTGCCTCCTGGTCCTTTCTCAGGAGGACAGAGTACTGGTTTTCTTTCTCTCCCTGACCCTGACTTGTCTAGATCCTTTCAGAGACTGTAACCCCCCCAGGGAATAACTGCCAAGCAGGGAGGCATCATGTCACTGGTGGGGTAGATGTGTGGTCCATGTTTTAGGAAATATAGTTCCTGAAAGTCGAGCAAGGTGGGCAGATGCAGAAAGCACAGAATCTTTAGAAGTGGTTGATGCTGTTTTCGTCTCTGACAACACAGATCTATTAGGAAATCAAGCAGCAGGTGGGAGGAGGCACCCCACATCAGGGCAGAGCTGCCGTTGGAGGAACGCCAACTGAAAAAGGGAACTGGAATGGGAGTGTCTTAATAAGAACCAGGCTTCCACTGCGGGCCTGCGGAGCTCCGGTCATCCCCCAGTGGGTGGAGAGGGCAGCCAAGAAAAATCAACCTTGTGAACAAACCATATAGGTGGATTACCCCACCTTTCAGCATGGTTAAATAAGAAAACAGAAATAATATTAGTGAGACAGAAAAATTCCCAACCTGAAGAACAAGGGAAACAGAAGAGTATCTAGAGGAAGGACATTCAGTAAAAATGCCACATGGCAGCAACTAGAAGGAAACTTCAAGCCAAATCCTCAAGAGCAGTGAGGAGACAGGCCTCTATAAATCAGGAGCTCTGAACAGTGAGGAGGGACAGGTCACGTTAATAAGCAACAACAACTGATAAAATCAAGCAAAATGAAAAGGGAAGGGGCTTTTATGAAGAGGACTAACAAGGAAGCTAAAAATGCAAACTAAAATAAAATCCAGATTCAATACAATAAAGAACAGAACCGTTAAGGTAGGGATCTAATCAGTGATAGGACAAATTTGAGAAGCTCTTCTAAAGCACAAGAAAAGCTTAAAGAAAGGAAGTGTGATTAGTACAGACATCGTTTCTGTTCTTGAAGAAGAGATGAAAGCAAATAGACGAGAAACTATAATCAAAGAGATGGAAGAGTCCTAGCTAGACTGATTTACAGTTGCTCACCTTACTGAGGCAAAATTAATTAAAAATATTTCCACAGGTGGTATTCCTGAACAGAGAGAATTAAAAATATGCCGTTTTGCTTTCACTCTGAAAATGAGAGCAATAAAACCATAAGGATAATATTTATAATTTAAAGTATTACATTTATTGATATCTTATGTTGTGCTAGTAATGCTTCTAGGAACTTTATGTGTATCATTCATTTAATTATCTGTTATTATTTCTGTTTTGCAGATAAGGAAACTGAGTCAGAGAAAGGGCAAGCAACTCAACAAAATCACACAGCTAGCAAACATCAGAAGTGGAATACAAAGCCAAGTGCTCTAACTATGGCTTTATGTCTTGAAGAATATTAAAAACAAAACAAAACAGAAAACAGAACATATACCTTCAGAATAGTGAAGAAGATGAAAATAAAAGAACCAATATGTGTATTCCAAAATAAATAAACAGATATAACAAGCAAGCATATGGACACACACACAGAACAAAAAGCACAAAGATGACACAAGTAAAACTGAATGCAACATTATAATAAAAAACATCAATCAATTAACTTTCTATTATGGATAAAAAGGCTTTATTAAGCAAAAACCAAATTCCAGCCATGTACGGTGATCCCTTGGTATCCCTGGGGTATTGGTTCCAGAACCCCTACAGATACTAAAATTTGGGGATGCTCAAGTCCCTTATATAAAATAGCACAGTATATGCAAATAACCTATGCACGCCTCCTGTGTACTTTAAATTATCTCTATATTACTCATTATACCTAACACCATGTAAATGCTATGTAAATAGTTGTAAATACAGTGTAAATGCTAGTAAATAACTATTTTGCCTGCAGGCTTGCAAATTCAAGGTTTGCTTTTTGGAAATTTCTGAAATTTTTTTTCAAATATTTTTTATCCACAGTGGGTTGAATCTGTGGATATGGAACCAACTGATACAGAGGACTGACTGTATTTCTTGGGAAAAATACACCAAATACAGAGAGATGTAAAAAATGGAAGGAAGTGACAGGCTAGGAAAAGATAGATCTGACAAGTGCAATAAAGGGAAATCAGAAATTGCAGTATCAACATCAAAGAAAACTGAATTCAAAATTAAAAATTTGAACTTCCCCAGTGGTCCAGTGGTTAAGGCTCCACACGTCCACTACAGGGGGCATGGGTTCGATCCCTGGTCAGAGAAGTTCCACATGCCGTGCAGTGCGGCCAAAAAACAATAAAATAAGATAAAATAAAATAAAAAATTTAAAAGAGGCAAGGGATAATTTTTCTAAAAAGTACACTTCTCAAAGGAGATATAATCCCAGGGACAATTCACTTCCTAAAAGCTTACAGGCATCACATACATTTTTACTAAAACATATTAATTATAAACTACCATTTATATAACACTAAGAGAAACGAACAAACAAAGATGACATTAATATACTATCATTAAATGATCTAATAAATGAAAAATAATCTGGAAGAGATAATAACATTAATCAATGAGAGGAGGAGTCAGTAGAGAGAGAAGCTGACAGATCATACAGTTGCAACTGAGCTCTCAGTTGAACCTATAGAGCTCTGGAGCTGGGACAGCCCTCCAGAACTGTCCCAAATTAATTCAAGGAGCCTGGGTTTGTGAATCCCTGCATTAGCCATGCATTAGCTGCAGGCAATGCCCAGTTAGAGAACCAGTTGCGAGCCTCCAGTAGCTGATATTCCCAGCAGCCTGAGTAGGAGTATAACCACATCCTAGACAAAGTGTAGAGATGTTGCTGGAAGAGGGTGGCCTTTACAAAACAACCTCCAGAAAGGCCTAGGGATGACTTCTCACCCATAAAATGTGTGTGGAAGTGATGTTTGTGCTTTGGGGCCCGGTGGTTAAGAAACAGGCATGCCTTCCTACATTGCAGGTTATGGCTGTCACAGAAAACAACTCCAAGATCCCAGTGGTAAACACAATAAAAGTTTATCTCTTGTTCATGCAATGTCCACTGTGCATCCAGACATTCCTCCAGGGCAGCTGTTCTCCATCTGCTGATTCAGGGATCCAGTCTGCTTCAATTGTGAGGCATCCACATTCACCATGCAGAAGAGAGATGAGAGAAGTGAATTGTGCCTGGGATTTCATTGTCTCTGTCTGGAAGTGACGTGCATTATTCCCACTAACATTTCAGGGGCCAGAACTGATCTAATTAACACCACATAATGGTAAAGGGCAGAGAAGTATCGTCTTCCAGGAGCAAGGAATAAGAAATGGAATCTGGGGAATCTACCTCTCCACTCCTTTTTGACTGTCTGCTAGCTGGGGGAAAATGACTACTACAGAGATCCAATAATTGATCCAGGATGTACTTTTATATCCACAGCAACTAGATCACGGTCTGGCAGCTAGTGGGTGCTCCGGCTTTGTTGTTAAATATGTAGCTGACTGACTACCTGAGTAGATGGATAAACTAGCAAAAACAAGAGCAGCCAAAAGATCCATCCATGCTCGCAGCTTCAGCGAAAGCTCAGCTGGTCACTGCTGCTCTTAGGAAGACTATACTTTTCAGCTTGACTTTCAAGACCTTCCACGATGTGACATAACCCTTCCCCTAGGGTCATATCTGACCACTTGTCCACATGTAGTTTGCAATATAGTTATCCAAAACTATGCGTCATTCATTCAACAATCATTGTGTCCTTTCTCACATTTCTGAGCTTGTGTCCAGGCTGCAACCTCTGCCTGGAATGCCATTTCTCTCCTTGTGCTCCTAGCAGCTCTTTTTTTGAACATCTTTATTGGAGTACAACTGCTTTACAGTGGTGTGTTAGTTTCTGCTGTACAACAAAGTGAATAAGCTATAACTATACATACATCCCCATAGCTCCTCCCTCTTGCATCTCCCTCCCACCCTCCCTATCCCACCCCTCTAGGGGGTCACAAAGCACCGAGCTGATCTACCTGTGCTATGCGGCTGCTTACCACTAGCTATCTATTTTACATTTTAGTGTATATATGCCCGTGTCACTCTCTCACTTCATCCCAGCTTACCCTTCCCCCTCCCCATGTCCTCAAGTCCATTCTATACATCTGCATCTTTATTCCTGTCCTGCCCCTAGGTTCTTCAGAACTAATTTTTTTTAGATTCCAAATACATGTGTTAGCATAAGGTATTTGTTTTTCTCTTTCTGACTTACGTCACTCTGCATGACAGGCTCTAGGTCCATCCACCTCACTACACCCAACTCAATTTCTTTTCTTTTTATGGCTGAGTAATATTCCATTGTATATATGTGCCACATCTTCTTTATCCATTCATCTGTCAAAACACTTAGGTTGCTTCCATGTCCTGGTTATTGTAAATAGTTCTGCAATGAACATTGTGGTACATGACTGTTCTTGAATTAAGGATTTCTCAGGGTGTATGCCCAGTAGTGGGATTGCTGGATCGTATGGTAGTTCTATTTTTAGGTTTTTAAGGAACATCCATACTATTCTTCATAGTGGCTGTATCAGTTTACATTCCCATCAACAGTGCAAGAGGGTACCCTTTTCTCCACACCCTCTCCAGCATTTACTGTTTGTAGATTTCTTAATGATGGCCATTCTAAGCAGTATGAGGTGATATGTCATTATAGTTTTGATTTGCATTTCTCTAATTATTAGTGATGTTGAGCATCCTTTCATGTGTTTGTTGGTGGTAAATGGGAGTGTTTCCTTAATTTCTCTTTCACATTTTTCATCATTAGTGTATAGGAATGCCAGAGATTTCTGTGCATTAATTTTGTATCCTGCTACTTTACCAAATTCATTGATTAGCTCTAGTAGTTTGCTGGTAGCATCTTTAGGCTTCTCTATGTGTAGTATCATGTCATCTGCAAACAGTGACAGTTATACTTCTTTTCCGATTTGGATTCCTATTATTTCTTTTTCTTCTCTGATTGCTGTGGCTAAAACTTCCAAAACTGTGTTGAATAATGGTGGTGAAACTGGGCAACTTTGTCTTGTTCCTGATCTTAGAGGAAATGGGTTTATTTTTTCACCATTGAGAATGATGTCGCCTGTGGGTTTGTCATATATGGCCTTTATTATGTTGAGGTAGTTTCCCTCTATGCCTACTTTCTGGAGAGTTTTTATCATAAGTGGTGTTGAATTCTGTCAAAAGCTTTTTCCGCATCTGTTGAGACGATCATATAGTTTTTATCCTTCAATTTGTTAATATGGTATATCACGATTCATATAGTTGTTTGTAGTAATCTCTCATGATCCTTCGTATTTCTGCCGTGTCTGTTGTTACTTGTCGTTTTTCATTTCTAATTCTGTTGATTTGAGTCTTTACCCTTTTTTTCTTGATGAGTTGGGGTAATGGTTTATCAATTTTGTTTATCTAAAAGAACCAGCTTTTAGTTTTATTGATCTTTGCTATTGTGTCCTTCATTTCTTTTTCATTTATTTCTGATTTGATTTTTATGATTTCCTTCCTTCTGCTAACTTTGGGTTTTTTTTTTTTCTTCTTTCTCTAATTGCTTTAGTTGTAAGGTTAGGTTGTTTATTTGAGATGTTTCTTGTTTCTTGAGGTAGGATTTTATTGCTATAAACTTCCCTCTTAGAACTGCTCTTCCTGCATCCCATAGGTTTTGGGTCATCATGTTTTCATTGTCATTTGTTTCTATGTACTTTTTGATTTCCTCTTTGATTTCTTCTGTGTTCTCTTGGTTATTTAGTAGTGTATTCTTTAGCCTCCATGTGATTGTATTTTTCACAGTTCTTTTCCTGTAATTGACATCTAGTCTCATAGCATTGTGATCAGAAAAGATACTTGATATGATTTCAACTTTCTTAAATTTACCAAGGCTTGATTTGTGATCCAAGATATTATCTATCCTGAAGAATGTTCCATGAGCACTTGAGAAGAAAGTGTATTCTGTTGTTTTTGGATGAAATGTCCTATAAATAGCAATTAAGTCCATCTTGTTTAATGTGTCATTTAAAGCTTGTGTTTCATTATTCATTTTCATTTTGGATGATCTGTCCATTGGTGCAAGTAGGGTGTGAAATCCCCTACTATGATTGTGTTACTGTCGATTTCCCATTTTATGGCTGTTAGCATTTGCCTTATGTAGTGAGGTGCTTCTATGTTGGGGGCATAAATATTTACATTGTCATATCTTCTTAGATTGAGCCCTTGATCATTATGTAGTGTCCTTCTTTGTCTGTTGTGATAGTCTTTATTTTAAAGTCTATTTTGTCTGATATGAGAATTGCTACTGCAGGTTTCTTTTGATTTCCATTTGCATGGAATATCTTTTTCCATCCCCTCACTTTCAGTCTGTATGTGTCCCTAGGTCTGAAGTAGGTCTCTTGTAGACAGCATATATATGGGTCTTGTTTTTGTATACATTCAGCCAGTCTCTGTCTTTTGGTGGGAGCATTTCATCCATTTACATTTAAGGTAATTATTGATATATATGTTCCTATTACCATTTTCTTAATTGTTATGGGTTTGTTTTTGTAGGTCTTTTCCTTTTCTTGTGTTTCCCCCCTGAAGAAGTTCCTTTAGCATTTGTTGTAAAGCTGGTTTGGTGGTGCTGAGTTCTGTTAGCTTTTCCTTGTCTGTAAAGGTTTTAACTTATCCATCGAATCTGAATGAGATCCTTGCTGGGTAGAGTAATCTTGGTTGTAGGTTTTTCCCTTTCATCACTTTATATATGTCCTGCCACACCCTTTTGGCTTGCAGAGTTTCTAATGAAAGATCAGCTGTTAACCTTATGGGGATTCTCTTGTATGCTATCTGTTGTTTTTCCCTTTTGCTTTTAATACTTTTAACTTTAAACTTTATTTAACTTTTTATTTAACTTTTGATAGTTTGATTAATATATGTCTTAGAGAATTTCTCCTTGGATTTATCCTGTGTTGGACTCTGCACTTCCTGGACTTGATTAACTATTTCCTTTCCCATATTAGGGATGTTTTCAACTATAAACTCTGCAAATATTTTCTCTTTTTTTTTTTCTCTTCTTCTTCTGGGAGCCCTATAATTCGAATGGTGGTGCATTTAATGTTGTCCCAGAGGTCTCTGAGACTGTCCTCAATTCTTTTCATTCTTTTTTCTTTATTCTGCTCTGCAGTAGTTATTTCGACTATTTTATCTTCCAGGTCTCTTATCTGTTCTTCTGCCTCAGTTATTCTGCTATTGATTCCTTCTGAAGAATTTTTCATTTCATTTATTCTGTTGTTCATCATTGTTTGCTTTTTAGTCCTTCTAGGTCCTTGTTAAATGTTTCTTGTATTTTCTCCACTCTATTTCCAAGATTTTGGATTGTCTTTCCTATCATTACTCTGAATTCTTTTTTAGGTAGACTGCCTATTTCCTCTTCATTTGTTTGGTCTGGTGGGTTTTTACCTTGCTCCTTCATCTGCTGTGTATTTCTCTGTCTTCTCGTTTTGCTTAACTTACTGTGTTTGGGGTCTCCCTTTCGCAGGCAGCATCGTAGTTCCCACTGTTTTTGGCGTCTGCCCCCAGTGGGTAAGGTTGGTTCAGTGGGTTGTGTAGGCTTCCTGGTGGAGGGACTGGTGCCTGTGTTCTGGATGAGGCTGGATCTGGTCTTTGTGGTGGGCAGGACCACATCCAGTGGTGTGTTTTGGGGTGTCTGTGAACTTATGATTTTAGGCAGCCTCTCCGTTAATGGATGGGGTTGTGTTCCTGTCTTGCTAGTTGTCTGGCATAGGGTGTCCAGCACTGGAGCTTGCTGGTCGTTGAGTGGAGCTGGGTCTTAGGGTTGAAACGGAGATCTCTGGAGAACTCTTGCCAATTGATATTACGTGGGGCCGGGAGATCCCTGGTGGTCCAATGTCCTGAACTAGGCTCTCCCACCTCAGAGACTCAGGCCCAACACCTGGCCAGAGCACCAAGACCCTGTCAGCCACACAGCTTGCTCAGAAGAAAATGGCGGGAGGAAGGGGCAGAGCTGGGGCTGTGCATTCCTCTGTCAAATCACTAAGCTGAATTCAGAGCACCACCCTAGCAGCTCATTTTTCAAGATGTGGAATAAATGTCTTCTCCTCTAGAATTTCTAGCAAATAACCTCACTGTGCATATCAGTGCCTCTGTTATGGTGTCACGTTACAGTGTTGACTGAATCTCTGGGTCTGGTTCTTGTGTGCACACCTGTCTTCCCCGCCAGACTAGAACCCACAGAGAGCAGCTCCCTCTTTCCTCTGGGACCACATTTCATTGTCTCATAATCAGGAGTCTTTCCCATCACCCACCCCACTGCCTGACACTGAACAGACATTTCATTCCATGTTTATTAAATAATTACCTAGGCTCAAGGGGAGAGACTTTATTCTTTGCCTTCTCAGGCTTTAACTTTTGAGGTCCTTGTGCATCTGCTTACCTGGGATTAGGACACATAATATTTGACCCCTCTGGAGGACACAGTGAATTAGAGTCTACTAAGGGCTTTACCTCAAGCTGAGGTCTGGATCCTTGTGCTGAATCTGGGAAGTCTTGCTAACTTGGTACCTGCAGGATAAGTGTTCTTGCTTTTTGCTTATGATCTGGGAGGAAAGATGCACACTGTATAACATTTAGATTGCTGTCCAGTTAAATGTCTTAACGTTATCTGAAAATGTAATTTGAATCCTTTGTCTTGCCACCATCATGCCATTAAAAAAAAAAAAATTAAACAGAAACCATGACAAAATTTTGTTGCTATGTTCAGGGTTCTGTCATTACAACCCAGTCATCGGTGTACTTTTAAAGATACTTTACAGGCCATGGTAAATTGAAAGTTTAAATTTCTTTGTGCAATTTGTTTTTTAAAATAGGAAGGAATTTAATGGGCTCAGTAAAAGCAATTCTAACCCATCACATTTATCTCAGTGTGAAATGTCTTTCCATGAGAATATTGCCATATAATGGTAATTATGGAGAATATATTTTTCAAATATTAAGAATAAGCAAAAATTTTAATGTCAGAAAATTTAAAGTAACTTCTAATTAAGAATCTTAAATTAGACTCTTAAATTAAAATTTTAAAATTAATTTTTAATTTATATTAAAACAATTAAATTTGTATTAAATTGTTTTATTTTATTAAGTATTTATTTCATTAAATTAAAATTTTATTTTCTATTAAAATAATTAAAATTTTAAATTAAATGAATATTTTTAAATATTCATTTCTAAACCAATTGGTAGAAAGGAATACATTGAATAGATATTGCCTTTCTAACCCACTTTTTAAAAATCTAAGATATGATAGAGAACTTTATATTCAGCATATTTACTCATCTTTGGATATAAACAGGAAGAAATCTATCAATTAAAAATATTTATTATATAATTTCATCCAGTCATGTTAGGAGATTCTTATGCATGCATATGGAAAGGAAATACATAGTCAAAAAAAAAAAAAACAGTTCTGTAGTTACTTCTATTCTCTGGGTTTGAATAATATTTTATGTTTACATAAAGGGCAATGCTTACATCTATTTGTAACTTATTCACTGTTATTCTTAAATTCCAAATTTTACAATTGCCTAGTAGTCAGGCAGGGAATATTAAGTTGGAATGTATTTAAAACTACAAAATATTGTAACATAAAATTCTTAGCATTGAGGTATTATATGAATATTTGTAATATATTTAGACATCTCTTATAACAATAATCACAGTGAATCTGGCATCATTGAATTTAAAATATTTCTAGATTAGAATACATTGTATAATATTTGTCCAGAGATTCAGTAAATAACCTTTAATCCAGATATTAAATATCTGTCTTTCTTTTACATTTACAAAAATTTGTGTTTGCATCTATGGGCTGAATTTCTGTTTTATCTAAGTCTATGAGCAAATTCTGACTTTTCCTTTTCTTTTTCCCCCCACTTTGTGAGGAGAAAAAAATGACATCAATGTCAAAATCCTCTGAAACAGAAATATCCAGAGAGCTGGCAAACTCGACAGTCATGGGACCAAGTTCAATCAATTATCTGAGGAGAATTGCTAACTATGTGTAATTATTTTAATACGTATCATTAGGCCATATTTTTGTAGTGTGCAATTCCTCTTTTACATTGTTTCCTTGTTTCCAGCCCAAGGACATATTTCAGTGTTATAATTTGTTCCTCTTAATGTGACGATTATTTGTGTTTTAGGAGTGATTTGTAGATTTTTTTGACAAGGGACAGGGGGCTCGTCATATTATAAATAAATTACAGAAAATTGGAACCAAACTACTGTTACTCATTGTTATGCTGACAGTTTAGAGGATTCACAGCTCATGAGCTTTGCTAACAAATTTTCAGTACCTTCTCTCTCTTTTAAAATTTTCTGTTTCTTCATCATTGTTGATGGCGTTTTCTCTTCTAAATGGCTTGCCTTGTGTATCCATTATCGCTGACCTGACCTGCCTGCATCTAAAGAATAGTAAAACTTTGAGGGGCTCCATCTTCTGGCCTAAAACCATCCTCCAAGGTCTGAGCAAACCAGAACAAAGAGGTTCTACAGCTGTTGGGCAGGCTAACTTATTTGATCCATATAGAGGTCTCTTGCCGTCAACATTTTTCAGGTGGGGAAATGGGGACTGGAACCAATAATAACCTGGCCAAGGAGTCCCAGCTAGGGACCTGCCAGGGGGCCAGCCAGGATCTGAATCCTGGTTTCTCATCCCCACATCTTTACACCTTGCCTCTACCATGTTGGGAGAGACACTGCATTAGTAGTGAGTAGAGAGATGTTAGCCTGAAGTTACGATTTTGTTTTGATCAGATGGTAAGAATGGGAAGTTCAGGATCCATGACACCCCACAGTGGCCCCAAGACGTTACACACCAAAGTGGGCCATCTTCGTGGGTTAGATGTTGGAGGTACCTCTTGGCATCTGGGGAAGACGATACTTCTTCCATGTGTGTCTAATATAATGCAGAGACCTCCCCCCCGCTTTATGTTTCATTTCCTGTCTCTCATATGAATCATGGGACACAGTTCTGAGCCTTGGGAACAGTGTCAGCTTAAGGCTGTGGCCCCAACAGAAGGCTCATCGTAAAGGATGAGTATTATGTCTCTTTCATAAGAATTAAAGATCTAATCTGTCCAGGGCTCCATCAATGCTGATCAGGGGGAGGGGTTTCTTCAAAAATGGAAGACACATGATCACATTTTATGGTCGAGATATCCTAATTATACAGTGGGGATTCATTTCGGTTACAGGATTTTTATTGGAAACGATTTAATTTCCAGTACCTGTCATTTGAAGTGTACAAGGAAGAGGCACATATAAGAATTACTGAAGCACAAAGCCAGGGCCTCTGTCATTTGCATACATCCATATAATATAATTTTTATCTTCTTTTCACATAGGAAGGCAGTGAAATTGCAGACATCATCCACAGACTGCTGCCTAGCATATTCGTCATAGCAAAACTGTTAAGAAGAAGAATGCGGGAAATTCAATTTTAGGAACTAGCTATATTTATCCACACAAGGAGAACTTTCTCAGATGCTAACCAGAGCAAAGGAAGGAGAGACTGTGTGTTTCCCTCCTGCTCTCCCCACGTTCAAAATTAAACCGAGTGCATAATTTCCCAAAGCAACTTGGTCATTTTCATTATGAAGATTAAACAAAAAGCAGGCCAGTGAGAAAGAAGAAAAGAAACCATAAGCAAATAAGCAGGAGTTGAGATCTCTAAGTTGTGTTACTAATGCATGCTGCTGGTTGGTCTTCGGTCTATTAAAGCAATTTGTGAAGCTATTACGTTTGGTCTGTGCAGCGGAGGGGTATCCCCAAGCCAAACAGCGACGCTCCCACGCTAAGCACTTACTCTCGCGCCTGCTCACATCCTGAGAGATGCTGTTTGTCACCATTCAAATAAGGCTTCCAGAAGACACCTTGTCTTCAGAAAATATCACCTTGTCAATAAATCTGCATTTCATCTGAGGCAGAATTATTCTAGGAAGTGCCTTTCAGAATGGCATACTTACGGCACTGCCTTTACAACTGTTTGATTCATAGAGCTTTGCCTTCAAGGCGTCTTCTCCATCCCTCCACACGTCCCACGGGCTCACAGTAGCCTGCCAAAGCCACCGCCAGCAAGGCCAGGAGCAGACGGGTGAGATCCCCATGATCTTACAAAAGCGAGTGATGAGGCGATTTTCCCTCCTGGAGA
Source organism: Neophocaena asiaeorientalis asiaeorientalis (assembly GCF_003031525.2). Lineage (NCBI taxonomy): Eukaryota > Metazoa > Chordata > Mammalia > Artiodactyla > Phocoenidae > Neophocaena > Neophocaena asiaeorientalis. Next base: position 12,529,654 of record NW_020173116.1, on the reverse strand, counting down.
GGAGCCAGGGTCCTGCCCCTGGAGGAGGCCCTCGATAATCGTTAAATGAAGGAGTGCAGGACTGAAAGGGAGGGAGGATGGCAGGACAGCAAAACACTGGGCTGGTGATGAGAGGGCTCCGGGCTTCACAGAGTAGGAGGGAGACAGGTAAAGACGGGGTAGCGAGCATGTGATCGGGCTTCTGCCTGAGCTCCTGCCGGCAGTTTTTACTGTCCTGGCCCTCAATTCAAGAAGTACCGATTAGGGGCTTCCCTGGCAGTCCAGTGGGTAAGACTCCCAGCTTCCACTGCAAGGGGCATGGGTTCGATTCCTGGTCAGGGAACTAAGATCCCACATGCCGTGTGGCAAAAAAATTTTAAAAGACAGACAGAAAGAAAGAAAGAAAGGAAGGAAAGAAGGAAGGAAATAAAGAAAGAACGAAGAAAGAAAGAAAGAAAGGAAAGAAAGAAAGAGAAAGAAAGAGAAAGAAAGAAAGAAAAAGGAAGGAAGGAAGAAGGAAATAAAGAAAGAGAGAGAAAGAAGGAAAGAAAGAAAGAAGGAAAGAAAGAAAGAAAAAGAAAGGAAGGAAGGAAGGAAGACTGATTAAACAGGTGGTCATTAGAACTAATTATTTCTTCAACGGATTCTGATACAAGCTTCAACAAATCCTATAAATGAGGGCTTTCAGGGACATATAAGGACTAGGAGCATGACCACGAGAAGGAGGCAATACATTATTGCTATAGGTCAAGGGGATCTGGTGCCTTTCTAATGAATTCATTTTTACCCACTGAAGGCCTCAAAGCTCTCCTGAAGTTACTACGTTGCCTGCGATAAGGTCACCTCTGATATAAACACGTTGAACCGGTGGCGTCTAGGTATCCATACGGCTCTATCACACAGGACCGCCCCATATCATCACATCCTCTGTAACAGCAGGTGCAGTAATCCCCACCCAGCCTCCCCACGCCGAAGGCTTCAATGGACGTCCCCTGTGAACAGGGATTTGGGGAAAGTGATTTGGGGAGTGCCCGGTGTCAAAAAATTCATATTGCCACTTTGATCACAAGCAGCGTGGGACCGAAAGTTTTTGAACAACCAACCATTTGAGAGTGTGTAACATGCTTGTGAAAATATTCAAGGCATAATTAGATAAATAACAGATCCAGTGTCTATTTTTACTTTGCCTTGATGAGAAGCTTTGCAGGAGAGACTGCTGGTAGTTAATTCTCCTTAACAACAATCTGTGTAATCACAAACCCCAATTAGCCGTGCCTGTTCTGTGCTATACAAACTATTTCCTTAGCGCTTCACATCACTACTTTGTAATTAGCTTTCATCTACCCGAGCTTTGACTAAAAAAATATAAAAGAGTGTAAGTGATTGTACTGCCACTCAGTATTCTGAGAAATAATCACCCGCGATTTCAATCAGATTAATTTTATCACCCGTATTAAGGAAAATTACCTCGCTCTTCACTCTCTACAGCTGAGGGCTATTTCATTTCCTGAGATGTTCATAAAAGCATAATATAAAGCAATCTGTAATTGTAAATATCCTTCCCTAATAACTTTGAGATATTTCCTTAATACATCTTTACATTTGGAGTTTCCGTTCCATAAAATACAGTAACAAGTGCTCTATTATGTTTTAAGTGTGTGCTGTTAAGCCGGACAACTCGGCGCTGTCCTTCCTGTTTTTACGTTGGGTTATATTTAACTTGTAGATAATGGGAACAAGGTTTAGAAGTGATGGAGCGGAATAATGGCGTTACAGCAATAATATATCTTGCCTTTGTGAGGAATAGAACTTTACAGCCCTATTTCAGGTCAGCCAACACCGATGCCATTTTTCACAGCCTGACAACTTTCACCTTCACCCAAACTCCTAATGTGTTTGCAACACCCTTTCCAGCCAGGACACAGGCCTCCTGCTACTGGTACCCTTCCTTGTAGACCCCTTCGGAAAGCAACAAAAAAGGATGAGAAAAGAAAAGGAAGGAAAAATAAAGACTGTCCTAGCTGGTGGCGGATTCTTGGGGCATCCAGAGATCCCACACGCGGCAATGCAAAGGATTGAGACCTTCCACTGAGAGTGAGTGATCACAGGGAAGGTTTCAATCCCAGCTGTGTGGAGAGCTGGAACTTTCCCACTGGACTGAGTGCATTACGGTGCTTACCTTCATCAGCTGCAGGGCAGGACTGTTGTTCTGATTAGGTGGCCGGTGGCTGTCTAACACTACACTGCAGTTCTCCGACTCCCTGACAAGACGATTTATTAGGTGAGTCATTCCATCCGAGTTGTACCTGGAAGATGGATTTTAGAAGTATTCAGGATTCTGAGCTCAAAAACAAGTCAAAGCCCCAAAGCTGGGAACCTTGGGGGGTCTACCTGAAACCTTGCTGATCATATTAAAACATAATTTGTATCCTGAGCCACCAATCCATAGTTTCATGCATAAGAAGTCTACCAGCATCTAAGATGCGGCATACCTAGCCAACACGTACAACTGTATACACCTGTCCTGGTGGGCACAGGTCATTTAAATTTGATAAAGACCACAGGGGGCAGGCTGGTGCGGAAGGGACGTTCCATCGCTCTGTGCAGTGGACCTTGAATTGCTCTCATATAGGCAGGCCCCATAGGGAAATGAAGTGTTGTTCAGATCGCTTTAATCTGCTCCCCTCCAGCAAACACAGTGGCTTTTGCCAGCTCAACTCAAAAGTGTTCTTCCTTGCTTAATATTCTTCCTGCCTCTCTGTCTCCTGGCAGGTTTGCAAAGGTTTTTTTTGTTGTTGTTTTGTTTTCCTGCAAAATAAGGTCATGTGGACCAAAACTTTGGGATTCGAAATGGGAAGGGGAAGAAAAGAAAGTGAAACCATTTGTTGGTTTCTTGGTTTTCTGATGCAAGTCAGGACATGGCAGAGACACGCACTTGGGTGTGGAAGCATGTCCAGTGAGAAAGGTCCACAGCACCCATTTCCCATATTGGCATTTTTTTGTAAACACTGTTCTGACCCCGACTGCTGATGTAGGCAATGCTTTGAGCCTGACTGCTGATGTAGGCAATACTGTGACCTGGGGCAACCTGTGACATCTCCATACCTCTGAGGACAGGCCTTCCAGGATGTGAGCAGTGAAACGAAACTGAGACCCTATAAACTAATTAGCTTCCCTCATTTTACTTCCCTCACTGTCAGAAGAAAGGGTTTAACACATGTTCTTGCCTTGTATATTCTAATCCTTCCATCAAGACAGAAGACCTTTTAAAACATGAAGATGTCATCTGCTATTACAAAGAAGACTCAGGCTTGTGCATTTCACATGAAATCCAACCAGCGCCCTCCCAGACACTGCTGTAGGGCTGCCCCTATGCAGCGTTCATTTGAAAACATCAATGGGTTACATCACGTTAGGGTATAGAATAAACATTTAACCCTGACACGGGAAGCTTTGCTTTATGATATCCAAAGAGGTAGCTTCTATTCTAACTTATTACCTATACCTCCCAACATTGAAAAGTTAATGGATTATTGCAGGTGGAGTAAGGGCCAACAAGTTAGGGACAAAGAAAGTGTGTGTGTACGTGGGGGAATAATACACATTGTACAAGTGGATGGTTCAAAAGAAAATGTCTGTTTTGAAAACCTCTCGTCAGGCATTAGTAACGAAAGTCATCTCCTGAAGGACATTGGATCTCTTGCTATTTTCCCTGAAGTTCTATGGTATAAGGAAAAGCCAGCAGGCACACAAACAGTGGTGACCGGGACCCATGTTCACACGAGTGAGCCTGACGAGTGAGGGTCAGCGATGAACCAAGGAAACGTGCGCTGGGTCCCATGCATCCACCCACATAGTCCTGTTAGGTGGACTCGCTTAGGAAAAGCTCAACTGCTCTTTGTTTTTATGGAGGTCAAATTAATTAATTAAAGATTTTTCTTTCACCATGTAGGAAAATTACCTTGGGAAAAAGCTTTAATTTAAATATCGAAATATTTCTTAACCTGTGAATTTCAAAAGCTTATAAAGGACAGTATGATTTGGAATCATCCCTTTTTTTGGCGGTGGCGGGGGGGCCTCGTGCCACACAGCTTGCGGGAACTTAGCTCCCCGATCAGAGATCAAACCCGAGCCCCCTGCTGTGGAAGTGTGGAGCCTTAACCACTGGACCCCCAGGGAATTCCCTAGAATCATCACTTTCAAATTGAGCTTCAGACAGTTATGACAGTTCATTTTAGAATGTATTAATTCCCTACACACTGATTTTTATTGAACATTTACTATATGAACACTTACTATATATTGAATGTTATGCTAAGAACTGGCTGTCAGAGGGAGGGTCTTTTTTTTAACACAGTCAATGGAAAGAATATTCAAAAACTTTTTCTTTGGTTTTTTTGTTTGTTTGTTTTTACTTGGTCACTGTTTGCAAAAGTACCTAGCTTGAGGAAGAGATGCCAAGACTGAAAACTATGAAATCCTTTCATAAGTGTCTCTTCATATTACCAGGAAATACTCCCTAGAGATAAGGGTGGGGAAACTCAAATAACCTAGCACATGTAAAATCTGCACTTCAGTTTACAGGCAAGAAACACCAACACAACTCGCTTCTGATTGGAGCATGTTGACAGGCCGGGAAAGCAGAACGATAGTGCGGAAACAATACGCGCTTAAGATGAAAAGGTAAAAAGTAATTAAAAGGAAGAGAAGGCAAGGAGTTCCCTGGGACCGCATCTTCTCCAGGTTCAGTGGGCTGGTGCCCAGTAGTCCCATGGCCCAGCCTGACTGCTGAGAGAAGGTGACTGAAGGCCCAGCCCGGATGGAGGGGAACACGATTCTGACCCCAGGAGCGATGGGAAAAGCACCAATCCTTCCCCGAACTTCAGTTGGCGAGGTCACAAATGACATGAGTCTCATGGTTTTAAAATGCCCTGCTTAGATTGTTCAGGGATATATTAGTATCCTCAGGTGGCTATAACTACTATCACAGACTGGGGAGCTTAAAGGACAGAAATGGATTTCCTCACAGTTCTGGAGGCTAGAAGTTCATGATCAAGTTGCCCGCGGGGCTGACGTCTGGTGAGAGCTCTCATCCTGGGTGGCAGGCAGCTACCTTTTTGTTGTCCTTCACATGGCCTTTCCTCAGTGTACACACACACACACACACACACACACACACACATCTCATGTGTCTCTCATAGCGACACTCATCGCATTGGATCAGGGGCCACCCTTGCCCTCTCATTTAACCCAAATTACTTCCTTAGAGGTCTCGTTTCCAAAAACAGTCCCACTGGGGGTTAGCACTGCAACATATGAATCTTCTGGGGACACAGACATTCAGTCCACAATAAGGGAATTTTACTAAAATAAATGGCTCGAGTAAGATCACCACACGACTGTCCTAATTACCTTAGACATCATCACACAATAGAGATGGAGGGGTGGAAAAGGGCCTTGGTGAAGAAGCTTAACTGCATCACGTGATTGAAGGGCCGTAGCTGCTTCCTTGGACATTTGTGCCAAACGTCAGACAAGGAGGGGCACGCAGGGTCCACAGGCTCCCAGAGTTCCCACCCTGCTCCATCCCCTGCGGGAGTGAATGCTCAGAGGAGACCACTCCTGTCCCTCCTGCAACCAGAAGTAAACACAATGGTGCTATTTGTTCACTTTGCTTTGTTTTTTCAGAAGACTCCCTCTTTCCACAGGCTTCATTTAAACAAAACCACATGAAGTTTTGACTCTTTTTCAGGAAAGCCCTTGTGAGCTGCCCAAGCTCCGTGGGGTATTCTGCCCTTTCTAGTCCTTTGCCTGCTACAGCAACGAGCAGACATGTAGTAGCACTCGTACATTTTTGTGGAAAGAGTTTAAAAATAAAGATAACTTTACTCTGTGAACAAACACTTCAAATAAATCCATCTACAGATATACCCAGCAAAACCTCTCTCTGCTGAATATTTTCCTGGTAGTATAACTCTTGGTAGTGTTTTGTTTTGTTTGGTTTTGCTCGTCTGTTTGTTTTGTTTTTAGTTATCTCTCTTTGTTTTGCCCCTTAGTGATTGCTCTAGCATCTAAAAGATGCATCTTTATCTTAGAGTTTATTTACCTTAAAATAATACTATATCATGACATATAGCACAAGAACCTTACAAGGGTACACTTCTCTTTCCCACTTCCCAACTTCTGTACTATTTTTGTCACATATTTTTGCATATGTTAGAAACCCCACAATATGTTGTTATTAGTTTACTAGCTTTAGACAGTCAATTATCTTTTAAATAACTGTAAAAATGAAAAAATACTATTTAACATTTACCCATATATTTAACATCTTTGACATTCTTCACTCTTTTGTGTAGATCCAAGTTTCCATCTGGTATTACTTATATTTGGCCCAGAGAACTTCCCTTCATGTTTCTTGTAGTGCAGGTCTGCTGATGACAAATTCTCTCAGCATTTGTTTTTCTTAAAGTGTCTTTATTTTACCTTTATTTTCAAGGGGTTTTTTTTTCCCCACAGGATGTAGAATTCTACATTGACATTTTTTGTTCTTTCAGCATTTAAAAAATGTTTCATTGACTTTGGGCTTGCATAGTTTCTTAACAGAATTGGCACTAACTCTTTTCTTCACTCCCCTTAATATAATATGCATTTTTTTTCTATCAGATTTCAAAATTTTTGACTTTGTCACTGGTTTTCATGAATTTCATTACCATGTACCTAACTGTTTATCCTACTTGAGATTTTTGAGTTTCTTGGATCAATGGGTTTATAAGTTTTATTATACTTGAAAATTTTAGGCCATTATTCTTGAATTATTTTGTAGCACCCTTCTCTCTTTTTCCTGCTAGGATTCAAAATACACATATGATAGGCCAGTTAGTATTGTCTTTCAGGTCGGTCCACTTTTTAGCCTTTTTACGCCTGTACTTTGTTTCACTGTTTCCTATTGTCTTGCCTTCAAATTTACTGATCTTTTCTTCTGCAATGTCTAATCTGCTGTTAATCCTATACAGTGAATTTCTCATTTCAGATATTGTGTTTTTCAGTTCTATGGTTTCAATTTCTTCCTTTTTACTGTTTCCATTTCTATCTCCATTGTGCTCATGACTTTCCTTTAAATTCTTGGATATACTTATAATAACATTTTAGATTTCTTCTCTGCTAATTGCATCATCTCTGTCATTTCTGTGTCTGCTTCTATTGACTGATTTTTCTCCAGGTATGGGCCACATTCCCCTTCTTCAAATGTCTAGTAATTGTATTAGATGCTGCACATTGTGGTTGTTACATTGTTGAGTGCTTGATTTTGTGGCCTTTATGTAAAGTGTTGAGCTTTGTTCTGGCAGACAGTTATTAGCAGGTTGTTTTTTTGCTTTGGAAGCTTGTTTTTAAGCTATATCAGGGTGGGCCTAGAGTAGTCTTTATTGAGGGCAGTTTAGCCATACTAACAAGACCTCACTCTGCTGAGGTCTCTACTGAAGGCCCTGCAAAGGCAACAGAATTTCTTCACTCAGACCAGCTGGAATGTGACTGCCTCCCAGCTCTGTGTGAGCTCTGGAAGTATTCAGCTTACAACTCACTAGTCATTATTTTTTTGCCCTGATCATGGAGTTTTACTCTATGCATGTACAGTTTAGTACATAGAAAGTCTTGAGGAAACTCCTGTAAGGGTTTCTCTCTTCTCTCTTCTTTCCTCTCTCTCTCTTTCCCTCTCCCTCTCTCTCCCTATTCCCTCTCTCTCTCCTCAGTGGTACTCTGCTTTGAAAATTCCAGCCACATGAAACTACCTGTACTACAATCTCTGTCTTGTCAGCTCAGTAAGGCCACTCCTCTCTGCCTAAGTTCTTCCTCCTTACACTCCAGTTTTAAAGAACTCCAAGCAGCAAACTGGGGCGTCCATAGCACTCACTTTGTTTGTTTCCCTCTTCTTCAGTATCCTAGTCCTGCAGTGCCTGGTGTTCAGTGTCTTTAAAAAAATCATTTCATGGAGTTTGTCTAGTTTTCTAGGTATCTATGGCATGAGTGCCGGTTGGTTACTTCAGCATGGCCAGAAGCAATCCTTCTTTTGCTTTTTAATTTTAAAACTACATAACTTATCTTCGTCTTCCAATATAAAGTTTTTTGACAAAAGTTCATATAGAAGTATTATTTTTATATCCCCCAAACTCAATACAACATACCAAGCAATTGCATAACCAAGCAATATGCAGAAAAGTCTTGAATTACAGTCCATATGCAACTCACAGAATCATGGGTAGTTGTGATAAAATTCATACCAAGTGTCATCAGAAAGAACACGTGCTTTAAATGTTGGAGGTAAGAGTGGCCATGGAGCAGCAGTAAAAACAACTGTTGGCTAACAGCCTAGGTAATATATTAGTGATCTGGAAGTAGAGCTTACATTGTGCATCTTAACACAGTGGCTTGTTACAGCTATGTGGGACACTTAGAGTACTTGCATTGTATTCAGGACATTAGCTCGGGATTTTGTGTTCACATGGAAGGCCATAATTTTTCCCATTTATGGTAACGGAAAATGACCATCCACTGAGTGTTTTCAGGCAGATATCTGTTTTTCTGCATAGGATCCCTGACGTTGAGCATGAAATGACTGCATTTCCTAATGGAAAGGCTTCTCCCAAAAATATTCCAAAGCGTCCAGGTGAGCACATTCTCATCCTTAGCAAGGCTCAATTCCTGCCTAAACACCTAGAGAATAGTTTTGGAGGGTTCATTTGAATAAAATCATAAGGAGATTATTTGAGACAGGTCTGAATCCCGACATCTGAGACCTGCTGAAAGATGCGTAAACCATTCAAGCAGGCACATGCCGAGCTGACTCCAGTAAATAAAAGAAAAAATTTCAAGAGAGAACCTGAAACATTTTGACCTAAAGAACTGTTACTAGCATGAGAAGCTCTTATGATGAGTGCACGTGAAAAGTCCTTATCACAAAGGAGATGCCTAGTTATTAGACAGTTTAACGAAATTTCTGATGTGTAGTATTAAAACAATTGAAAAATCCAGTACTGAGGATTGATGTCTCAAAATTCACAGAATGATTCTTTTTGACCAAAACCCATTGATTTGAAAGGATTAAATAAGACTGAAATCTCTTCAAACAGAAGCACCCAATTTACTAATGATTTGTACCTATAGGCAAATCAAATTAATTGTACTATTTCTGGAAATGTTACAAGCAGAGAGGGAAATTTCGCATTCATCAAACCCATTTAAATCCATTTGGAACCCTTTTTGAGAGGCATTAAAAAGATTTAGCTGTTTAAGGAGTGAGCAAGGCTATTTAGACACAATTATTTAAAAGTATTAAAACATGCTTCTGGTTTCCCCTTAATTTGGTAGCACGATGTCCAGGACCTCTCTGATGCACTGAATCCATCGTGGGTTTGACATTGGCCTCGGTTGTTTTCTTTTAGCAAAGATTCTGGCATCATAAGAGCCCAGGCCACTTTCTCCTTCAAGAAATATATATTATTAAGTCTCTAATTAGAAAGGAATCAAGAAATAAGCTGTCAGCTGAAATTTATGATTCCTTATAAAATGCTAAGGGCCACAATGGTTCATTTTAAAACGCTGGCTGCCACACATTTCCTTTCCTTTGGCTGCAATCACTTAACAAAGAAAAAGCATTTCTGAGCCACAAATATTACATCTAAGAACTCACAGGAGTGATGTTCAAATGAAGTACTTTGTAGGACAGAATCTAATCATGCTGATGGGATTGGGTTTTAGTCTCGCTTACCTAGTCTCTGATTTATAGCCCTCCCTACACTCTTTTGGGGGAAAATGCAGCCATTTCCCCCCATTTTAGTGGCATTAATAGACATAAATGGGTAAGGCTAGGAGGGGCAAAGTGGCTGGGGAGAGAGGCCAGAGATGACTTGTGTACAGAGTGGTGAGTTTAGCAGCATCCCTGCCATTCCTGGTAATAGAAATCACGCGATTATAGCCCCCGTCTCCCAGTGGACAAGTACAGTCCCCCAGCTTCTCATTAGAGAACAATTGCATCCCTCCCTTTTCCACATTAAACATGGGCTACACTTTGTGAAGGAAACACCCAAGGTCTTGGACCGGTGATTTGGCTCCAGCTTCAACTCTGTTTACCACTTGGTAGAGCAGCCCCTGCTCCGTGGTGAGGGGACGTGTGCAAGCAGTGGGCAGCAAGTCTGGACATGCTTGGTCACCACTCTTTCAGAAGGTCAGGCTCAAGATTTCGGGCAGAATTAGCTTTGCCAACTGCCTTATTCCCTCTGCTCCCAGAGACCCATACACTACAGTCTTTAACAGAAAGATTTCCTGTGAAGTTAAAATAAAGGAGACCAGCAACTTTTTTTAGACGTGTTTTGAAATGGACATAAATCTGAACTAGCCGTACAAACATGCCTAACGCCAGTTTCAGAGCTGACCGTTTACTACTTTCTACTTTCTTAAACCTATTGTCCCATTTTCAATAATATTTTAAATTTACTTTTTTTTTTTTTTTGTGGTACGCAGGTCTCTCACTGTTGTGGCCTCTCCCGTTGCGGAGCACAGGCTCCGGACGCGCAGGCTCAGCGGCCACGGCTCACGGGCCCAGCCGCTCCGCGGCATGTGGGATCTTCCCGGACCGGGACACGAACCCGCGTTCCCTGCATTGGCAGGCGGACTCTCAACCACTGCGCCACCAGGGAAGCCCTAACCTTACTTTTTAAAACGCCTTTATGCTTAGCACGACACGGCCCCATGTAGACTGCGGAATTTTTCAGGATGCTGGAATGTTAGGCAGAGTTCTCAAGCCTGACAGATCCTTTTCTCTCTCCATCATCCTAATTTTTAAAGTGTTAAAAGGTCCCCGCTGATCCCCTGGACTGCATTCTGATCCAGCTTCCTCTGTGCTTGTTGTTCTGGCAACTAAGCTGTCTTCTAGTCATAACTCCAACACCTCTGCAGGGCTTCAGGCTGTTACTAAGGTTTCCTTGTACCCAAGGTGCCTCATCTCCTTGAATTTGTTGATCTTCGAAAGCAGGGGGTGCTTTCCCACTCTGGATAGGGTCAACATCATCTTGCTGGCAGAGTCAGCCAAGGGTTAGCAAGCTGCCCTTGTTTCCAGCACCTTCTCAGCCATGAACAGTCCACATCATGCACGATGAAGCATTTTCCCTCAATCCTACTTTAGGATCTTATACTTTTATTCTACTTCGAAGTTTCTTGTGCCCGGAGTCCCACTGCCTTCCCAACTCTATTCTTTCTCCACCAAAGCTTAATGGTCCAATATCACTTAGAAAGAATCCTGGACTTCCAGAGCAGGTAAATAAATGAGATGTAATCTCACCTTGTTTCCCATTTTACAAATGAGAAAACTGAAGAGCGTGTTGACGAAGTGAGTTGTCCAAAGTCACAGCTGATCCCGGGAATTCTCACCTAGGGTGGTGCTTTCCCAGTGTCAAGGCTGGGTCTTGCCCAGTGATTGGTTCTTCATGCCTGTATGATAACCCAAGTGTTTAAGACGAAGAGCGTCAGGTTTCCATGTGCTCTAACTGAAGGAGGGATGAGTGGAGGAGTTACAGGCACCATGTCAGGCAGGGTCTCTCAGCTGCGCCCCCTTCTGGCTGCCAGCCACTTCCACTGGGACTTTTGCCGACTGCACAGAAAAGAAGAAACCCACCACCAACTCTGCTGTCACAGGGCTACCTCCTTTCGAAAAAAATTCTGTCCTGGATTATCTGTCTTCTACCCTCCAAAATTTTTCTTCCCCTCCCTTGACAAAGGGGACAACAATTGCAACAAGTATCTTACGAAGATTTTGGAAGAGCTGGAAGACCAAGCCATCCAAGGATGCCTGGAAGAAAGGACTCACCAGGGGGACATGCTCGATCCCAATGTGGCCATAGCAGCTGGAGCAGAGACTGTGGAGGTGGTGGCTGCAGCCCTGGAAGGCATCTGAGTGACGGCCCAAAATGATGACCAGGCAAAGCATTTCCAATCGTCCTCTGGTGGTTACCATGCTGCAGCCCTGATGCACACAGGACTACCCTACATGCCACAGGCAAGGACCTCTCCATCACTGCGAGTGTTCAAGTGGGGATGTGAGAGAGGAAATCCTGTCTCCATACCTGCTAGGGCTCTGGGGCTTCGTTGTGCATTTTTCACAGTCGTGATTTTGACTGTTGCTGTTGACTGTGAAGCGCCCACATTAGCAGCCAGCCCTCGACCACACAGCTGTGCCCACTTCAGATGTGTGTATTTTCTCACACCAGCCAAAGGGCTGTTGTTTTCCTGACCTTCTAGTTTGGCTTCCATTTTTAGCTTTTATTCTTTTTGCTTCGGATTTCAATGGCTGTCCTCTTTCGTAATGATCAAATGAGCACTTTGTACGCAAAAACCTATCAGAATATACTATGTTATCATTTTTTTTTAATTTTGAGGGGAAGGGGGAAATAAAACAATGCACACATTGCCAGGAAAAATGATCCCTCTGAAAAGTAAATTTGCTTTTAAAATATAGATAATAAAATCACCAAGTTCCCATGCCAAACATCACCATCAACAAATTAAAAACCTTCCACCTTCACACCACAAATGGTAAAAGCCTTGATATCTAGGTGCAGAAAAAGCCATTGAAGACACAGACACCTCGATATGTAGGTGCGGGAAAAGTCATTGAAGACACAGACACCTGATTTGTAAATACAAATAGACATTTTCGTATCCACAGAAACTTATATGTGAGAAAGAAAATCACACGTGCAAACACATTGGCTGCTTCCGAAAACTTGGCCCCGAAAGTCGACTATATTTTGCCATTGGCAGATGTTGTTGTTGTTTTTATCATTGGAGACGTCGGTATTTTTACACACTTCAGAAAGGATCTCTGAAATCACGAATGCTTTTTAAAACAAACTTAAAGTAAGCATTTACATTCAGGGTCCAAAACAAGGTACCGGTAGGAGCCGGCCCTCTAATGAGATTTTTTTTTTTCCTTTCCTAAACAAATGCAGAATGATGTGTGATGCACTTTCCAAGCCAGGTCCCCTTTAAGAACCCAGGGATGGCCATCGCCACTGAATTACCCGCCAGCCCTCACCAGAGATGTCTGCCGTGCAAAACCTGTGACAAAGGACTGAAATGACAGCACTCTGACTCACTCTTACATTGTGTTTGTTTAGGAAGGTCCTAGAAATTGTATTTCACCAACCACATTCGCTATCAACACACAATTATCTGGCTTAATCATGTGGAACAGTGGCAAATTCACCTGGGGCTTAAGAACTAATGACATTCTCGTCTGAGCTGCTTTAGTGAAATGGCCTAGCACCTGAAGCAGGAACAGCAAGATTGCTCAAGAAAATTTGGTTTTCTGTTTTCATTTCACAGCATAGGGCCTCTGCTCAAATCAACAAACACTCCTGATTAAATAGCCGTGGTAGCTGGCTTCTCCGCACTCCCGCGTGTGGCTCGGAATGTACATCGAGCACCCCAGCCTTTACAGGGAAAGGACTGTCTGCGACTTGTTGGTGAGGCGTTGTCTTTCTGACGGGGAAAATAAGTAAACAATTGGCAGTGCATAATCTGGGTCTGATTATAGTTATTAGCGTGGGCAACCCTTGTGTGGCTGGAAGCACCGCCAGCCCTGCAGCCCCAAAGTCACGCAAATACACTCAGGTGTATATTTTCATTTCCTCTTGCCATCTGGGGCGAGGGCATTAAGATTCTGCTTACTCCCGAAAAATCCAGCCCCTACCCTCGGCCTTAACCCCCAGTGTGCAAGGGGCTTTGTAGAGTCACTGCTGATTCTGCTGCTAAATCCCAAGGAGGGGAGAGGCCAATTTTCAAAAGCTGGCAGAGGCGAGAAATGGAGTGTTCAGACTTCCAAATGCTTCAGAGAAAGGGGGGCAGGCTCAGCGTTTCTTCTGGAGGGCTGCAGGAGGAACGGCCTTCACGCAACAGAGAGATGGTTGATTTGCCTTAGCAGGCAAAGGCAGACCAGGAGAGCCTACCGAATTCCTGTTTTCCCTCTTGGTGTGTGCTCCACACCAAATGTCCTTTTATTTCTAATTTTCTTTTATCCCTCTCATTAGCGTGGGCTGCGGGGCTATCGGTGATGAGCAGAACGCTTCAACTTCAGCTAAATTTTTTGATGTTACTGCTAGCTCTGGTGCTGGGCTGCCTGCAGCTGAGCCCCAAAGCCTGCTGTTTAGAGAAATTCCGGAAGTCCTTAAGTTTGCCAGCTGTAAGCGTAGCTTCACGTGCTCTCCCTCTGATTCTGTGTCCTCATCCTGTCTGCATCTCATCTCACGACTTCTAACTACCACTGACACCACGACTGTCCCTACCCATCGGATATGCAGGAATGCATAAACTGGGAAAAACAGTACTCAGAGCAGAAGCAAAAATAATAATGATAAACGCAAAGCAGTAAAGGACAAAAAGAGAGAGAGAGAAAGCAGTAAAAGCTAAAAATTCGCACAAGTCTGAAGATTCGTTGTCATACTGACTTTCAATACTACATTTTTTAAAAAATCAGGTGGCATTTTATAGGAAAGTCTTTTGATACTTGACAAACTAAAGGTCTTTTTGATTGCGCTCCAAAAGTAAACTGCCTCATAATAAAACGGCTAATGGCACAAATACCAGCTCCCCCAGGATCCTGAGGGGGTGAATTCATCACACTCTTTTTCACCAGCCAAGTTCAGAACGTGTGGTTTCTCGGTGGACACGCCTGCCAATGTGACTGCTTTGATCGCTGCGAGACAAAGTGTAATCAACCTTCATTGTACAGTTCAAATAAAGTTCCTACATACTCATCACCAACAGTACACGGCTGCCGATCATTGGCCGGAAGCAGCAGTTCCCGACATCCTCAGAAAGAGACACAATACAGCCCAAGATGACATGAGGTATGGGATATTTCTCATAAAAAGGAGGCACTTATTGATACATATGAGGCAGTTTACATATGAGGAATTGGGGCTCAGACAGGAAATAGCATTAGTTCAAAATCAACTAGCTCTGAGAAGTATGGCTACAACCTGCATCAATTGTTTCTATGAAGCCTCGGAAATGGAAATGACTTAGAAAAATCTAAAACCAACTCCTTACAAAATCGTACATACCCAGAAGTCCCTTGTCTTGGTAAAGGGCTCAATGTTTTGCTGCTTTTGCATCCACTGCAGCTTTAGTCTCCCCCAGAACCTCTCCCTCCCTCATCCTTCTACCTATCATCCACAATGCTGATGCGTCCACCACCCACTATGTGAAAGGGACCTGAAGCTGAACAAGACACAATTATGCCACGAAGGGGTCTACAGTGTGGGTGCTATAGGGCTAGAGAAAAATAAAACTAACGAGTTTTCAGCATCCACTATAATTATAGAAACATATGCAAGAGCTTAAGGAACATAAATGGAAATGACCATTCTATTAGCAGAAGAAAGTACAGCAACTTTTCACAACAAAAAATGATATTTACACAATAGCACTGAGTTTTGTTTTAGTATCTCAGAGAGAAAGGTTGGGGACGTGGCCTTCCAGGTGGAGGAAACAGCATCCATGCCCTGGTCCACTCTTCTATTCCCTCGGTAATAATTAGTATTGCTCTAGGCACCGAAAACAGAGGACTGGGGAAATGATACCGTCTCTGCTCTTGTGAACTGGAGGCTACCGGGGCAGACATAAAATCACCAAATGATCACATAGCCACAAACAGTGCCAAGTAGCATGAAGAAAAATAGGGACAGGAGCTTAGAGCAGTGCCAGTCCTCTCTGAGGAGGTGATGTGTAAGTCTAGACCTCAGGAATGAAACTGAGAGACAGTCATGTGCGTGAGGCAGGGGGGAAAGCCCTGCTGAGGAGGGAAGACCCCCGCTAAGAGCTGTCACATTTTTGTCTAGACCAGTTAAATCCTGACTATCGCCAAAGGGTCTGGACCTCCCACCCCAAAGGGACGAACCGTGTAAATAACCCGCTTGGTGGAATTCTGGTTTTACTTTTCTCTCACCACCACGTGCAGCCTGTGACTTTGTGTGAATCACTTCCCTTCCACGCATCCACTTCTAGACAGATGAGCACAACAAGAAAAAGCTCAAACCTGACAATGTTAATAACAGAAAATCAGTGATGAAGAAAGTTCGTCTCCTGAAAGCAGTAGTTTTCTCTTGACATGACCAAACTATTCCGTTCCCTCCCCGTAGTCCTGGGACAGAAACGATCTTCCTATTGTCTCAGAGTGAAACGCTTTCACCATCTCCCTCAGCAAGCTGGATTATAAATCCTATCTGACCATTCAAATCTACATGAAGTACTTGTCTAAAAAAAAAAGTTTTCGTTGTTCCATAATCCACATGTTTGCAAAATTATCTCACAATTTTTAATTAAGGGGGGATGAAGTAAAAATACCCAGACTAATTCATTACTAAAAAGAACTCTATTGGGCTTCCCTGGTGGCGCAGTGGATGAGAGTCCGCCTGCCAATGCAGGGGACACAGGTTCGTGCCCGGGTCCGGGAGGATCCCACATGCCGTTGAGCAGCTGGGCCCGTGAGCCATGGCCTCTGAGCCTGCGCGTCCAGAGCCTGTGCTCCGCAACGGGAGAGGCCACAACAGTGAGAGGCCCGTGTACCGCAAAAAAAAAAATAATAAAATAAAAATAAAATAAAATAAAGAACTCTATTATTCTGTAAACTTAGAAGCATATTTTAAGTTGCAAAAGGAAAATAGCACTCAAGCTACAGGCTAAGGACAGTCAGGCAAATGGTCAGGATACTTTAGAAATGAAAACAAGGGGAATAGTCCATGTTTTCCAAGGTGGAAAAACTCAAGAGTAAGAATACATAGAAACATAGAGAACTGGACACTGCTCAGCTGCTGACCAACAGTACTACCAGGTAAAGTCCTCTTAAATTCCCTACTTTTTTGGCCTCAGATTCTCCATCAGCTGTAACTGAGATCTTTAAATAATTTTTTTTTTTTTTTTTTTTGCGGTACACGGGCCTCTCACTGTTGTGGCCTCTCCCGTTGTGGAGCACAGGCTCCAGACGCGCAGGCTCAGTGGCCATGGCTCACGGGCCCAGCCGCTCCACGGCATGTGGGATCTTCCCGGACCGGGGCGCGAACCCGCGTCCCCTGCACCGGCAGGCGGACTCTCAACCACTGCGCCACCAGGGAAGCCCTAAATAAAGATTTTTAAAAAATAAAAAATAAAAATTGAGATCTTCTTTAAATAAATAAGTATCACCTAACTAAATACATGTAAGCTTATTATACTTTCATTACAAATGTGCCTCCTAGGTCATTAAAGATGGTAACAAATTCTCCATCACTCTATGTGAGAACAAAGATGAAGGAAACTTTCATAAAACAGGAGAGAACACCGAAAATGCACAGTACCAGGAACAATCCTACCATCAACTTAAAAACCCTTCCCCTCATGAATTACCTCTAAACAACCCAATATGTATTCCAAAACCATCCCTGACCCTTTACCAAAAACTCCCTTTGCTGCTTGTTGTAAAATGTTAACACAGGACTATCATAATATTTCTCCCCAGGAAATTATAAGAGCATTTTGCTCATTAGAAAGAGCCAGGATACTTCACTAGTCCTGTTCCTGGAGATTCTGATTCACTAGATCAGGAGAGGATACCAAGAATCTGGAGGTTTAATACACACCACGAGTGATTCTTGCAGTTGCCATCCGTAAGTTTTGAGCAACACCACTGTGGCCTGAGCGGACAACTGAGGAGCCTTAAGCAGGAGCCTGGCACCCTCCGATCTATGCTGAGACCAATCTACAAACGCCTCACCTGGGAGCTTTATACTTTGAGCTAGAGATTGGCTTCTGGAAATCGGCTAGGGCGCTGTTAAAAATCCCAATACTCAGGCCAGAGCTCCTCAGACTAATTACAAAAGAAGCTCTTGGGGGTGGGATCCAGACACGGCATCTTTAAAGCTCTCCAGGTGATTCCAGTGTGCAGCCAGTGCTGAGCAGACAGAATTCTGAGCAGTACTGTCCTGGCTCCTTACACAAACAAGATGACCACCTCTCTCTCTGACAGGATTTGGGATCTACTAATGAAAAAGTCAAGGCTCATTAGATTAGCTTTCAGTGTCACTTGCTTTATTTTTCTTTGTAGAACTTATCACTATCTAACATTTTAATATACTTTAGTAGTATTTAAAACATACACACACACACAGTCTATCTCCCTTTCTAAAGTATATGTTTCATTAGATTGAAGAATTTTTCTGGAATAGTGTGCCTAGTATATGGTTGAAAACATTTCTGTGTTGTTATTGAATTGATACTACATATATACTATCAGTTGGCAGAGGATGGGGGGGATAAATATTATTATTAGCCGATGCAACCTTAACTAAGTAGAGATATATTCTGGATGAAAAGAGAGAAAAAATAACTGTGAATTAAGATGTTATTGGCAATGATAATGAAGAGAGATCTTATATGCAGCAAGAGAAGTGGTCCAAAACATCAGTGCACTCCTAATAACATGGGCAGATTAGTAATGAATCCGCCCCCATGCCTTAAAGGGAAAAATTCTCATAAATAGCCAACCATCATTAAATGTTTGCCTCACAAAGTCATTTAAATAATAATATTTAAGTGGCTCTAAACTCTTTATGTTCATAACCTCTTATAACTCTCTCTGTAAAGCTCAAATCAAACACAAACAAGATCACAAACCAACAGAAGTTCATTTAACAAAATTAATTTAATGTGATACATGATGCTATCTTGCAAAAACAAATATGCTAATTCTACATTTAACAGGGAAGAATTCTGTTTTTTTTTTTACCTTTAACTTGTCCATTTGTCTCCTTTTATTCTGAGCATAATGAAACATCATCTGATCAACTTTGTTGAAATGTTGTTATTTTCTTTTGAACAATAAGTTTGTATTTTAAAGGTAATCCTTAACTTTAATGAGCATGTATATTTGATAGTGCACTTCAAAATACAATACTGGCAAAATATAAAATGCCAGTTTAATCAAGTTCATCAATGTGTGACAACCATGATACTGACAATAAATATAAGTTATCTGAAGAGATTGGCTCCCCCCCCTCCCCCCCCCAGGCACACACACACTGTAAATACGGTGCTAAGAGCAGGTTTGGGTGCAATAACAGGATTTGGGTTACCAAATGATAATAGGTAACATGTTTATACGTGTGTATTTTCAGATAAATAAATACGAAGAAAAAAGATTGAAGTATTGTAAAAGGCCAATAGCAGTTACGTCAGAGTAGTGAAATTACAGATCATTTTTAAATTTTTTGTTTGTTTTTGTTTTCAAATATATATGCATTTGTTGAATAATGAGAAGCTCTCCCTTTTACTAAATACCCATTACGTGAAGGGTTTCAAAAAGTTACATGTAGTATGAGCTGATTTTATAAGGAAAATGATAGAAATGTATCCCAAAGTATTGAAAAATGTCTGTACGTATATGTACCTAAAACTGAAAGATAACTATCTCTGGGTGATGAGATTACAGATGATTTTTAAGGATCTGTCTCCTCTGTGCTTTTGTGTATGTGTCAGGCACCTCCCAACACAGCTGCCAATAATTCCCAGCACCCACCAGTGAGGCCTTTGTGCCACCTGCTTCCTTTAGGGTGAGTGAGACTGACTGACTTGCTCCTAACAAAGAGAACTGAGCAGATGTTCACTTCCAAGACTAGGTTTAGAAAGACTGCTGCTTCCATCCTGAGCTCTCTGTTGCTCTTTCTCTGGCTGCTGGTCCTGAGGAAGCTGGCGCCATATTGTGAGGCAGCCGTGTGATAGGTCACTAAGCGCCCTTGGGTGAGCTTAGAGACAGATCCACACCTGCACCCTTCCCACTCCTGGTGGAGCCTTCAGATAAGACCACAGCCCCGGCTTGACTGCAACCTCACAGGAGACCTTGAGGCAGACACTCGCCGCTCAGCCACCAATTCCTGACCCACAGAAAGAGTCAGATAATAAGTATTACTGTTTAAGCCACTAAATGTCGGGGTAGTTTATTATGCAGCCAATAGATAACCAATGAAAGGTAGGGTTTTTTTCCCATTAAAAAAATAAACATGTTTACTTTGTAATCAGAAGGAGAATTTTTCTCCCTCCTTGTGTTTTTCCTTTTTTTCTCCCTTTCTCTTTCCCAGAATTCTATACCTAAGTAGGATTACTCAAAACACTGGGAACCTAATCTCAGTGGCCTTTGCTAACACTATACTCAAACTCCCTGTCCTGTTGTTCTGGTTTTGATCACACCCACATTTTTCATTTCCCAATGTACAGTTATTAAAACTGCACAAAGTACACTTTTTAACTAGACAGACTATGTAATGAAGTGACCCTAACCTACCTCCTGGAAACCCTGTTCTTGGACTGGCATTGCTCTAACAATAAGCCTAATCCACCTCTTGAAGCCATCTTTGGATGAATAAGTAGAAGAATCTGGCTCTGTGCTTTTTGCCTTGGGATTCCTCATCATAAAGATAAAGCAGACATTTCTCAACAAGTAACGCAATTAATGGACTAAGCACCAAATAAATACATCTGTTCCCTGATCTAGTCAGAGACACAAAAATTGGAGGCTTAAAATGAAGAGGAGTTGCTGGAAAGCAAGAGGGGACCCATGTGATTTGACATCTAAATGGAGGTATGCAACAGCACCTAGCACCGCTTCCCGCACAGAAGCTACTGATCCCAGGTTCTAGATGACATGTCTGAATCAGGAATAATTTGGTAACTTTCACAGCTACAGAGCGGAACATATTTATGTTGTAGCAGCTGAATGTGTCTTCATGTCACATTCCAAGAATCACATCACAGGATGGAAGAGAAAACATTTGAATGAGATGTGGACAAGCCCCAGACATCCTGCTTCAGAAGCCAGATCGCTTGTTGATAGAAAACACTCTCCCTGTTCATCAGGGTTGAGAACCGACGGTGAGCTTAATTCAAATCAATGGAGAAAAAAAACTGAATACTGAGGAGCACGATTTGGGGCTCATGAAATGTAAATGGGTCAAAATATGAAATATCCAAATAACCTTGGGTCCTGGGCTTTGTTGAGCGACCACCTTGCTGATCCCTGAGAGCCACGTCTCTTCTTTTCCTACCTCTGCCATGGCTGATGGAGAGCAGCTAGAGCCTCTGGTTTCGGAGCAGAAGTCTCTGCACTGCTTCTTTTTGCCTACATTGTCCCCACCTTCCTTTCACCTTTTGTTCTGTTTCTCTGCGAGCAGTCTTGTCACTGTCTCTGTTGCTCTTTTATTGACACCTACAGAGCAGAAAGAATGCCAGCAGGCTGCAGAAAAAGCTTGTGTTTTCAAGTGGCCCAGAGCTAAACATTGATTCCAAATAAGAGGAAGACGCACATTTCTTCCTTTTACCTCACTTGGGCAGAAGAGTTCCATTTTCTGCACCTGTGATTAGAAGTTACAAATAGGTCAGCTGAAGGAAGGACAATGCACTTGATTCACTGTAACTGATATCCTTTGTTTTTAAGGGATTCATTTAATAGCAAATGTGCAATTTGAAAAAATGGCCAAATTCCTCAGCCCTCCCACTAAAAATTTGTCACGTGGCTTGGAGTTCTCATAAAGGCAGAGTGTATTCCTCCATCCCTCCTATTTGAGTTGGGCCAATAAAAGAGAGTGGGCGTGTCCGTCCCTAGTCAAGGCCTCAGGAGCCTTCTGGCTTGGGCTTTCTTACTGTGACAATGCTGCCATCAACAGGAGACACACCCAGGCTGGCCAGCTGGGGGATGAGGGATACTTGGAGCAGAGCCAAACTGTCCCGTCTGTCCACGTGGAGGCCATCTCAGCTCACACAGCAGCCAATTCCCAGACACGTGATCAGGCCCAGCCCCAATCAGCAGAGCCCCCAGCTGAGCCCACACATATAAGCAATAAATGCTCTTTGCTGTGTGCACTGAAGGTTTTGTCGTTTTGTTACACAGCATTATAATGACAATAGATAACTGATACAGGAGAGTCTCAGTACCTACTCTCACTAGAAGGCCCACTGTAGAGACTGATTTGGAAAGTAAACTGGCATGTAAGCCTTGCTAGGATGTGTGTGTGTGTGTGTGTGTGTGTATGAAACAGAGAGAAAAGACACAGTTGATGTTTCTCTACACGAATAACTATAAGCTGTTTAGTTCTTTAATCTCAAGATAACACACAGTAATGCGCCCACAGAACACTTATTCATTCATTCATTCACTAACTTAATAATTATCTATCAAATAGCTACCACATACAAGACATCAGGGATGTAAAGGCAACAGGCTGTGGTCACTGCTCCTGAAGAGCTTTCTGTCTACCTGATGACATATTGGAAAATATAATATAATGAAACGAGTGCTTTGCCTTCTCTTTTTTGTAAATTATAAACATGAACGAATGTTGCACTTTAGCTCATAGTTATTCGCTTTCATAAATACTATCTTCTAATTTTCTATGAAAAACAAAATAGTCCAAATGAAAGAAAAGTCAATTTGTTTATTCCTCAGTTTGTAATGTCACACCTCAAGGTAAGACTTCCTTTAAAATATGAAACTCTTGACATTGGCAGTATGGAAAAATAAAGTACATGTCGCTCAGTGGGGGCCAGGGACCTGTATTATGTCCTACTGTTGGTTACAGAATTTTCAATATTTCCTTATCCTTTTTCACTCATATGAACTGCAGCTTATAGCAGTGGTAATCATTTCCTGTGTTTGAAAAAGAGATGAAAGCATTCATGGATGAAAGCAAGTTGGATTTAATCTCCTTCCCTCCCATCCAGTGCACTGTACCGGTCATTTTCCAGAAAAACAAGACTTAAGCTCATTTTTGTCGTGACAGAACTAGTTTCACAATAATCAGATGGCAATTCCCAGTGTACACAATTCTAATATAATTACCAGGAGGAAACGTAGAGGGAGTTGCAGGTCTGAGATAAAGGAAAGCCTGTGAATTTTGTATTAATGTCTCAGACTCTCTTATTTGTGCAAGTAATCAATCTTTCGGGGAGTAGAATGGTAATTCTTTGTGAAAAAAAATGACAAGAGTCAGAGGAAGAAAGAAGATAATCTGAGTTCTATTCGGTACACAGCGGGTCAGCTGTGATTGACAAAGCTCATCACAAAACTATAGCTCACGGAGTAATCCCAGTAGCAGAGTCTCATTTGCAACCCAAGCCGTGTTAATGACATGTTTAACAGCTGCTTGTTGAAGTCTGGAATCTGCATTAACCCGCAGAGCAGTGAACAGAGAAATGAGGGAAAGTACTGAAGTCAAGCCTTCATTATTCTGACAGCCCAGGTGAAAGGGTGTCCAGAGGTTATGGAGAGGCAGGGAGGCAGGTCTGGGAGGTGGAGGGCTCAATTGCATGTGAGGACCACCTCGGACGCGACAGGGGCTGATCAATAAATGGAGAGACTACAAAAGCACACCGACCTGCTCCAACCCGAGGGATTGAAGCAGGAGAGGCTGGCCATCGGAATGAAGTCCTGGCTTGGGACACCAGCTACTACGCTGGCATGACAGTCGCTGTGAATCAACTCAGCGCTAGATTCCGCTGGAGGTTGTCGCACTGGGGAGACCAAGTAATGCCAAGTCTCCATGCTCCTTTATCCCCAGCAATGTTATTTATTCAGCCCAGCTCCAAAAGCAAAGGCATATATGTGCCACAGCGTGTTTCCTAGACTTCCTAAAAGAGTATTTGTTGGATTAGCTTAAATAAATGACTAAGTGTGTTTTCCTTAAATACAACTCTTTATAATGCCACATTGTTCTGTGGAAGTGTTTCTCTGGCCTCGCCCTCGTAAGAGGGCATCTGTTACTGAGGACAAAGAATGAGGACACAGAGGAAGAGTCAGGGGCTTTGGGGCAAATCCCAACTTCTCTACACTTTTTTAAAGTAGCCTTTGGCAGCTTGTGCAAAAGCCCTGAGCTTCAGTGTTCTTACGTATAAAATGGAATAATAACGCCTACCTTACAGGGTTATTGTAAGGATTAGAGTAAAACTTGGAAAGCCCCCAACACAAGTAGACACTTCATCGATAGACAACGTGAGTTTTACTGGAGATGAGCACCGTCAACAGCACAGGTGTGGCCAGTCTGCACAATGGCCCTCATTGGCATAAACGGTACACACACACACACACACACACACACACACACACACACAAAGCTGCCCTCTGATCAGCTGTCAACTCCATGAGACCAGTGCAATTTTTCCACGTTCTTGACTGATTTATCCCAAAACGCTAAAACACTGGCAAGCACATACTAGTCCCTCAAAAAATATGTGTGGGTGACTAAGCCTGCTGTCCCAATCTGAGGTGACTTTCACTATACTGCATATTGCTTCTATATAAGGCTTTCTTCATTAAAAAAAAAAAAAACACTGGAATTATTGAATTACAACATCTTAGAGCTCATTTCGTCAAACCTTTCATTTTGCAAATGAGGAACCAACCGAGGCCCAGAGAGAGATTGACACGTCAAGGCAAAGCAGGCTAAAGAATGAAGATTTTACAACCTCATGGAGTTTCACGTGGGATGGTGTATTCCTTTATACCATGTCTGGACGCTTTCCCTTTAACCAAAGCACCCGGCAGTGAATTTTCATGGTCATTCAGTCATCAAAGCAGGCTTGCCCGCAGGCATTCTTTCTTTGGCCTAAGTCATTTCACCTCTCAGGTCTTCTGTGTCCTCTTATATAAAATGAGGAGATTGGAGAAGAAGGCTTTGTTTCCACACTATGCACTGGGGAACGTGGTTGTTTGGGGAAGTGCAGTGCAGGGGGATCTAAACCCACTTCCATCCTTATATTCCTACTCAAGACACAGCACCTTTTTTTTTTTTTTTCGATTTTAAAATGGACATCTTTATTTTTCTCTCAACAATTACTCTTTTTTTTAAACGTCTTTATTGAGCACCTCTTTCTTAAAATCTATTGTATATACAAGCTTCTACTTAAGATTTGTTTAGGGTTAAGAGTTCCTCCAGCTAAGTATCACTTGACCAGATGATCTGTAAGCTACCTTCCCTCCTGCCCTTCTTGAGAATAGAAAGAACAAAGTCAATCCAGTGAGAAGGCACTGGCTCCTGACTACAATCCTCCCCAACTTCTCCTTCCAGAGGGATGAGGGTCCCAACAGAGAAGAAGAGGAAGAGGGAGATGGGAGAAAGGGGACCAGAAAGAACAAGAAAGCAAACAATTCTATAGTATAGCCAACATTTTTCGGTCCATGTGTATCTGTATCTACCATCCTACTTAATCGTCACAAAAATCCAGTGGTCTAAGTACCAACGGTATTAAACTGAAACAGTCAAGGAGATAACGTCACCTAACTCAGGTGGCTTCCTTAACGGCAGTCTGTCTTAACATTTAGAAAACAAGAATGGTCCAATGGCTCACGTCTTTGAAGTCTCCAAACACAGTCGGCACTCCTTTCCCACAGATCACGGCTTATGTCTGGAATAGCCAAACGTCTTCAGAGAACCCTCATTACTCACAACACTACATGCATTTTTCCGCTTTGCATCTGGGTAGGGGATGCTCTGTTGCAGATACCCTAGCTAGTCATCAGGCCAATAAACAGTTAATTAGCAGGAGGCATCAACCTCAACTCCTTTTGTGGTATGCAAATGAAGATAATTAGATATTCTGAAATCACGCCAAGTGTTCAGAGCACTGAGGTTCCTATTTCTGGTTTTGTGATATTCTGGGATTCCCCCCTCCCCCAAGCCACTACTCCCCACCCTCTCCTAGGACCTGAGGGCTTTCTTAAATTCTCTTAAAATGTCTTCAAACGCAAATGCTTTAAATTCACTTTTCACATATATCTACATATATGTTGGTGTAACTGTAAATAGTCATTTTTCACATGTAGCTACGTATGTATATTTTAAAATGTTCCTTTGGAGGTCCTATACCTCAGTCCTTTATAAAAACCAAATTCAAGAGCCACCAGGGAAAGTTTGGGGGTCTCCCTTGCTTCCTACTGCCCTAGTACAGAAGCTTCCCCATCCATCGCGGCTTATCCCAGCATCCCCGACTCTCAGCCCTAAAGAGGGATGCCCTCCCCTTTCTCCCCCAACCGGGTAGTAATAGTAATAGTACCTACAGGCTACAAAGCACCTGCTATGTGTCAGTACCGTACTGGATGTTTTATAGATACTATAATTCCCCCCAAAACAAGAGAGTTACTAGTATTATCTGCCTTTTATATGGAAAAACTGAAACTCAGAGGTTAAACAAATGTCTAAGGGCACATAAACACTAAGGGAAAGGACTGGTATTCCAACCTAGGTCTGTTTTCCCTAAAGCCCATAATATTAGCAATTAAACTGTGTCGCACTTCCTGAGGATCTTCCTGTGGATGAATGGGATCTTAATGCAATGAACACGTGTATTAAATGCCTCCTCTCTGGCAGACACCCTTCTAGGTGCGTCAGGTCTGGCCGTAGATGAAACTGACAAAAATCCCTGCATTTGTGGCGCTCACACTCTAGTGGGGAAGACCAACTACG
Organism: Neophocaena asiaeorientalis asiaeorientalis; assembly: GCF_003031525.2. NCBI lineage: Eukaryota > Metazoa > Chordata > Mammalia > Artiodactyla > Phocoenidae > Neophocaena > Neophocaena asiaeorientalis. The sequence continues at coordinate 12,503,141 of NW_020173116.1, read as the reverse complement.
AAGAAGACTAGTAAATCTGCCGCATTAATTCTTGTTTCCTAGATAAATAGAGTTGAATCTATTACAAAACGGGAGATTATTTGCCTTTCTACGTAGCCTTCTGGGAAGCCCCAGGCCTGATTAAAGAGAATGGCTTTTAAAGGGAGGGGGCATGCAGGCACATTGGCAGGCATGCTGGTGGCCTCCAGCAGAGCCTGGCAAATCTCACCTCCAGCAAACAGCTTCTGGCACGATCCCTGCCAAAAATGATGCTCCTACTTCAGGAGTTTGGAAATCACTCTTTTTAAGTACTTTAAGTCCATGGAGTCCTAAGGGTTCAATGTCAAATGAGAACATGGAAGCATTTTGGACTGTACAGACTAGCTCAGGTTAAAGATTCTATGAATGGCGCATTTGCTGGACATTGTCAAGACTTTCCTGAAGAAAGTGAGTCTATACTGACAACACCAAACAGGAGTTTACCACTGAGACCTGGGCACCTCCCAGGCTCCTCCCAAGGTTACACAGGACGTCTGGTGATGCAGGTGCTTAAGGAAATACATGGTACTTTGGCCTTTGAGACACATTAAGACAACAGACATAACCCAAGCTTTTTTACAAAAGAAAAATATAAAATTCAGGATGCAATTTACCTTACCCCATCTCTTTCATTACTAATAGACTCTTTTAAAAAAATTAATTTGTTGAAGGTTTGATGCTCTGATACTTACTTTAACAAAATGAAGTTGACTGAAAAAGAGTGCCATTCAAGTTCACCTGGGGAGTTATATTCCAAATTCAGTTATTAGAGTTCCTGCCAAATTATTATATTAGAGTGAGTCCATCAGAATATACTGGACCAAATATTCAGGGATATGCACAGGGCATGTATATTTTGCATCACTGATGGAAAATTGCTGGCATTCTCATATATGTAACATTTAATATTTCTTTATAAGGTTCAACATAGAAAACTATTTAATTTCTTATCACAATAATATTTTCTCATAAAATGGGACAAAAAGCAAACTTCACATCTTGACCATAGTCTCATTGAATTCATATTCTTGATACTCTCTTCACAGTGACAAATTAAAATTCACCATGAGATATTAGTACGAAAAAGAAAGAGGAAGAAGAAAGAAAGAAAGAGAAAGAAAGAAAGAAAAAGAAAGAAAAAGTTGAAGAACATCTTATATGCCTGAAAATAAGTCAATTTTTTTACTCCAAACCCACCCCTCGTCCCATGTGGAGGTTTAGGATCTTCCTAGGCTACCCTGGTAGCAATCAGTGCTATCAACCAAATAATGTCCAGCCCTCTGCCTTCCATGAACACAGTAGGACTGTACTTCGCTGCCATGTTGGAAGTGAGCCATGGTCATGTGACTGGCTTGGGCCAATGAAAGGTAAGCAGACAGGTACTTCAAGGTGGAAGCTTTAAGAACCTGTGCATAATTCACCATCTTCCCAGCCCCCTGATGTGGTGATCCTGGGAGTAAGTGTAGAAAAGGCACCTGAGTCCCTGACAGACCACAAGGGGCACAGTCTCCTTTCTGGTCCATAGTGGGCATGCAACATAAGTGAGGTAGAGTTTTCTGTTGGGTTAAGTCATGAAAACGTGGGGACTATTTGTTCCATAGCACACCCTAGTCCATCCTTACTGATGCAGCTCAGAAGTGTCACATGCCCTCAAAGTCTAAAAGCCAGCACATAAGAACCTTCTGACTTCTGATTATTTCAGTGCTGGCCTTATTCCTCATCTGTAGCGGTTGTTTAGGGTGGGAGATGGACAGCTGGTGCACAGACTCGGTAGCCCTCAAACTACTAATTCAGAAAGCTCACCTTATGCCTTGCTTTTTTATTTATTTATTTATTTTTGGCTGCTTTGGGTCTTTGTTGCTGTGCGTGGGCTTTCTCTAGTTGCGGCGAGTGGGGTTACTCTTTGTTGCGGTGTGCGGGCTTCTCACTGTGGTGGCTCCTCTTGTCACAGAGCTCGGGCTCTGGGCGGGCAGGCTTCAGTAGTTGTGGCACGTGGGCTCAGCAGTTGTGGCTTGCAGGCTCTAGAGTGCAGGCTCAGTAGTCGTGGCGCACGGCCTTAGTTGCTCCACGGCATGTGGGATCTTCCCAGACCAGGGATTGAAACCCGTGTTCCCTGCATTGGCAGGCAGATTCTTAACCACTGCGCCACCAGTGAAGTCCCATGCCTTGCTTTAATATGCCAGCTACATGCTCCTGAATTCCACCTCGTTCCCTCTCCCACAAGACACTGCAGCAATTCACGTGTGATCATGTCTTTCTACATAAGATAGCAACCAAATGATTACAATGAAGTAATTCTTGCATGCTACCTTCTCCCTTTCTAATATCTTGCAGAGAAATGGGAAGAGGCAAGCAGAAGAAAAATGTAGGCAGCTGAGACTTTGTGTGAAGTTGAGCAGTTTGGATTTAAAATCCATGGGTTTTAGGAACATAATTCCTGAACATAAGTGTGAGCCTTCATTTCCAGTCTTTATATATAGCTCAGTAAAATAGAGAGAAATTGTGTGTTAGGGTTAAGATTTAGCTCTCTTATAACAGAAATATACAAAACATTACTGCCTGCCCCTTTCCTGCTTCTGGCCCAGAATTTCCCCAGGTGTTGCTGGAGCTGAGCCTGCTGGCCCCTATCAGACTCTGGAGAAGCAGCAGGTGACTGAGCATTGATCTGAGAAAAGGAGATACGCAATGCGATGTTAAATGGGACTTTCCTTGTGGTCCTGGTTGAGATCCCAAAGGAGAGGACAGTATGGAGACAATTGCCTCCTTTATTCTCAAAAGCAGCCAAGACATCTATATTAGTTTTCCATTCCTGCCGTATAGATCACCACAAACTTAGCAGTTTAAAACATCACAAATTTATTATCTCATAGTCATTCATTCATAAGTCTAGGCAAACTTGATGGGTTCTCTGCTTAGGGTCTCACAAGGCTAAAATGAAGATGTCAATAGGCTGGGCTCTTGTTGGGATGCTCTAGGGGAGAACGTCCTTCCAGCAGGTTGGCAGAATTCAGTCCTTGCCCTTATAGGATGGAAGTCCCCATTTCCTTGCTGGCTTCCCACTAGGGGTCATTCTCAGCTTCTAAAGACCACCTTCATTCCCTGGCTGGTGGTTCCCTTTGTCTTCAAGATCAGCAGAAATGAGGTGCATTCTTCTTACAGACTGAATCTCTGTCAACCTCATCTTCTCTACCTCATCTCTCCTACCTCTAGCTAGAAGTTTTCTCCTTTTAAGGGCTCATGTGATTAGGTTGGACACACTGGAAAAATCCAGGATTATGTCCCTATCTTAAGGTCCATAACCTTAATTACATCTGCAAAGTCCTTCTAGCTGTACGCTGTAACATATTCACAGATCCCCAGAATTAGACCACACACGTCTTTGCTGGGCCATTCTGCCAGTAGCACACCATCTGTCTCAGTCAGCTTGGGCTACTATAACAAAGTACCATAAACTGAGTGGCTTGTAAACAAGATAAATTTATATCTCACCATTCTGGAGGCTGAAACCAGGTGTCAACATGGTCAGGCTCTGGTGAAGAGCACCTTCCAGGTTGAAGATGATTGATTTCTTGTGTCCTCATATGGTGGCAAGAGATCTAGCTAGCTCTCTGCCCTCTTCTTATAAGAGCACTAACTCCATTCGTGAGGAACCCACCCTCATAACTTAATTACCTCCTAACGCCATCACAATGGGGGTTAGATTTCATCATATGAATCTTGGGGAAACACAAGCATTCAGTCCATAACACCATGTATGACTTGCTAAGCTAAGGGATAGCCTAACTCCGATTCTGTGGCCTCTTTACCAATTGCCACCCACCAGCCTAAATATGGGAGGACTAGAATCTGATTGGAGAAGGGGGTGGGACGTGGAGTGAGACAGAGGTTTACTTGAAGAGACACAGGCTGAAGTATGTTTGTAGGGAAGAGGAGTGTTTTGCTGCCTTAAGGGAGGGTCCGGAGAGACGCTTACACTCCCTCCTGGTCAAGTGAATGGGCTTAGTAGCCTGGAGAATCTTTGGAGAAAACTGACCTGTGTCCCTAGACTTCAAGGGGCATAGAGACCATGACCCTGGAAATGTCTGAAGGTAAGAGGCTGCCTATGGCCACAGCGCCGTGGAAAGAGGTTGCGATGAGAGATGCTTGCCTCCTAATGTTGGGCTGTCATGGAGGCCTGGTGGTTCAACAGAGCCTTCCAGGTGAGGGTCCTCACCAGAAAGAGGCTCTAAGCCAGGGGGAAAGATGGGGTATCATTGGAAGGTGAGAAAGAAAACACAGCAGCTAAGCTGGTCAACAGCAGTGTCAACTTGACTGGATCACAGGGTGCCCAGGTTAAACATTATTTCTGGGCGTGTCATGAGGGTGTTTCTGGAAGAGATCAGCATATAAATTAGTAGACTGAATGGAGCACATTGCTCTACCAAATGTGAGTGGGCACCCTCCAAGCTGCTGAGAGCCTGAGTAGAACAAAACATGGAGGAAGGAAGGATCCATTCCCTTCTTGGCTGCCTGCTGAGCTGTGACTTTCGTCTTCCCGGGCCCTTGGACTGGAACTTACATCCTCTGCTCCCCTGGTTCTCAGGTCTTTGCATTTGGACTGGAATGACACCACTGGCTTTCCTGTGTCTCCAGATTGCAGACAACAAAGTGTGAGACTTCTCAGCCTCCTAAATGGTGTGAGCCAATTCCTCGTAATAACTCTTTGGTCTGTTTCTCTGGAGATCTCTCGCTAATACAGATTTGTAGGAACTGCCTATTTTAGGTCTTCAAAGAGCTCATAAACGTTGTCCATGAGAGAAAATACCAGCAATACTGGCATTTGCAATCTACCACTAAGATGACAGCACAGTACAATTGCAACATCCCCAGCCAAGTATGACCTTGCTTCTTAACCTTGCATCTCTCCTCTCCATGCCAACTCTGGAGGAGTTAGAAGAAGCAGTTACGTATAGAAACTTAGAAAAAAAGAAGGAGAAACAAAGCAAAACAGGGCACCTTCCTTCTTCACTGAGGTTTCAAGCTTGATTCAAGCTTGAGTTGGGGGCAGAGGAAGTGCTTTCCCCTGGACGACAAGTTCAAGTTTTGATTTGGATGAGATTTAGGTCTGAGGACTGGTTGATAATATGAGAAAGTGAGCAGAGGAGGTCTGAGCTCTGGCTGATTTGTTATCTTCAGCCAGGGAAGGGAAGGGATATGCTTCAGAACTTGTTTGAAATAGTGGTAAGAAACTGTAAAGTAGTTTCCCTCCAATCTCTTTGGTAACCAGTTACATTTGACTTCCTTTGTGATATACTGAGATATGAAAATGCATATAAATATATTCAGTCCTGTATTTGAGCTTTAATTGACATATAGTATGTTTGTTTTATGGACATACCTCTGGAAAAAGAGGTACCAGAACACTTGCATAATTCTGAGAAAGAAATTTTGGCATATTTCCCCCAGTAAGGACCTTATATGCTTATATATCAGAGTCTTTGCTCAACCCCAGGAAAGAACTCTTGAAACTATTGGTTGGAATACATCTAGCATTCAGAAATGTTTGGATGTGTTCAAGGCAGGAGCTTTAACTTATGTCTATACGAGTTACTCAAATCTAGTTTATTTTTATTTTTGAAGATCCTGAGAAAGACATCAATATTCGTGGAACTGTGAATTCTTTAAGTAGTACCTAATCTCTCGCATCCTCAACTTTTTCCTTTTTAGTCAATAAAATACAGACATTAATGCTAAGATTACAGGAAATGCTGTTAGGATTAAATGACAGAAAATAATATCTATGAAGCACTGAGCACAGTTTATGGTGGGTACTCAAGAAATGACAGTTACTAACATATACAATTCTCTGCTTGGAGGTAGATGGAGATATTTTTAATACTATAGTTGCAGTGTAGGCAAACTGAAAGCCAATTCATTCCACAAACTTTTGTTGCACATCTAGATGCTGGGAGTATAAGGTTGAGGAGATATGGAGTCTACCTCAGGATCTGGAGATATATAATTTATTCTGAAGAAATAGGCATAGAATATCTGTTTAGTTCATTAGGGAAGACATGTGTAAACTGGCAATCCATTGCAGTGTGACAGCTACCATGTACCAATGTACAAATTGCTCAGACTCACACGTGAATGACTAAGCTATGTGGGGCACTGGAAAGGTAGTAAAATGGCAAAAAGAAACAAAAAGTATCCCAGAGGGAAAGCTTCCATGGAGTCTTAAAGAATACTGACAAGATGGACACATGGGGAACCAACCACCATCATCTCTGTTGTGACAGAGACGGTCACTGTCGGAAGGGCTGTATTAGCATTGTGGGAGGGGGAGAGGATCACATTTTTAAAGTCTGGACTCTTGACCAAGCTAGAGAAAAATCTGCCAATTAGGTTGTATTTGGATATCAAATCCCCACTTTAAATAGACTGGCCGCATCAAACCCAAAGAAATGTTATGAAGACAGGCCAATGCAATTCTCTCTACAGTTCAGGCAGTGAGCACATTGATCCTCCAAACTTCCCCAGTGAGTAGCCGCCTACGCTCTCTACAGTATCCAGGAGCAAGGGCACTGTCCCTCCATGTAGATGGCCTGGAGATGCTCCTTCTGGCACACGTCCCAGCAGGTTCTATAGCACTGCCCCATGACTTAATTTGTTCTGCTGAGGTCTCTGCACTTTACCTTGAGTCCAAATAGTATGTGGGTCCACAAGAGTTACTTCCAGGTTGTCCCATAGACACTAATGATTAATAGGTATCCCATTAGTAATTAGTGTCTTGTGCAAAGTCCTTTACTTTCAGCTGCCAAATAGGAGTTTTACTTTTTGTTCTTTTTTTAAGTCTTTATTGAATTCGTTACAACATTGTTTCTGTTTTATGTTTTGGTGTTTTGGCCCCGAAGCACGTGGGATCTTAGCTCCCCTACCAGGGATTGAACCTGCACCCCCTGCGTTAGAAGGCAAAGTCTTAACCACTGGACTGCCAGGGAAGTCCCGAGAGTTTTTCTTTGGAGGCATTCCACCACAAAGGAGTCATGACCTTCCACCTTCCCCAGAATTAGATGGTGTGTCCCATGCCCAAAGGGCTGTTTGCTAATTGTACAGAAACTGAAATTGAATTCTTTGTCCCCTTAGCTTATTTACCAGTTACTGGCTAAGATACTGGCTATGTTCTGGGAAAAGCTATATTAATAATTGCTTCTTAGGTAACTGGGGTGGATTGTACAACATTCCAAAATATGAACAGAGAAGATTAAGTAGATTTAACCCGTTAACATCAGGTTTAGCCCTGTGAATTAGAAAGCCCTTCCTTACAAAGGGATTATACCTCCCTGCCCTATTGACACCAGTCCTGGCCATATGACTTCTTTTGGTCAGTGAAATGTGAGAGAGGAAGTAGCTTCTGACACTTCTGAGTAAAAACTTTAAAAACTCACATGTGGCTCTGTCATTTTCTCCTTTCCCTCTGCCACGAAACTCACAGTTTCAAAAAGAATTGCTCCTTTATCCTGGATCCAAGAAATGTAATTGACCTGTAGTGAATGTGTAGCATGGCCCAAAAACTAATTTTGATTTTTATAAGCCCCTGACAGTTGGGGGATATTTGTTACTATCACATAATTTAGCCTATGCTGACTGATACAGACCCTGAGATCTGAGGTCACCAAAGATGTATGATACTTATTTGATCAATCTTTGTAACATGGCCTACAGAGAAGGAATTTCTAGGTATATTCCTTTAGAATTCGATATTGCTAGTTGATACTACCAATGAGCCTCAGCCTGTTCCAGAGGATCTGGGGGGAACAGAGTAGAGAAATTCAGTGTCCACAAGTCACAGCAAGCCAGGATGGACACTCATCAGTCAAAGTGTGTCATGTTTACATTCAGCCAAAAACTATTCAAAATTCAGATACTATAGGAGTCTTCCCACAATGCACTGGAGCCTTCCTGGAATGGGAATTGTGCAAAGGAAGGTGCACACCCTTCTTTAAATAGCATGTGTTTTGTCTACAATATTTCAAAGAACATCTTTGCATTATTTTAAAATTATTACCGAAAGAATAAAGATGCTTTGTTATGTTCACTTAAATATATGCAGTCTGCTTTTAAATATATGCAATCCACTTTTAGGGATAACTATCCCTATGGTAAAAGTACACTGTTCAGACAGTGGGACTGTTATTGTTTTAATCCTGTCTAACTCAACAGGTCCTAAGGGCACAATTTCGATAACTCTGAGCTATTCAAACATTCAACCATGAGCCAAAAAAGATTAAAAGCATCCCTGAATGGAATCAGGTTTTTAAGGAAATTTAGTCTGCTCAGGTATCCAGAATGTGTCTCTGGAATCACACCTGTATAAAGTGAATTTATTTTATATCTGTATAAAATAAATTTTATCAAGTTTATGAAATTTAAATTATAACTGATTATACTATATTCTATTAAAATTTGAAGAATTGTGCTTCCCTGGTGGCGCAGTGGTTGCGAGTCCGCCTGCCGATGCAGAAGACACGGGTTCGTGCCCCGGTCTGGGAAGATCCCACATGCCGCGTAGCGGCTGGGCCCGTGAGCCATGGCCGCTGAGCCTGCGCGTCCGGAGCCTGTGCTCCACAACGGGAGAGGCCACAACAGTGAGAGGCCCGCGTACCACAAAAAAAAAAAAAAAAAAAAAAAAATTTGAAGAATTACAAATACCTAAGGTATTCCTTTTGGTCTTTTTTCCCCTTTAGAAATACTTCATTACTTATCTTTCAGGCTAGGGGCAGAAAATCTACGATTTTAGAAATATTGTTAGTGTGTCCACTAAAAAGAATGGAACTCACAGAGTTTGGCCACAAGAAGATGTGTAGACAATTTTTAGTCCATGTGCAAGTTGAACTGATGATTCACTTGAAAATTACCAATCAGTTGGCCAGAAGTTACAGGACATTCTTTTGATTTATTTAATTCTATAATTAGAATTTACTTTCTTTACATTTTCTTTCAGTTCTTTTTCAAGTTGAAATGGAAATTAACCATAATTTATTCCTTTATGTATCCAAACGTCTTCATTAGTATCTATATGAGACATCATATGTAACAAATCCTGACTGCCATTGGTAGCACAAAGGTGTGATCTTGATCAAGTTTCTTAACTCATTTGGGTCTCTTTGTGGGGCTAAGAGCAGCTCCCTGGTGAAACAGTGATAACCAGGAAAGAAGGAATCCCACGTAAAGCACCTAGCCTGGTGCCAGGCATGTAGTAAATAAATGCTAGCTTTTATTATTGCGATGGTTTTATTATTGTTGCTATTTTTATTTGTATTTAATAATTATCCCTAAGGTGTTTCAAAGAGAAAGCAGGGGATGGAAGGTGTGGAGAAGAGATGCACTTTGCCCTTAGCCAGCGTAGAGTCATTCTCAGGACCATGGAAAAGTGCTGGTAGTATCTGGTGTGCACTTTCCAGACGTTCTGTTCATTTTTCCTTTTATAGATGAGGACACTAACTCTGCGGGAGGTGAGGAATCTTGGCTAAGTCAACAAAAGTCTTGAATGGGGAGCAAGAATCTGAATCCCTGCCTCCAAAATCCCCGCCTCTTTTCCATTACAAAGTTTCCAAACTTTTACTAAAGAAACACAAGAAAGCATTGTACAATCTGTTTTGAGATTTTTTGAAAGTTTGATTTGTTGTATAGGCAGCATGTTCATGGTTGTAAATTGAAAGGAAAGACAAAGAAAAAGAATAACGTGAAATAGCAGGTTTTTATTGCCTATGTCCTATGATGGCATATAAAATTAGGGAACAATATGAAAAAAAGGTATATTGCCATAAAAATAATAAGTACACAACTGACGTTTATCATTGTGCTAAAAGATAAAAATTAAGGAATATTCCTTCAGAATTCTGAAACTAAACATTTTTAATAATCATTTTTAAATTCTCACTAACATTCAGTCTGTTTATAGCTTTTCAGTAGAAAATGGAACTCTGTGTTCCCTGCAATCCTCTTCTATATTGCCTGTTGCATGAAAATGGCTAATTTAAACTAACTATTCTTTTTCTAGCCTGTTCATCAATGTGCAATGTCCCAAAAGGGTAAAATAAAAATGACAAATTTATTTACACACAACAGCAGTGGCATCCAAAGTAAAAAGAACAATGCCCAAAGAATGAGAATAAAAATAAACAATGAATTTCAAACGAGCAACCGTAAATCCCAAACAAGAACTTCTGTGAGGAGTCATCAGTATCAGAGTGAAGCATTCTCCCTTCACTTCTCACTCTGACCAGCGGTGTTTTGCTACAGTTTCAAGGCTGCCCATGCATCCCCTGCTCCAATCATCTCTTTCCCCTGCTCTTAGCTAAATATCTTACAGGCACAAGGAACACCTGCAAAATATGAGAATTGTGATGGTCCCATCGCTTTGCACTAAATACCAAAGTGGTGAAATATTTTCAAGCCATCTCTTCTTTATCTGAAAAACAGAGAATGGCCATTGAATTTGGTCTTGGGTGGATTGATAGTAGAGGGAAAAATAACCCTTTATGACATATTCACTTCTTTGTAAGAATTCCCTGATAATATGCACCTCTTTGTTACTACAATATAAAGACCTGTGGCAAGGGAAGGTTTTGGTTTTGGTTGCTGTTTGTTAAAGAGTTTCAAGGGATCAAAGTCCTCCAGTTGAGGGAAAGGAATTTCAGCAGTTGTTCACCTACACAACGTGCTTCTAGAAGCAGGGAGCCCGAGGGCAGAGCTGAAGACAGCTCTCTGCGCCTGGTTGTAAGTTTTTATTGCTGGGACCACTGAGACTGGCCTAAGTTTACTCTAATAATGCTTTCACTTGCCCTTTCTGGTGACCTGAATTTTGTCACCTGAAAAATCATATACTGAGGCCCTTATCTCATAACCTCATAATAAATACAGAATGTGACAGTATTTGGAAACAGTGCCTTTAAACATGTAATTAAGTCTTTGGGGTTGAGCCCTAAATCAGTATGACAGGTGTCCTTATAAGAAGAGATTAGGACACAGATGCTCACAGAGTAAGACCACGTGAAGATGCAGCAAGAAGAGGTCTATCCACAAGCCAAGGAGAGAGGCCTCAGAAGAAACCAACCCTGCTGACACCTTGATCTTGGACTTCTGACTTCCAGAACGATGAGAAAATACATTTCGGTCGTTTAAGCCCCCCAGTCTGTGGTACTTTGTTATGGCAGCCCTAGCAATTAATATATCCATCTTTAACAATTCTGATGAAAGAATATTTTCTTAACCAAAATTCCTAAGGCTAACGTTTATCGAGTGCTTACTATGTGATAAGAGCACCACACTGGTATCTCTATACCTGAGTGTTCGTATCTGTAAAACAGGATATTAATCATACCTGCCAAGCTGTAGTGAGGATTGAATTAAACAAGCTATTTTAACTGCTGGGTTACCATTATCATCCTTACCCCCTCACAGTAGTCCTGCAAGGTATTTTTATCCCCATTTTACAGATGACCACCAAGGACCAGATCCTACTAATCCAACCAATGGGCAAACTGAAACTCATACTCTCCCAAGTATTTAAATAATTAAGCAACAACTTGGTTAAAGAGGAGGATACCGAGGCCCAGAGGCAGCCAGGGGATCGGGACATGAAGAGGTGAACGACCTGCTCAGGGTCACACATAGCCCAGTAGGTGGCTGGTGGGTGTTAGATGGAGGGTCTGACTCCAGACCTCACGTGTTAACCATTGCAACTCACCGTTCCTTCCTTGCCTGTGCATGGAATTGCCAACCGTGGTGAACCTCAGCCATCAGGAATCAGTGGCGGAATGAAGGACACAACAGTTTATAACATGATGTTCAAAACTTGAACCTGGATTTCTACTCACCTTAATTTAAGCCATTCATATTTTTTACTAGTGCGCTCATTCTCCACTTTGTACCTGTTCACATATTTATCTGTTGAATGAATAAGTCTGGACTTCTCACTTTAGCTTTATGTATTTCAAAAGCTGTTATCACTGTCGCTAGCTACTCCCATTCAACAGGTGAGTTTTTACACAATGGAATTAGATCGTGAGATACACCTTTGCCCCAGGAAAGTCCATCATATTTCCATCTGTGTGAAACTGAAGGAGACTCCTCCCTGATATGCAGAGAAAACTTACTGTCTTGTCTCTAACATTCAGTCCCTGCCCCATTCAGAAGCGGAGCCCATCCAGAGAGATGACCCAAAGAACCTCAAGCAGGGTGCAGGACCCCAGGCTCTGGGTGCTCTGCAAGGCTGTGTACATAGGACCACTCACTGCCACCTGTTCTCACCTCAGGTATCAGCTGAGCCTATAAGCTGCACCCCAGTTCCTGTACTTCCAGCCTATGTCCTGCTGGTTTCTGCCCTTCTGGGATGTGGGAGTATATATAGAAATACCAATCTCCTCACCGGTATATATATATAAATTATTATTATTATTATATATGTATATACTTCATTTTCCAGAACATGTTACTTTAAAATATTGTTCAATTTGGAAGCAGAACTAAAGAACATGCCTCTGATCCTTTTATTACTCAATCTGAACACTTCCAGGCTTCCTGAGGCAAAGCCACTGGCAGGGAGTAAAGGAAGAGGGATTTGTCAACGTGTCAGGAACTGGCCTGAAGCTTGATTGGCTCACTAGTGCCCGGAACGATGACACCAAGGCAAAGACTTCATGACAGCAGCCTGGTTTCTCTGGAAGGTCAGACTGACACAAGCGCCAACCCCTCACCTCACACTTGGTTCATGTAAGATGCAAACAACAGAAATGACAAAGGCAGGTTTTAATCTGTTGGGATAAGTATTCTAAAGATGAAGTGAACTGAGGATCACCATGGTAAGTGGAAAAATTTAAGTATCTATCTGAGTACATCAGGTTACAAATAATTTTTCCATATTCCCCCCTTGAAATTAAAACCAAGTGAACTTGGGTCATGAATCTTTTAGCTAATGAAGTATTTTGCTAGCAGGAGGCTTAGCCAGAAAGGGACAGAAACGTTTTTAAGTTTTTGAAGTAATTCTCTCACCACAAAAGGAAAAAACCTTCCCTCTTAAGAAAAATGTTCTAATTGTACCTGTGATCAAATTATAACTGGTTTGCTCTAAATTCAATACAACCTTGGCTGTGTATCAAGTAGTTTAACAGCTTTCCTCCAGGTTTTTTTAACCTCCATAAAATATTAAATTTTTTTTCCCTTTTAAACATCGTTCCAATCAGCTTGCTTAATGTGATGAGGCATGTGTGGTCGGGTAACGAGAGCTGTGTTATTACCACCAAATGCTCCGCACGATACAGCACAGTCTTTCAGAAGCAAAAGGCACACTGAAATAAAATCAGACTAAAAGTGTTCTTCTATGTTTCCGTCTCACAATAGCAATCACCACCACCATGCAGGGGCGTTTCTTAGCAAGGTCTTACTGGCTGAGGTTAACTGCCCAGAGTACAGTTGAAGGCCACCAATTCTTCCCAGCCGCTCATTAATCCCCAGGAAATCTCCTGAACCTTGAGGGTCATTGTTCAGTCCTTTAGAGGTGATTTTCCAAGTATTTTGAGTACTTGTTCTTTCCTGAACACCTACAGCCATCCAGATCGTGTTTGCATAAAGAAAGATTCTTTTTTCTTAGAAGTGGATTGAATTCAGCCTCCCCATAAGGGCACCTTAAAGGCCAGTGGCTCAGAGAAAGCCGCTTTAATTGCATTTTGTCTTCTCCCTTTCTCTAAGGGACCAAGAGAATGGAGAAGCTGAGGGAAAGTAGGGGAGGGAAGGAGACTAGGAGAAGGCAGAGGATCCCAGACACCAAATTCCTCCTTGTCCCAGGAATCACCCTGTAGAGGACATAAGAGCCGCGGAGCTTCTGGGGAGTAAGGAGAGGCCTGCTCAGGACACAAGGAGGTCAGCACGAAGGAAGCGGAGAGCCTCGGTCAGAGCCACAGGTTCCCTCCTGCCAGCCACACAGCCAGGGCCGGGGCAGCAAGGGGCGCGGGCCAACTAGAGACCAAGGCTCAACTCAACAGGTGGAAGGCAACCTCACCAATTTCCTTCAGCAAATTCGAGGGATTTCTGTCAACCGAGTCCCAAGCATGCATGATTTAATATTGTACGCATGTGAATAGTAAAAACTAATTTGTCTATTTATGTCAATAAATAAAATTAGAGTCCAAGGTTCAACTCAGCAGACAACTCTACTGATTTCCTTCTGCAAAACCAAGGGATTTCTATCAACAGAGTCCCATGCACACGTTTCAATATTGCAAAAATTTGAATAGTAAAGGCTAATTTGTCAATTTATGGCAATAAAGAAGATTAAAATTTTTGTCCGCTTTGCCAAGAAGGATTCTATATTTCACCTCAACATTTAATATCTTCTAGATCAGGTGTCTGATATTAAGAAGTTGTATAAGTAACAGAGATTATTTTAAAACCACAAATTAGTTACAGTTGTCCAATGTTAACTTATTGGGGTGTTCTAAGTACCATGTATGTTTTAAGTATCGTGTGTGTATGTGTGACAAAGAGAGAAGAGGGGAGGAAAAAAGAAAGAAAGAGGAAGAGGAGAGAGAGGAAAGAATCTTCTGAGTCAAAGTGGTGTCGTATATTCTATGTGTTAGTATCCCTTCTTTCAAATCATTTCTCTATCGCTTATTAGTGCCCCATAAGAAAAAAGTGTCAAATGAAAATAAGGATCTTCTGAACAGATATTGTTAAAAATAAGTGTATCCCTATTATGACTTAAAACTATTAGTTCTCTTCTTAGTCATTTAAAATCAGACAAAAGACTGGATACGTAGAAAAGACAGATATTTTGTTTATAAGTTAAAAAAAAAAGTGAAGGCTGTCTCAAAGGACCAATGGCTTTCTAAAGTCATATCGCAGAAAAATCTCTACAGATTCTTCCTTTGGATGAGAGAAGAGAGGAAAACTATTTTCATAATCAGACACATACCAAATTGCCCTACATCGACATTCAGGAGATCTCTAGTGATGGGTTTCCCACATAAATTTATTTTAAACCAGCCCAGTGCAAGTCAGCAAGCAGTGAAGGGGCATCTGGCCGGAGAAGAGTCCAGCCCCTGTATTTTTACTAGGAGTGTAAAATGAACTGTGACACCCTAACTGCAAAGGGAATGATGGGAGTTGCCTATTCAACCAGAGTAGAACCAAGGGAAATTTCTATTAAATGTTTCCTAATTCGACAACGTCTACACAAGCAGAATTATAGTCTTGGGTAAAGCACATTCCATTATTTCTATATCTTGGGCATTGACATAAATACATAGGCAAGTCAGTAATTCAGTCAAACAAAAGTAGTGTTGGGTTCAGTCTTTATAATGATTTGGTAACTGGCATGAATTTAATCATAAAATACCTCAAACCAAGCCTGGAGTCAAGAACGCAGGTTGAAGGAGGTGTTCCTGCACCGTCTGACTCTAGGACTTCTAATTCAGAACGAAGCAAACAGATTAGCTCAATTGCACTTCCTTGGCCCAAAAAGAGTCCGAATCCCCAAGTGTGAGAAGGAGAAATGCCTTCCGTGGCTGACTCTAGTCTTGCTCACAGCCGCCCTGTCCCCGAAGGCTACCCGGTGACTAAACGCAGCAGGGTCTGTTGAAACCTGCAAAGTTGTGATAAAAACAGTTGGACCAGGACTTCCACAATAACTGTTTGGGTGGGTAGGTACAGTTAATTATTATGTTTTTCTTCACCCTTTCAGAATTCATAAACTCTGCCTCAAGGTCAAGGCATGATTTTTCTATACTTTTAACAGGTCATTTATTCTTAAAATGTTTGGGGATTTTTTTTTTTTAGAGAGAGAGTGAAATAGCTATGTAACTCTAGGGAAAAACCAACAACTCAATTTGAAGCGATGGTAAATGGGGGGGAAAATGTTTGTTTTTCTTAAATATTTCATTCATCTTTCACCCTGGGATTTTTTTAAAGCTGCATGCTTGGGATTATTATTATATGCCAGGTGTCTTGCTAAGAACTTTCAAACATTATCTTTAGTTGTCACAATAACCATATGAAGAAGATATTTCATTACCATTCTCATTTTACATACTGGAAGTTAGAAAATTTCAAAACCTTTGCAGGAGTCATGTGACTAGCTAGACACAGAGCTGAGATGTGAATTCAGGTCTGTCTTGACTCCAAATCTCTTTATCCTAATTATTGCGTAATTTTGTAACTGAATCATGTTTCTGAGGTAGATTGACTCAGATAACAAAATGAGATTTGCGTTGCCTTCCCTGCTATCATGTTCAAAGGATGTTATTTTAAATCAACACTAAATTAGATATTTATTTTCTTGTCATTTTCTTTGCTTTTGCTAAGAGCCTCATGAAATAAAGTTTCTTTTCAAAAGACAATGACGATTTCTTTCCCAATTCTATTTCACCTTAAGGGAATCTTGTATAATTAAGGAAGACATTGGCTACCCCCCATTTTCACCCAAGAAAAGCTTTTCTGAACCACTAGAGCTTAGTAGTGACATGTTGATATTATGATGGCTGTCTATCAACCCTAGTGTAGTACTAACACTTTTAACCAGAAAATTCACGTTATCAATGTAGAAACGCCATATTATAAATTCAACCCTTTTGGTCCCCTTGGAAATGTTCAACTGTTTACATCTTTGTAAATGGATTGTTCATATTGTACCAATAGCATCACCTTCCTGCTTCCAGCTCACACACACACACACACACACACACACACACACACACACACACACACCCTGATCTCATTCTTAGAGGTAGAAATAATGAATAGGGTATTTGAATAAGCAGCTAATTAAATGCACTTAGCCTACATTGCTATCAGCTTTCTATTCAGCTTAATGTATATTCCTTTACCTATGTAATCAAGGAGTATACCCCACGCTGTCAACACCTCAGCCCAAATAATCAAAGCAGCTCCTGGATAATAAAGAAACAATATGCAAACCAAGTATATCTATATCCTTATGAATTTATGTATGGCTCGAATTTCTTAGATATTCTTTCTATGAATTTCTGATTCAGTCATCATTCTACCTCCACCCAAAAAAGAGTGAAACATCCTTGAATAGTTTCTTATGCCAGTTTATGCTATTTACTCACAATCTAAACATTTATTTAATAAGCGTTACATGTAATTTTTAAAAGAATCTTCATGAGAAAATGTAACAAAGCAGCATACATAGAAGAAAGAAAATGTGTTCTATTTTAAGAGTATATTTTAAAAGTTCAAATTTATCCATTAAAATGCCCTTTTCAGCCATGTGAATTTTTCTTTCACAGGGAAACAGAAGAAAATCCCAACTTGTTTTACAAATATATTTCATATTAATTACCAGATCACTATCAGTCTGGAAAGAATTGTTGTTTTACCAAGTTTCAATAAGTATGAAATGATCCTTGAGCAATGAATGCATAATAAAAATCAAATTGGAGTTGCCTTGTTTCCCAAACGCAAACTTGTTAATCTGTGGCCCGTTTATATACCACAATTCTGAAGGGGAGAATTAGGTCATGAATGGATGTGGCTGAGAAACGGAGGTTGAAGAAAAAGGATATGACATTTCTCAACCAAGCTCAAAGTATTATGAAAATACATAATGCAATGTGACGCCCTTCCTCATAAAACAGTGACCAGTACAATTTTAATAAATATACCAGTGTCAGCGGTTAAAGGCCAGGCAAGATAGTCACGGGGAAATTATTTTCTTAGATAAATAACACATTGCAGATTTATATTTATGTATTTTCACTAGAGTTGATAATGGGCGCAGGTCTATGTACATTGCAAACATTCAGGGTATAAAATCTTTTTAACCAGATGCACTGCACGCCAAGGAAATAGAACAGTGAAAATAAAAATCAGGAAAAGGTGCTGATTTTGAAAAAGTTTAAAAATGTGTTAGTTTTCTTTTATTTTATACCAGTGTACTAACATGCTAACTAAAAATTGAAACTATCAATGTAAAAATGCTATAGTATAACAAAATCACCCCTTGCCATTTTAATGTGATCCAATATCTCTCTTGGCAACACAGCCTTTAAAAAGTGCCAAGATTTATTGCTTTGGGAAAATATAATAGACTATAAATCAAGCTACGATAACAACTATGAAAACTTCTCTTACTGTTTTCCACCTCTGGGCTCACCTCTGCCCAAGGAAGCCCTGGAAACCTTTCTATTCAATAGACTGTGTTTCCAAATAGTTATTTATCACACCTTGTGATAAGGTGGCTTAACCATTGCAGCGAAGTGTCTTGATTTGTCTTCACTTATAGTTATGAGGACAAAGGAAACTTTGATTCACTCGGTTGGGATGAAATGTATCCATATCACAGCAATATTAGGACCTTTTAATCGTCTCTCCATAAGAAAAGATTAAAATGCCTTAGCTATGCGAGATTAAATGCTCATTCAGTAATTGCAACAGACAGTATGCTTTCAGAGTGGGAGAATTAAATTAAAAGAAAGACAACTCTGGAAAATGTAGTAGTGGTAGAATTAGAGAATGTTTCATCAGATCCTGATGTCTCTACAGTAATGAATCTGCCAAAAGATAATAATATTTTAGTGAAAGGTATGATTGGATGTCACATTATTTATTAACTGTTACCCTAAAATATCGCTTTTGTCTTATTATTAAGAATGGTTAGAGGGCAGCCAGGATGCCTGACACAAGGCATTAAAATTGGATTGTGTCCATCACAGACCCTGGAGGCACGAGCTCCACGCCCGGTGGTGGAACTCACTAGCACAGCCCACAGGACTGGAAAGGTCTCAGTCAAGTCCCCAAGCTCAGCCAGTCAGTCATTCACCTGGTCCTTTCCAATGGCCTAAACAAGAGCTGGTCTTTAATTTCTAAACTTGCTTTTCAAAAATTTTCAAATAGATGCACATGCTGGAGAAGACTGTTGGAGACCAGGAAGATTAAGGTTATAAAAGTTGGTGGAAAATGTCTCCAAAGCCATCTCTGTAGGTTACTGGCATTCTCCTGGGAAGCAAGCTTTCAGGGACAGCTTCATTTAACTCCTTAAATTCTCAAAGAGTGTGTGTGATAAAGATCACGATGGTGAAACAGACACCACTAAAGAGCAAAAGAATATAGACTACTTCAAGCAAAGCAGGCCTGGGGGCTAAGGAAGCAACAGGCAATCTGTAGCTACCTTGAATTTCCAAGGGCCTGCAATTAACCCCCTGAACGGGAATATTAATCTAAAGCCTAAACAGTGCTGACAAACTGACAGGCATTTATCTGGTCATCCAAAAAAGAAGAATAAGGAGCAGGATGGGATGTGGGGAGGAGCGAAAGGAGGAAAGAAAGGAAAAACAGAGAACAGAAAGACAACTAACCACCCCAGGATTCCCTTTCATGAAATACAGGGTAGGTGAAAAACCCAAGGGGACTGCCTTAAAGTGTGATGCCTCTTCCTCCAAGTCTCAGGTGAGGACCATGTTAGTATGTTAGCACAATGGAGAGAGGTCCTTATGTCCTGGGAAAATGACCCAGAGTCTCAGCACATTTCTGTTTGTAGTCTTTATGGATCATAGAATCGTAGAATAAAAGGGATATTAAGGAACCCCAGGCTTGTTGGGGCTTACAATTAAGGAAGGGACCTTACTTGTAATTCTCAGGGTTGGTCCATCCGGAGGCAGAACCGGAGCTACGGTCATCAGTCATCTGCGTCCAGCAGACACAGACCTGTACCAGCACAGTCCTAGCCCCGCCATGCACAGCACGACCCTGGGCACTGGTCTGCGTGTTCCTTTATGCAAGTGTTCACTCAGGGTTTTGTTACTTTTCATGCAACGACCCTGGATGCAGCTCCAGTCCTCTTGGGTCAATATTCAATACTGTATTTGTTAATAGTATCTCATCATTTTGGTTTTATTTTCATTCCTACTGATCACAACTTAAAGGATTGTCCCATAGCTCTAGTCTCTAAAACCCTGCATATACAAAATGCCTAATTTCATTAAATAGAACTTTATTTAGTCAGACTGTGTTGATAGTATATCACTGCAATATCCAACATACTGAAAAATTTAGTAAATTAACTGGTTACATCATGTAAAACTAACCAAAATGGTTACATCCACACAATGACTTGTATTTTTATTGAGCTGCTTGATTTAGTTGTTTTAGACACACTCTCAGTCCATATTAGGGATTCCCAATATTTTCTACATCAAGACGCAATTTGCTACATTATTCACGTAATGAAATATATCCAACTTTATAATTTACCCACATATCACATCTTTTCAAAGAGTTTCTCTACCAAACTGCCTTTATTAAGAAAGAGTTTAAGAGTTTCTCCATCAATCTTTTTTTCTAAAAGGGCAGCAATTATAGTGCTACAAAAGTTAATAGCAATAGGAATAAAAACAGCTACACTCAGTAACATAATTTGCAGGGCCCAGCACAAAATGAAAATGTGGAGCCCTGATTTAAAATCAGGAAACAAGCTTCTCTTTTCTTCCACAGTCTCTCTGTTGCACTGTCGTGGTATTTTTTGATTGGTATTTAATGTAGTGATCCTTCTGGCACCATGATAATTGCCAGGTGAGCGCGGACAACTTCCTGCATCCTGGAGCCTCCCAGGAAGGCAGGTGACAAGCTGTGCACCCACACTTCATAGTCGCCACCCCCCGAGTTAACTTGCAAAACATAAACACAAAGATAAAATTTTTAAAAATTCAAGGCGATGATCACAGAGCATCAAACCCCTTCTCATCACCAGGCTCTGGGTGACTACAGTGAAGCAGCCTTGAATGAGTAACAACCTTCCTCATTTAAAGACATGAGTGTCATTGCAGTCAGTCTATTTTTGGATAAATGTATAATATTAAATACTTTTGAAATATTGAAAGTAGTAGGAACCTGTATTCCACATTTCCTCATTGTTCTAGAGCAGCACTGTTCGACAGTACAACTAATAACAAGAGGCTATTTTGAGCCCTTGAAATGTGGCTTGATCTGAATTAAGATGTGCCGTAAATACAGAATACACACAGACTGTTTAAAAAAAAAAAAAGAAAAGAATAAAAATAGAGTTACCGTGTGATCCAGCAATCCCACTCCTTGGCATACGTCCAGAGAGATACACGTACCCCAGTGTTCATTTCATCACTATTTATAATAGTCAAGACATGGAAACAATCTAAGTGTCCATCGACAGATGAATAGATGAAGACGTGGCACATATATACAATGGAATATTACTCAGCCATAAAAAAAGAATGAAATAATGCCATTTGCAGCAACATGGATGGACCTAGAGATTATCACACGAAGTGAAGTCAGAGAAAGACAAATATCATAAGATCATAATATCACTTATATGTGGAATCTAAAAAATAATACAAATGAACTTATTTACAAAACAGAAACAGATTAACAGACAGAGAAAACTTATGAGATTGGTTCAAGATAGCCAAGTAGGGCTTCTCTGGTGGCGCAGTGGTTGAGAGTCCGCCAGCCGATGCGGGGGACACGGGTTCGTACCCCGGTCCGGGAAGATCCCACATGCCACGGAGCAGCTAGGCCCGTGAGCCACAACTACTGAGCCTGCGCGTCTGGAGCCTGTGCTCTGCAACGGGAGAGGCCACAACAGTGAGAGGCCCATGCATCGCAATGAAGAGTGACCCCCACTCACCGCAACTAGAGAAAGCCCTTGCACAGAAACGAAGACCCAACACAGCCAAAAATAAATAAATAAATAAAAATTTTTGAAAAAAGAAACAAGAAAAATCTCAAATAAACAATCTAAACTTACACCTAAAGGAACTAGAGAAAGAAGAATAAACAAAACCCAGTTAGTAGAAGGAAAGAAATCATAAAGGTCAGAGCAGAAATAAATGAAATAGAAACAAAGAAAACATTGGCAAAGATCAATAAAACTAAAAGCTGGTTCTTTGAGAAGATAAACAAAATTGATAAACCTTTAGCCAGACTCATCAAGAAAAAGAGGAAGAAGACTCAAATCAATAAAATTAGAAATAGAAAAGGAGAAGTTACAATGGACAACTCAGAAATACAAAGCATCATAAGAGGCTACTACAAGCAACTGTATGCCAATAAAATGGACAACCTGGTAGAAATGGAAAAATTCTTAGAAAGGTATAACCTTCCAAGACTGAACCAGGAAAAATAGAAGATATGAACAGACCAATCACAAGTAATGAAATTGAAACTGCGATTAAAAATCTTCCAACAAACAAAAGTCCAGGACCAGACGGCTTCACAGGTGAATTCTATCAAGCATTTAGAGATGAGCTAACACCCATCCTTCTCAAACTCTTCCAAAAAATTGCAGAGGAAGGAACACTCCCAAACTCATTCTAGGAGGCCACCATCAGCCTGATACCAAAACCAGACAGAGATATTACAAAAAAAGAAAATTATAGACCAATATCACTGATGAATATAGATGCAAAAATCCTCAACAAAATACTACCAAACAGAATCCAACAACACATTAAAAGGATCATACACCATGATCAAGTGGGATTTATCCCAGGGATGCAAGGATTCTTCAATATATGCAAATCAATTAATGTGATACACCATATTAACAAACTGAAGAATAAAAACCATACAATCATCTCAATAGCTGCAGGAAAAGCTTTTGACAAAATTCAACACCCATTTATGATAAAAACTCTCCAGAAAGTGGACACAGAGGGAAACTACCTCAATATAATAAAGGCCATACATGACAAAGTCACAGCAAACATCATTCTCAATGGTGAAAAAGTGAAAGGATTTCCTCTGAGATCAGGAACAAGACAAGGATGTCCACTCTCGGCACTATTTTTCAATATAGCTTTGAAAGTCCTAGCCACAGCAATCAGAGAAGAAAGAGAAATAATAGGAATCCAAATCGGAAAAGAAGTAAAACTGTCACTGTTTGCAGATGACATGATACTATACATAGAGAATCCTAAAGATGCCACCATATAACTACTAGAGCTAATCAATGAATTTGGTAAAGTTGGAGGATACAATATTAATGCACAGAAATCTCTTGCATTCCTGTGCACTAACAATGAAAGATCAGAAAGAGAAATTAAGGAAATAATCCCATTCACCATTGCAACAAAAAGAATAAAATCCCTAGGAATAAACCTACCTGAGGAGGTCAAAGACATGTACTCAGAAAACTATAAGACACTGATGATAGAAATCAAAGATGACACAAATGAAAAGACAACCCTCAGAATGGGAGAAAATGTTTGCAAATGAATCAATGGACAAAGGATTAATCTCCAAAATATATAAACAAGTCATGCAGCTCAATATTAAAAAAACAAACAACCCAATCAAAAAAGGGGCAGACGACCTAAATAGACATCTCTCCAAAGAACACATAGAGATGGCCAAGAGGCACATGAAAAGCTGCTCAACATCATTAATTATTAGAGAAATGCAAATCAAAACTACAATGAGGTACACCTCACACCAGTCAGAATGGCCATCACCAGAAAATCTACAAACAACAAATGCTGGAGAGGGTGTGCAGAAAAGGGAACCCTCTTGCACTGTTGGCGGGAATGTAAATTGATATAGCCACTATGGAGAACAGTATGGAGGTTCCTTAAAAAACTAAAAATAGAATTACCATATGACCCAGGAACCCCACTACTGGGCATACACCCAGAGAAAACCATAATTCAAAAAGACACATGCACCCCAATGTTCACTGCAGGTCTATTTACAATAGCCAGGACATGGAAGCAACCTAAGTGTCCATCGACAGATGAATGGATAAGGAAGATGTGGTACATATATACAATAGAATATTACTCAGCCATAAAAAGGAATGAAATTGGGTCATTTGTAGAGACTTGGATGGACCTAAAGACTGTCATACAGAGTGAAGTAAGTCAGAAAGAGAAAAACAAATATCATATATTAATGCATATATGTGGAATCTAGAAAAATGGTGAAGATGAACCAGTTTGCAAGGCAGAAATAGAGACACAGATGTAGAGAACAAACATGGACACCAAGGGGGGAAAGGGGCGGGGGTGATGGGATGAATTGGGAGATCAGGATTGACATATATACACCAATATGTATAAAATAGATAACTAATAAGAAGCTGCTGTATAAAAATTTTTTAAAAAAGCACGGTTACCAAGGGAAAAGGGAGTGAGGAATAAATTAGGAGCTCAAGATTAACATATGCACACTACTATATATAAACAACAAGGTCCTACTGTACAGCATAGGAAACTATATTCAATATCTTATAATAACCTATAATGGAAAACAATCTGAAAAAGAGAAAGTGATTCAGTTATATATATATACACACATAAATGAATCGCCTTTCTGTACACCAGAAACTAACAACAAAAAAAGAAAAAAGGAAAGAAATGCAAATGTTATTTATCTCATAAATAGTTTTTAAAATATTGAGTACATGTTGAACTGATCATATTTAAGATATGGGTTAAATAAAATATATTATTAAACATAATTCCTTCTGGTTCTTTTTACTTTTTTTAAGGTGGTTACTAGAAAATGTAAAATTGCTTATGTGACTCACACCTGTGGCTCACACTATATTTTATTTATTTATTACAGAGCAGACACATCCTGGTGTTATCATTCCCAATACACATCCCCGAGAACAGCATACCTTCTGTGTCCCTCTCATGTCTTCTTTTGATTGTCTAAGATTTTGCTTTTTGTTCTTGAAGGATTCAGTAAAACATGTTTTGAAAATAATAGGAAATTGAACAAAAATCAGGGGATCTGGAGTATGGTTCTTACTATTTTACTGAGATGACCTGGGCTCCTCTTCTGTTAAATACAAAAATGGAATTGAGCCAGATTATCATTGGGTCCCTTCCAGCATTAACTCCCCAGTGTCCTTACTGCATGTGGGAAAGTGCACTTCAGTAACTGGGAAAGTTACGTAAAAATGTTACTAGAAGAATCTCCCCTACACCCCATTCCTCAGGAATGACTTGTTAAAAATGATAAATTAGTATATGAATTAGTATCAGCCCTCCAAATAGCTATTGATTAGAATAAGGGAAATGTGTTCCACAGTGGAGAGATCTGATGACCTAGACCAGAGGTCGAGCTTGGTGGGCATGGTCAATCCTGACGCGGCCTGACGTCCTGAGCATCCTGCATCCTGATGTGGTGCCGTGAGCAGTTCCCAAAAGCACCCCAGAGGCAAGAAGCATTTTGGCCATGCTGGGTCACTGGTGGGAGCAGCCCATGGGAAGCAGGACTGCCCTGCAGGTGTGAAGTGATGTGTACAAATCACAGCCGCTGGGTCCCGGCGACCCACGTCAATTTCCTGCCGCGGATCTGAGCATCCAAACAGCACATTCTCATGACTGCCACACTGTGGGCCCCAGGGGTCTGTTCCCGGTGCTCAGCTTGAGCCATTCCAACTGGGGGAACCACCCTTCCCGGAGGTCCACGTTGGAAAGGGTACTTCTCTCCTTGGCCTCCAGGAACACAGCATCTACTTGTGAGGTCCCAGACACAGAGAAAGTCACCAAGCCCAGCCAGATTCAGCTTCTTTATTCTGAAACATCGAAAGTTCCCTTGGGCCTCTGTTGAACCCTCCCAAATCTTACTAGCACTTTGTGACATTTTTTAAAATAAAACTTTATTTTTATGCAGAACAAGAGCTGTCCTTTAAAACGTTCAGAACAATGGAAATCCCAGATTAAAAAGGCGGAATTCTGCTCTGTCGGTTGTTCCAGCTCTCTCTGTATTAGTCACAGTTCTCCAGAGAAACAGAACCAACAGGATGTGTATGTGTGTGTGCATATATACATATACATAAGTAGACATACATGTACATACAGAGAGAAAGGGAGAGAGAGAGAGAGAAATTTGGAGATCTGTTTTGAGGAATTAGCTCACAGGATTGTGGAGATTCAGCTCCAGAATCTGCAGGCTAGGCTGTCAGGCTGAAGACCAGGGAAGAGTTGCAGTTCCAGTCCAAGGGCTGTCAGCTGTCAGAATTCTTTCTTGCTGGGTGGAGGTCAGACTTTGTCTTACTCAGGCCTTCAACTGATTGGAAGAATCCCACCTTCATTATGGAGAGTCATCTGCTTTACTCAAAGTCCACCCGTTTAGATGTTAATCTCATCCAAAAACCACCTTCACAGAAACATCCAGTGTGTTGGGCTAAATATCTGTCCACGGTAGCCTAGCCAAGTTGACGCATAGAATTAACCCTCACAGTTTCTAAATGGACTCATCACTTAAGACCCAGCTGACTGAATACCTGGGATAAAAGCTACAACATCACTTTCAAAGAAAAGATAAAAGAAATGAAATAAATCTGCAGATAAAAGTGGACTCTTCCAAGGCCCAGATGTGAAGAAGAGAAAGGAGCCAGGGTAGGACCAATCAGGAAGAATGATTTCTTTACATAATAAAATCATTTAATCATTTCAACTTTTCTCAAATTGAGGCAAGTGAATAACTATACAAAAAACAAAAGACTGTTTAATAAAATATTAAATCAAGCCCATGCATAATTGTATTACAGGGTGTCATGGTTAATTTTATATGTCAACTTACTTATGCTATAGTGTTCAACTGTTGGGTCAAACACCAGTCCAGATAATGCTGCAAAGGTATTTTTAGGTGCGATAAACATTTAAATCAGCAGACTTTGAGTAAAGCAGATGACCCTCCAAAATGTGGGTGGGCCTCATCCAATCAGTTGGAGGACTTAAGAGAAAAGTCTTAGGTCCTTTGAGAAAGAGAAAATTCTGCCTCCAGACTGCCTTCAGACTTGAGATTGCAAACACTGACTTCTGCTAAAATTTCCAGCCCAGAGATGCAAAAGCACTCTGTGAGGACACAGAAGGCAGAGAAAATAAAAATATGATTATTAATTTTAAAAAATAAACTTTGCAGCCTGCTGACCTGCCCTGCCAGATTTACCAGCCTCCACAATCACACAAGTCAATTTTTATAAATCTTTCTCTCTCTCTCCCACTTTGCCACTCTCTCTGTGTCTCTCTCTCTATATATGTATACACACATCCTATTGGTTCTGTTTCTCTGGCGAACCCTGACTAATACAGTGGTGAAGGGGTTTATGGCACCAATGGGCCCAGTATCTAAAATACTTCTCTTCCAAAATAGGTGTGCTGGTCTATAAACAATCTTTATATCTTATTTTTTAAATGTATATATTAATGCTTATTTATTTTTGTTACAAACTTTAAGACATACTTGTGTTAAATTCACAATTGACCAGCACAAAACTCCAGGAAGAGGAAACTAAGATTGCCTGAGATCTGTTCACTGACTCGCAGACAGCAAGCACTTTTTGCGTGACTGAAGTTTACCAATTAATCAGAGAGGTTTGTATACTCTCCTAAGCATCGGAAAAGACGTAAGCTCTGTAAGTACAACATGGTAGGTGGACAGCATTCCTTAGCTGATAACCAGAGGAGGAGAGACATTTGGTTGGCTTTCACCAACCTCTACTGCCCATGTCTCTTATCCAGCAAGTTTTAAAGAAAGAACTCCAAGAAATAGAATTTACTGACTTCCCTGGTAGCTAATTCCAGAACACACAGCACCCGCCTGCGTGCTAGAAATGATGTTCAGTGGATGACACAAACTACTGAAGTGAGTTCCTCATTCAGTTAATATTATGGTAAAACCAAATATGCACATGAAAAATTATTAAAGATTTGTTTACGTGGGACTCTGATATTTGCCATGAAAATTCCTACAATTAAAATTTGACTGAAAAAAAAAAAGACTTTTTCCCCCTTTCAAAATCAGTTTCAAGAAACCCTTGATAGAATCAGCTAGTTAATTCTTGGCCTCTTTAACTAACACCACATTTGAAGTCACGTGCCATAAATCAGTTTCAGTTGAGTTATTAAAATCAGATTATAACAGAAAAGCCTTGCAAATATTTGCCTCTAAATGAGTTTAAGAATAAATATATATTCAGTAATTCATCCATATTTAGCAGATATTAATAAGACAAAGCATAGCTTTAAATTCACTTATCATTTAATACAAAGGAGGAAATATGAAAGTGGGCCTGATTAGCTTGTTTATTCTTGGGCTTGGTAATACCTTATTAAAATGTGAAGTTCAAAATTGATACAATCAGTCAAATGTCAGCAGAAATATTTATTCTGTAAATAAAGCTTTAGTTAATAGAACTTTAATTTGAAGTATTTTACATTTTCTTTTCCTCCATAAGGAAACTGGAAAGGGGGTGGGGAAGTCTTGATAGGAATGTGAAATTAACACAGAGGTCTGAATTTCCCTTCCAGATCTGTGCTGACACTAGAGGTCAGCAACCTTCCAGAAATGATATCTCAAATCCTCATTTACTCACTGTAATTTACGAATTTTTTTGTGACAAGAACCACAGAATTTTAGGTCAGGAAGTGGTCTTACTAATGACCTAATCTGCTACTTTTTTTAGAGGAAAAGGGAGTGAGGTCTAGTGAGATCCAGAGACTTGGCTGGTCTCACCCTTACACAGACGCAGGACTGAACTGAGGACGCTGGGAGCTGGTCAATAACACTTAGCGATGGGGATCTTCATGGCCACCAAGTTACAGAGAAATTAGGCACTACGTCCTATAAATGTGGACTAATAATGTTGGAAGGGACAGGGGAAGGAGAGGAGGAGTTACAGGCTTAGAAAAAACATGGTTCCTGGAGAAAAGACAGGGATGAAAGAGCTAAAATCTGCCAACAGCTTAGGGATGCCAATTCCACAGTTTCCACTACCTCTTCTCTCTTGACCTCCTCTCCACGGGGGTCTGGGGCTTGGACACTTGCTTCATTTCTTTCTAAATTCCAGTGAAAATCCCCAGAGAGAAACCTTCTCCAGTGTCTAATTAATCCAGCTCTTTACTGGGTTCATAGCACTCAAAACGACCTCATGATCCACCCTTGGCCCTGGGCCATCACAGGCCAGCCAGGATCCTTATTTTCATCGTGGCCTTGGGCCAAATAATCATCACCCCCACCACCACCCCACCACCACCCGCCTTCCTTGTGGTGCAGCGCATAAGAAAGGAACATCAGTTGGAGGAATTGTGGAGAAGTGGCTAAGCCCTGGGCATTGGGAGACCAGACAGTTTTTTGGAATCCCTGCCCTGCCAGTAGCTATGTAGCTTTAGGCAAGTTACTCAGCTTTTTTAAACCTTAGTTTTCTCATGCTTAAAATGGGGATTGTATTAGTACTGGCCTCACAAGTTTTCAAATGTATTAAGTAAGATGTACATATGGGTTTGTTTGTAAGCGAAAGATATTTGACTCAGACTGTCTTATTAAAAAAAATGGGACTAGGGTAGGGAGGGAGAGTCTAGGCATGTTGCTGCCAATCCAGGGTCTGCCCTTCTCACTGCAGCCCTTCCTGAACTCACCACCTCCCTGACTGAGTCCAGGAGAGGAGAGTGTCCATGCCTCAGCATCCCAGGTAATCCCCCCAGGACTCCTGTGATCTCTGCCCTTACTATAGGCTGCTTCTCCAGTCAATAAAGAGGGGAAGAGATGAGACTCCCAGCAGGTATAGTTGTGTGCTTGGCACATGGCTAAGACTTCAATAAACGTCACCTGCCCTTACTGTTGTCATGATTGTAAGTCACAGTCGCCTATATCTTGCCCACTCACGGCAACCTGTTTGGTTGTGACTGACGAAGGAATGGAGGTTCACAGAAGTTAAGAAATCTGTCCCCATGATTTGGAGCGTGGACTCATACTGTGTCATTCTCAAGTCTCCCATCACCACTAGGCCCTGCACTCTGGTTAATCAATACATGAGGCACGTCAGGAATGGCTCAAAAGGCTCCTCTGTACTGAGAATGCAACCCTGCAGGAATGGAAATTAGCTATGATACTCAGATTGATGCTGGGTCAGAATAAAGGCAAAATAATTGGTGGATAACTTGTTTAAGACGGAAAGATACTTTTTTTAAAAAAAATGTCTAGATAGGTTGTCTACAAGACACCAAATACTCAATTCGGATTTTACTGATAAAATCTACCCAATTCCAGTATTTTCAGTACCACAGAGGACCTTAATGCAATGATTTTGAAGAAAAATTAACCTCTGACTCTATTCTAATTCATGTTTGTAAAATGTCTACTTACTTTAGAATGGGAGATGTTCAACTTTAGCCTGAAGATACTTTCAAAGCTTTCCAGTCCATCAGGTTCAGAAGACATATCACATTAGGGAGACAAAGACCCCACTGCTCTGCTTTACTGAGAGAGGCTCAGATAGCTTTTGTTTTGTTTTGTTTTGTTTTTTTTCCGCCTCTTCCTGATACTGTATCTTTGGAAAATACAGAAGAAAAACTTAAGTCTGTGACTCCTGAAATGGTCAATTAGAAAATCACTTTGAGTGAATATGCAAAACAATCTAAATACTCTAATACCATAATTAAATATTTGGTGATGATGATTTCTTTAAAAAAAATTAATTGCTGTCTTAAGTAAATAAATCCAAGTGAGGATAAAATGACTTCTGAATTTGGGAAGTGGATGAACTACACGTAAGAAAACTCAAGTTATGGCCTGCTATCCAAGATGACCCGTTCATAATTCACACTCTTTTTGTATAGAAACTGACCACTGTCTCCCAAGTATCTTTCCATTGTTTTCTGAGACATGCACCAGGCCGTAAGAAGATGAATATGTTCAAATGAGATTGTTAGCCCTACTATGCATTCCTTCCTTTCCATCAAAAATGTACAAACTGACTTCCAGTTTTGACAAATTGACAGAAATTATTCAAAGGTAAAAGACTTTACAGATCAAAAAAATTTAAGTGTTTTTGTATATCATAAACTTATCAACATCTATTCTCTCCTTTTTTTCAATAATACTATCATCTGAATTTTCTTGAAAAATTATGTTTCTATAGGAACAATTTATTTGCTTTTGTAGTATTATAAATGAAAAATATAAGAAATTACCATGAAGCAAATCCATGATATCTTACAGTAAGTGCCATTTTTTTATGTAACTCTTCAATCCCATGATTTTTAAGTATTATGTTAACATTACTACCAGGTATTATTTTGCTCTCTAAATCCATGTCTGCACAAGTATGACAGTTACTAATACCCACAAGTTTTCTTCTTCAATTCTATTCAACGAAGTCTTTTAAGAATGCCTACATGACAAACAATATGCCAGGTAATTCCATTAGGTTAATGGCAAAGAGAAGCTGTTGAGATTTTTGTTTGTTTGATTTTGCTTTCAATATTTGTACTACTTTTTTGACAATGTACACATGCAAGTTCTTCATAAGACATT
This sequence comes from Neophocaena asiaeorientalis asiaeorientalis, assembly GCF_003031525.2. NCBI lineage: Eukaryota > Metazoa > Chordata > Mammalia > Artiodactyla > Phocoenidae > Neophocaena > Neophocaena asiaeorientalis. The sequence continues at coordinate 12,471,821 of NW_020173116.1, read as the reverse complement.
AACATCACAGTGACATTAACATCACATTAACATCCAATACTGGGATAAAACCCATTTCGTATTGCTTTGAAGATTGGCGTTTGACCCATTAATGAGATCACGACCTCAGTTTTCAATCTTTATAAAATTTATCGAGCTATTATGCTGAATGCTCAGTTCTATGTGAAGCCAGTGAGACCACACAGTGTCACGGTTGGTAAAGTCGACCAAAATAGAGCACTGTGGTCAGTGAGAAAGTTCTCAGGGGTTAGAACAGAAACTGACTTCATGACACATCTTGCTTGGCGTCTGATTCCAACCAGCCAATTAAAAACTCACCTTTGATGTTTCCTGTATTACTCTCCTGCACTGAACTTTCCTTCTCTGAATTCAAATAACACTTCTTGCTCCAACACTTGTCTTTAAATGTAATGCTACGTGGAATTCTTGCTTTTTAATTGTTTCCAGGGTAGAAGGGTGAGACATTGGTCTTCTCCTGCCCTTCGACTGGGATTTACACCACCAGCTCCCCTAGTTCTCTGGCCTTTAAACTTGGACTACAACTACACCACAAGCTTTCGTGCATTTCCAACTTGCAGAAGGCAGATCATAGAACTTCTCAGCATCGAAAATCGCATGAGTCAATTTTTTTATAATATATGTTTGTATTTAAATATCTACATATATGGATAGAGTATAGATAGATACAGATATAGATATATGTATAGAGGTAGATGTAGATAAAGATATAGATACAGATATTTCTCCTATTGGTGCTATTTCTCTGGCAACCCCTGACTAATGCACACCTCTTCTTTTTTGCCAACTTAATAACAGTGCAAGGTAACAATGCATGTACTAGTCTGCTTGGGCTGCCATAACAAAATACCACAGACTAGGTGGCTTAAGCAATAGACATTTATTTTCTCACAGTTCCGGAGGCTAAAAGTCTATTATTAAAGTGGCATTAAATTCTGTTTCTGGTGAGGACTCCCTTCCTGGCCTGCAGATGGCCACCTTCTCACTGTGTCGTCACACGGCCTTTCCTCTGTGCATGTGGACAGAGAGAGCTCTGGCCTCTCTTCCTTTTCTGATAAGGACACCAATCCTATTGGATTAAGGTCTCATCCTTATGACCTCACTGAACTTTAATTACCTTCCTAAAGGCTTCAAATACCATCATTTTGAGGCTTAGGGTTTCAACACATGAGTTTTGGACGTGGAGCACAATGCAGTTCATAACAGTACATGATTGCTTAGTGTGAAGACTACATTTCCCAGCCCCCTTTGAAACTAGGTCACTAAGTTCTCATTAATGAGATGGAAAAGGAAGTGCCACGGGACAGTTTTGGGGGATCTACTTCAAGAAACTGTCCTCTGTTCCTGCTTCTTCATCCCTTCCTCCATCTCACAGCCTGGAAAAAAAGACTACTGAGACAAGGGTCACACCTCAGGAATGGTTGGAAAGGATCTGGGTCCCCGGGGGCCTGAGGAGCAGAGATGCCAGACTGCCCTGAGCTGTCTGTGGACTGACTTGGATAAATGTGAGAAATAAATTTCATTTAAGCCATTATTCTTTGAGATTTCCTTTCTGCTTGCAGCCGAATGTTATCCTAATTAACATACAAGATTTACTTAGCTAGAGTGAAGTAGATATGTCGTGTAATTACCAAATGTCTTGGGGAAAATTTGAGTTTGCACTTTAAAGTGGGAAAACACTTTACAGTTTATCGAACATAGGGGTTTACAAACTAGCTGTCCATTTGCTAAAGCCAACATAGTGTTAAAAATGAATTCTGACTCTTTTAATTGGAGCTTGTATGCCTCTGGTTGCCTCAGGCTCAAGCACCCCGTGTCATTTACACCAGGCTTGCTGTCCACATTTCATTTCCTGCCTGGTTTCTTACATATTTGAAATTGCAATGACTGATTTATTCTGATCCAAATTCTTTATTTTACAAATGAGGAAGCAGAGACTAAGAAGAGTAAAGTAACCAGAGATTAAAGAAAAATGAATACTAGTATTTCGGGCTGCTGACTCCCAGCCTGGGCCTCTTTCCATGGTTTGGGCACCAGTAATCCCTTTGAGTCACCTTGGCAAGAAATACGCACTGGGGAGAACATTCTGTCTGCATCCTGCAGCTTCCCTGTGGGCCCAGCTCTTTCCTACCATCTCAGCTCCAGCAGGTGCACCAGCGACAGGACACCTCACCCTGCAGGTGGACTGCAGTGGGATGGGGAGCCTGAGATGCTACATGTCTCCGTTTGGCACTTCCTGTCAGCATTCAGCTTTTATCACACAGATTGAGAGACCAGTGTATTACATTCTCAACCCTCTGTCATCTCCTATCACATTAATGTGATATCATCTTAGTCTATTACAGTGCCGTAACAAAAAAGGAGGTGTTAGAGCATGACAGCACCTGTCAGAGTGTTGCAAGTACTTATTTGAAATCTTGGATTACACAGGTGTCATGTGGCGTTAGTGGTGGCAACTTGTCCCCGTAGAGTAAGTTCCTTTATTTGCACTATGTAAATGAAGGCGTCGCACGCAGGCTACTGTTAAAGAAAATGTCCCCTCACGGAGTTAAGGAATCAAAAATTGTCGCGTGGAGAGGAGCTAGCGGCCATGAAGGACCATGCTAGGCACTCCTCTGCTTGAGGGCTGGTTGTCTCAGTGCTGAGCAAGCCAGTCACCTTGTTCATGAACTCTCCAACCACACGGGTGGACATCATACTACTTTGATTATTTCCAAATAGGGCTTTCAAAACATCACAGCCTCCTCTCTAATCGAGCTGCACCTGTGTTTATCATGTCCCCTTGACTGTAGACTCCCTGAAAGAGTAGGAGTCATCTTGCCCTGTTCCTCTCCACCTCAGCATCCAGCACCATGGTTTCCTCATACCAAAAGCACAGTTTTTATTACCTGAAGATCTAGTGCAAACTTTCATTTTTAACAGATGAGGGAACCAGTCAACATACAAGAGATATTCAGTGGAGGCAAATTATTTAGTCACATTCCTTAAAGCTCACGTGTTTTTATTATACAGAGTAACAGTCTCACTCCTAAGGATACAGGCAGACCCTAAATTAAGAATTTAAGATTAGGCCTTCAAATCTGAAAATGGGATGTGAAGTTATCCATCTGGAATTTGAAGACTTCAGTTTATAGCCACATATTATTACTAGGTGGCTGAACACAAAATATTTACTTTCTTATTATTGCGACTATGCTCTACGTTGGTGAGGAAAGACTCGGAAGTATCAGCTCTCCCAGGTAACAGGGTATTTGGAGAATAATTCTATTGGTGATGATGACCGTGGTGGGGATGACGATACGGCAACATGAGCCACAGGAAAGCTCCAGGGCCCAAGTTGCAGTCAAAAAGGAACGAGCCCTCCGGGAAATGACAAGCAGATTTTAATGTTGACATTGTGCCAGCTCCTTTCCTGCTGGTTTCCATTTTCTCTAATGTTGGATGTGAAAGGTTTAGAAGAAGGAACTGTGAAGTCATGTCCATGCTCTGGGGTTCAATGAACTAAACATGGGAGTTTAATAATTTTAAATACATTTACTACAGGCTGATGAAGAAACGGAACACTGCATCTCCTCAGAAGCCCCGTCCCAGCCCTCATCAAAAGTGACCACTGTCCTGACTTGCAGGGAAATCACATCTGTTCTTTCTTTGTACTTGTACAATGTGAGCATGCATATTCCTAAATACCATGGCTTAGCTTCACCTGTTTGGGAACTTTCGCTCAACGTTATGTTTGTGAGGTTCATCTATGTTTTTGTGTTCAGCTGTAAATTTGTTAATTTTCAGTACTGTGTACTATGCTACTATACAGGTAAACCCAATTTATTGATCCATTTTATTGATGATGGCAACGTTGGTTTTTTTTCTGTTTGACATAATTCATAATGCTGTTAAAACATTCTTGTATGTGTAGATAGATAGACAGATATAGATATAGCTATAGATATAGCTTTAGATATACATACAGATATAGATATATAGATATTTCTTTGTGCACATATACATGCATTTCAGGGGTATATTCCTAGGTATGTAATTTCTGGGTCAGAAATTTTGATTTTCTTAAATTTTATTAGATAATTATAAATTATTTTCCAAAGTGATTCTACCAAGATTTACCATCATTAGCAGTGTGTAAGAATTAATATTGCTTCTTTTTCTGGAACACATTATCTGTCTTTTACAATATCAGCCATTCTGGAGATTATGTTAATGTGGTGTATTTCATTCTGTGTGTGTGTTAGACGTTCCTGATTACAAATGAAATCAAGAGTGTTTTAATACATTTATCAGTCACTTTTGAGGGGTGCTCTTCCAAGTTACTCATTTTTTTATTGAATTGTTTGTCTTTCTCTTAGACACATAAGAGCTCCTCATATATATATATATATTTTTTTAAAACATCTTTATTGGAGTATAATTGCTTTACAATGGTGTGTTAGTTTCTGCTTTATAACAAAGTGAATCAGCTATACATATACATATGTCCCCATAACTCTTCCCTCTTGCGTCTCCCTACCTGCTGCCCTCCCTATCCCACCCCTCTAGGTGGTCACAAAGCACCGAGCTGATCTACCTGTGCTATGCGGCTGCTTCCCACTAGCTATCTGTTTTACATTTGGTAGTGTATATATGTCCATACCACTCTCTCACTTTGTCCCAGCTTATCCTTCCCCTTCCCCATATCCTCAAGTCCATTCTCTAGTAGGTCTGCGTCCTCTGCATTTATTGTTTGTAGATTTTTTGATGATGGCCATTCTGACCGGTGTGAGATGATATCTAATTGTAGTTTTGATTTGCATTTCTCTAATGATTAATGATGTCCAGCATCCTTTCATGTGTTTGTTGGCAGTCTGTTTATCTTTTTTGGAGAAATGTCTATTTTTTATGTGAACTTTTGGGGTTATATGTATGTAGTACAAATATATGCTCCAACTTGGTGACATTTATTTTCATCCCTAATGAATGTCTTTTGAGGAACAGAATTTCTGAAATTTAAAATCATGTCTCTATTCTACTTCATCTGTGTGGTCATCTACCTTTGTGATAATAACACAGTGTCTTAGTGTATAATATTTTAAAAGTCTCAGGTCTAGTAAGTTCTGCCACGTTGTTATTCTTTTTTCCAATAACGTCTTAGCCATTCTTAGACCTTTGTACTTCACAGCAATTGTAAAATAAAACAATAAAGTTCCACAAAAATAAAAGTTGAATTTTGATTGCAATTGCTTTGAAACTCTAAATCAGTTTGGAAATAATTAGCATATTTATGAAATCAGGCTTTCCAACCTACAAGCTTAATATATCCCTCCATTCATTTAAGTCTTCTTTAATTTCTCTCAGTAAGGTGTTGTAGTTTTTGTGTAGAGTTCTTAAACATTTTTCATTAGATGTATTTTTAGGTACATTATTTTATTGTAAAAGGTATGGTTTTCATTTTAACTTTCTAATCTTCTATTTTTGGTAAGCAAAAACCTAATTTATTTATGAATTTTTGAATATTGTATACATACTTTGTATATTTACACATTTGTATGCTGTTATACACTGAATGTTTGTGTCCCCCTCCAATTCATATGTTGAAGCCCTAATCCTTGATGTAATGGTATCTGGAAGTGGGGACTTGGGGAGATAATTAGGTGTAGATGAGGTCATGAAGGTGGGACCCTCATAATGGGATTAGTGCCCTTATAAGAAGAATATCTTTCTCTCTCTCTCTCTCTCTCTCTCTCTCTCTCTCTCTCTCTCTCTCACTCTCGCTCGCTCTCTCTCCATGCACAAACAGCAAAGAAAGTCTAGGTGAGCACACAGCCACAGGTACTGAGTATAAGTCAGGAAGAGAACCAAGATCCCAGTTTTCCGGAATTTTGATCTTGAACTCCCCAGCCTCCACAATTTGTTGAAAACAAATGTCTGCTGCAATAGCAGCCTGGACCAAGACATACACTGCTCACCTCTCTTGCTAAACTTGTTAATTATAGTAATTTATCTATAGAGTCTTCTAAATTTCTATATATGCAGTCATAGTTATATCATATCATTGTGCCATATTTATTGATTTCCAATTATTATACTTATTTATTTTTCTCACCCTATCTACTATTTGAGCACATCAAGCAAAAAATTGAATAGAAAGGGTGACAGCAAAGCTCTCATCATTTTCTGATCTCAAAGAGAAAGCTTTCACATTTCACCCTAAAGATGGTGTTTGCTGTAGGCTTTTTATAGATCTTTTTCAAGTTAAGAGAGTTTTATTCTACTGCCAGTTTGCTGAGTTTTTCTAAAATTATGAATGCACGTCAAATTTATTTAAAAATGTCTGCATGTACGTTTTCTCCTTTATCCCGTTAATATGATGAAATACATGGATTGATCTTCAAATGTTAAATCCACTTTACTTTCCTGGAATACACCCAACCTGTCATAATGTATTGTCCTGTCTATAATTGTCAGGATTAGGTTTAATATTATTCTGTTTAGAAGTTTACATCTATTTTCATGAGTAGGAATGACCTGTAACTTTCCTTTCTTATAGTGTTCTTGCCAAATTTTGATATCAAGGTTACACTGGCATCTTAAAACTAGTTGTGGAATATTCTCTCTTTTTACCTTCATTCTCTATAAGAATTTGTGAAATACTGATAATATTTATTCTTTCAATACTTGGTAAAATCCACTTGTAAGTCACTTGGACCTAGAGTTTATTTGTGGGAAGGTTTATAATTACTCTTCAATTTCTTTAAAAGTGAAAGGATCAGTAAGGTTTTACATTCCAGCCTTAGTCATTTTGGTAACTTATGCTTTCCTAAAATTTCATAAAAATTTTCAAGCATATTAAAATAAATTTGCTTATGATACTCTGCCATGATATCGTAATGACTATAGGATCTTTACTGAAGCATCCTTTGGCATTCCTGTTGTTGCTAAGCAAATAAATATTGCTTATCTCTGCCATCTATTTTATAGGTGTTATTAAAGTTACAAACCCTTTTCCAATTAATTATTTATTACTACTTCAATTAAGTATTAATTATTCTATTTTTTTTTATATTTTCTGATTTTTCGTCTCCCCCACTTTGAGTTTACTTTGTTATTATTTTTTCAAATGTTTGACTTGAATGTTTAGTTTATGTATTTTCTTTCTTTTTTTAAATTTAATTTTATTTATTTGTTTATTTATTTCTTTATTTTTGGCTGCTTTGGGTCTTCGTTGCTGCGCACGGGCTTCCTCTAGTTGCAGCGAGCAGGGGCTACTCTTCACTGTGGTGCGCAGGCTTTTCATTGCAGTGGCTTCTCTTGTTGCGGAGCATGGGCTCTAGACGCATAGGCTTCAGTAGTTGTGGCACGCAGGCTCTAGAGTGCAGGCTCAATAGTTGTGGAGCATGGGCTTAGTTGCTCTGCTGCATGTGGGATCTTCCCAGACCAGGGCTTGAACCCGTGCCCCCTGCACTGGCAGGAGGATTCTTAACCACTGCACCACCAGGGAAGTCCAGTTCACGTACTTTCAAATCTTCTTTTCTATCATAGGCACTTACTGCTATAAATTTCTAAGTGTGGCTTTAGTTGTATTCCACAAATTTGATATATATAGTAATTTTGTTATTCATTATTTAATTTTAATTGCGATTCTTTTGCTTTGATACATACATAGGTTATTCAGACTTTGTTATTATTTTCTAGCTTAAATGCATTATAGTCAAAAATATATGTTGCTTGATATCAATCTCCTGAAATCCCTGAGGCTAGCTGTGGAAGACTGCGTTATTGCCCAAAACACGTGCTACCCCTTCTTCTGATGCTCCGCTCTGCAGTGGAGTTGTACTCTTACACCCTAACATCAATCTTAAGCCATGAAACTTGCTTTGCCCAACAAAGTCTAAGTGGAAGTGACATGAGATACCGCTGAAATCTCTTTTTCCTCTGCCAAAAAATAGACAGGGTCTCAGATAGAGTCAACTGTGCTATCCTGAGTCATATAATGAAGACATTGAGAAGAACCAGAAGCATTCTTAATGCTATTTGGGGTCATTTGTGAATACAGCATACTCTAGTGTGGTGGGCAGATGTGAGGATAGCTCTCCAGGACCTCAACCTCCTGGAATCCATACCCTTATGTAATCCCTCACCTTGAGAATTTAAGGACTTGTTTCCTGGAATAGAATGCAGCAAATGTGATGAGATATCATTTCTGAGATTGGGTTACAAAAGGACCATGGCTTCCACGGTGGCCACCTTCTCCTATCCTCTGGTTCTCCCTCTCTCTCTCTTTCTCACACACACATCAGCAGACGCCACATCATGACAACACCCGGGCAGCCTATGCAGAGACCCATATGGCAAGGACCTGAGGCCTGCCAGCAGCTACATAAGTGAGCTTGGAAGCAGATCTAAGCCAGGCACATAAGTGAGCTAAGAAGTGGATTCTGTAGCCCCAGTTGAGACTTGGGATGGTTGCAGGCCCAGAAAATATCTTGATTGCAGCCTCATGAGATTCCCTGAGCCAGAACCATCCTGCAGAGCCACTCCTAAACCCTTGACCCACAGAAATTATGAAATAATATATGTTTTTTGATTTAAGACACTAAGTTTTGGGGTAACATTATGTAGCAATAGCTAAATAATACATATTTTGGTACCTGGAAATGAGGTGTTACCATGAAAAGATACCTTAAAATGTGAGAGTAGCTTTGAACAAGACAGTTGGTGGAAGCTGGAAGGATTTTTAGGAAATGTTAGAGAAGCATAAATTTCCTTGAACAGACTGTTAGTAGCACTCTAGGTTTTGAGGACTCTGAGTGAGGACTTACAAGGAAATGACAAATATATTTTTGGAAACTGGAGGAAGGGGGATCTTGGTTATATAGTGGGGGAAAGGTTTGCAGCATTATCACCTGCAATAACATGGAAAGTAGAACATATGTCAAATGAACTAAGGAGATTTCCAAGCAAGTTGTTGAAGGTACCAAATGGTTTCTTTTTGCTGCTTATAGTACATGCAAAAGGAGAGACATAAATTGTGGGAAGGACTGTTAATCAGAAAGGAGCCAGGACTTGCTGGATTTGAAAGTTCTCAGACCCTCAAGATGACAAATGGTTATTTCCAAAGTTGAGAAATGGCTTCCAAGTAAAGGTCAAATCCAGGGCACTCTCAGCAAAATATGGTCTAGAGAGGAAGCTGAGGGTGGGAATATAAAGTCTTCTGTTAAATCTTCAGAACGATCAAAGCTGACGCTCCAGAGTACTATTCAGTCACACAAAAAACGGTCCTTTAAAAAGTAAGGGTTGGGGGGACCTTCAAGATGGCGGAGGAGTAAGACACGGAGATCACCTTCATCCCCACAGATACATCAGAAATACATCTACGCGTGGAACAACTCCTACAGAACACCTACTGAACGCTGGCAGAAGACCTCAGACTTCCCAAAAGGCAAGAAACTCCCCACGTACCTGGGTAGGGCAGAAGAAAGAAGAAAAAACAGAGACAAAAGGATAGGGACGGGACGTGCACCAGTGGGAGGGAGCTGTGAAGGAGGAAAGGTTTCCACACAGTAGGAAGCCCCTTCGCGGGCGGAGACTACGGGGGGCGGAGGGGGAAAGCTTCGGCGGCGCCGCGGAGGAGACCACAGCAACAGGGGTGCAAAAGACAAAGCGGAGAGATTCCCGCACAGAGGATCGGTGCCGACCGGCACTCACCAGCCCCAGAGGCTTGTCTGCTCACCCGCCGGGGCGGGCGGGGCTGGGAGCTGAGGCTCGGGCTTCGGAGGTCGGAGGTCGGAGCGCCTGGAGAGGACTGGGGTTGGCGGCGTGAACACAGCCCGAAGGGGTTAGTGCACCACGGCTAGCCAGGAGGGAGTCCGGGGAAAAGTCTGGACCTGCCTAAGAGGCAAGAGACCATTGTTTCGGGGTGCGCGAGGAGAGGGGATTCAGAGCACCGCCTAGATGAGCTCCAGAGACGGGCCTGAGCCGTGGCTATCAGCGCAGACACCAGAGACGGGCAGGAAACACTAATGCTGTTGCTGCAGCCACCAAGAATCCTGTGTGCAAGCACAGCTCACTATCCACACCCCACCCCACACACACACACCCCCAGGAACCTGTGCAGCCCGCCACTGCCAGGGTCCTGTGATCCAGGGACAACTTCCCTAGGAGAACACACGGCGTGCCTCAGGCTGGTGCAATGTCATGCTGGCCTCTGCCACTGCAGGCTCGCCCCGCATTCCTAAAACTACCATACCCCTCCCTTCCCCCGGCCTGAATGAGCAAGAGCCCCCTAATCAGCAGCTGCTTTAACCCCGTCCTGTCTGGGCGGGAACAGATGCCTGGGGGTGACTTACACACAGAGATGGGGCCAAGACCAAAGATGAACCCCAGGAGCTGTGCGAACAAAGAAGAGAAAGGGAAATTAAAATTAAAACTTGAATTATCATACGATCCAGCAATTCCACTTATGAGTATACACCCCCCAAAATTGAAAGCAAGGTCTCAAAGAGATATCTGTATACCCATGTTCATAGCAATGAATTGGGAGATTAGCATTGACATATATACACTACCAAATGTAAAATAGATAGCTCGTGGGAAGCAGCCACAGAGCACAGGGAGATCAACTCAGTGCTTTGTGACCATCTAGAGGGGTAGGATACGGAGGGTGGGAGAGAGATGCAAGAGGGAGCAGATATGGGGATATATGTATAAAAAAAAAAAAGTAAGGGTGTACTTCACAGATCCTCTCAATTGAACAAGAGGACCTCTGAAAAGCTTAAGTTCTCACTAGAAAGGGATCCAGAGGTATGGCTTTGTTTAATGGAGTGAACCACAAAGAGATTCTAAGGAGGCCCACAAAGTTTTTGAGAGAATTTTGTTAGGAGAAATATGATCAACCTGGAATGAAATAATCAGAATCAGGACACAATGAAAAGAGCCATTTGGACCCCCCCAGATTCTATTGGTGGGAGGCAGGTCAAGAAAACTACTCAGTTGCAAACAAGTGCTACATTTCATGAAAAAGACAGATGATTTTGAGGATGGAATCAAGAGTCATGGAGACTTTTTTCCAGGCCTTCAGACCTAATCAACAAACTTCCAATATTTTTCCCAACAAGATTTCAAAATTGCTATGGACCAGTGACTTCTTTTTTTGGCCCCCGATTTTCCCATTTTGAACAAGAATGTCTCAATTATCCCATATCTGTCCCACCATTGTATGTATATGTGGGGGCATATAAATTCTCTTCTTAGTTTTACAGATTTACAGATAGAAATGTGCTCTCCATCAGAGTTGTACTTAAGAACTATATCTGAGGCACCTCATTCATACCTGGACCTGATTGAAATAATGTCATTCAGAACTTTGAGCTGAGATTAGAATGGGATGAAACTTTTGTGGGCCTTGAGAGGGTGTGGATGTATTTTGTTGGTTAGAGGGGAAGGACTCATAGGAGGCCAGAGGGAAGATTGTGTTGGGAAACCTGTAGGATTCCAATTAAACATTTATTAAAACTTCACTGTATGCCTCTTACCCTCTTTTCTAATTTTTCTAATATTTTGTCTTTCTGTGCTTCTATTTGAATGCTTTCTTGTGAGTTATCACCCAATTCATTCCTTCTCTCTTTAGCTGTGTCTAATCTAGTCATAAAACTCTCCACTAAATTTTCAATTTCAGTTATTATATTTTTAAATTCCAGAATGTCCATCTGTCACTGATATCTCCAATATCCTGACCCCTGATCTGGCTTTCTTTCTTTGGTTTTATGTCAGGCTGTCTTATATCTCAATCAGATAAGTTTTAATCAGCTAAATTAGTCAAATTTGTACCGTTTTCTAGGTATATTTGCAAAATTACATGTAGAAATAAGTCTAGGCCTTCATAGATATCTGATGTTTGCCTGGCCAGCTACGTGAGGACACTCATACTCCAAGATTCGCTCCAATTTTAGTGATTGAGGTGCCATCCTCACAGAGATAGTTCTCCTCAGTTGTAGCACTCAGGAGCTCCAACCCTAAGCTGAGGTGTTTCATCCTGTTTTAACAGGTCTTAGATAACAATCCTTCCTGTCTTAGGCCCTAGATATTGTCAAAAGCAATATCCAGTCTCTCCCTCTCTCAGCTTCTCCCTTATCAACCATTAGTTATCTTTTGGAGAAAAGATGGCCAAAACCCAGCATCAGTTGTTTGGACCTCTGCCCTCCCTTTAATCTCAAACCACAATATAGTTGATTAGGTCATTACTAAAACATTAATAGGAGGCTCGCTGGATCATACAGAGGCAACGGGCCAGAACTAACATTTGTGAACAACTTCTAAGTGCCATATGTTTACTATATGACAACCCATTTAAGCATCACTTTAAGAAGGTCATTCTTTTGTCCCTATTTTTACATACATAACCCCAAGATTCATAGAGATGAATGACTTGCCTAGGATTACAGTCAGAAAATGGCAGAAACAGAATTTATATACCAAGTTTACCTGACTTCAAAGACCCTTTCCTAGACCCTTCGACCAGTTCACAGGGAGAAAAGGACAGAAAGAAAGTTGAGAGCAAGCATCCAGAGACCTGTACAGCAATTTGGCATGGCCATGACCTCCAGCTGTGTGACCAGGGTCTCCTCTGCTTGGACGGGGTTTGGCTGTATCTGGGAGCGGCTGAGCTCAGACTCTGAATCACATGTGACAGGGCACGTGCCAGCCTGGCACAGCAGGACTCGGTAGGACAGGAGCCCATGAACCAATGGAAAATTTTTAAAAGTGTCTTTCACAGCAAATAATTTGAGAAGGACTAATTATTGACTAGTGTCCATTTATGTGCTACTCTGGGTTGGTTCTCTTGCTTTCGCCTGACGGGAGTCATCCTAGCAACAGCTGAATCTTGGACTGGTCACTCATGCTGGGAGCCTCTGGACCTAGGAGCCTGTGCATGGTGCCAGCTGCCACGCCTGCCCTCTAGCAGGCTTATGTCCATGGAGGCTGGATGTTCCAGTGGCCGCCTGGTCAGGAAAATGACACGACCCAGAAGTGGGGGGAACGTCCCTGGGGCAGCATTATTCAGTTGTTGATGAAAGACTAGAGAGAGTTGGTAGATAAATTCCCCTCCTCGCTGTCTCCAGGCAATGAGCTGGCTTGTTACAATGTGAGGGCCGCCTGCAATGCAGCAGCACACACCTCACATGGGTCTTCCCTCCTTCCCTGCTTCCTGTTTTTCGTCTCCCTCATGCCAGCTTCCCAGGGACCCTACACCCCGGTAAACTATTAGCATATAAGCTTTAGCCTCAGGCTCTGTTTCTAGAGAACCTAGGCCAGGACATATATTATGTAAAATGAACTTGTGAAATGCTTCTCTAATGCTTTAGACCAGTGGTTCTCAAAGCATGGGCTCCAGAGCAGCATCATTTGTGAAACTGCTAGAAATGTAAACTCTCAGGTCCCACTTCAGAGCAAATAGGTCAGAAACCCTGGGAATGGGACCCAGCAATCTGCTTTAACAAGGCTTACAGACGATTCTCCTGCATGCAAGTCTGAGAACCACTGCTTTAAGCTGAATTAGAACCGGAAAAGCTGCTTCCTTTTCCAAGTGTAACTGTATGCTAGAACCTCAGCTCAAGGATGGACCCTTTCTTCAGAGATATTCAGGATGCTCACTTGACACTATTATAATGGGACATAATCTCATAGCTAAAATGTAACATTTCTGCCAAGTACCAGGCCAACTGAAAAAAGAAATGCTGCGTATCAAATTTGTCATGATTTCTCTATTTTAGCCCCCATTTTCCTTTATTTTGGTTCTTCATAACTTAGACCAACACAGAGAAAACTAAACCTGGGACCATACTGCTGTGTAATTTATTTATTTTACCCCTCATTGCATCCTTCCTGCTTGCTCTTCCTTCTAAGATAGCTATCTAAATTTATAACTTTGTTTTAAATAAAGCATATTAAAACGAATTTTTAGACTTTCGCAACTCTTCAGGCAGTCCACAGGACACTCCCTGGACTGCGGAGGACATCCAGATTCGGAAACCCCACTCTGATCAGAACCCTGGGTGCAAGTTAGAATCACCTGGGAAGCTTTTAAAATATACTCATGCATTGCCCCCGCCCCACAAAGAAACTGATTTAGTTGGTGTAGGGGTGGGACTAGGTTCTGTCTATTTCAATAGCCCTGAGATACTATTCTAACCTGTAGCTAGGGTTGAGAAACACTTTGAGGCCAACTTTAGCTCACAGAGTGCTTGCTTTTTGCTCTTCTGGGGCAAACACACTATTTCACGTGTTTCTGCCTTTCAAAGGCAATTTAAAGAGCAACCACCACTACCAATACCTCACAACCATCAGGAAAAGTTCTAGTAAAATTACGTTCTGGAAGTTGAAGTCAAAGGACAAATCAGAGTCCATTTAAAATTACTCTCAAACTGCACCTCCAACAGATACAGGGTTTTAGGTTTCATGAAAAATTTTTTGGTTTGCAAGTTTCTTATGGAATTGTTATTGCCTCTTGTGTTCCCTGCCCCACAGTGTAGTCAGAGCAAACTTGGTCTCCCACAATCCCAGCTCAAAGACTGCAGCCTGGAGCTCTCCAAGGTAGATGGAGACTCCCCCCGAGGTAACCCAGAACGTGAACTCTCCAGCTCCATACAGCTCCAGGGGGCTGGGGGCCAGCTTCCAGCAAGGCTTCGAAACCACAGGCACTCCTAAGCCAGCACCCTAGAGTCTATACCGCAGCCTTACTCTGTGAGTTGGTTTGCATGGAAATTTTGTGTTTGATTCTCACCTTCTATTATTCCCTTCGTGAAAATCCCATTATCTCTAACAGCTGTGTGTCAAGAAAAGACATGAATTTTGTGTAACAACAGAAGGATACCAAACTTGTTTTTCTAGGTAGCCTTAGGCAAAACCGTTTTAGCTTGCTTTCTTCGCTTATTATATAAAGACTTAAACTTTGTGTAGAAAGAGGGGAGTTGCATTAGGGTGGGAAACTTTTGAAAAAAGGAATTCAATCTCTACAGCACAGAAGAAAGTTTATAGATATTTTTTAAATAAAATACAGCCTGGATGAAAACAGGTACAAATTTGCCACTAAAATATTATTTGCAATTTATCATTTCTAGATAAATTCATAAAGTGAAAGAAAACCAGGAAGGTGACATGCACTGCTTGTGTAAACCTTGAAATTGATTTCAGAAGCATCAGTGCTCACTACAAAAGAACTTCACAGTTTAATTAGGATGGCTCAAATCCAGCATCTATATTTAGGATAAGCTGGAAATTACAGTGTAGAAATGAGAATCATCCAGCAAATTTTGGGGGGGGGGGGGGAGGAATCTATAGAAAAAATACCACAGCTTTTCTCAGCTAACCATAAAATTTCTTAACTTTTGTTTTTCAGTGGATACGAATAGAATAATCCCTAAGGATTTTACCAATTCAAGCTGAGGAATGCATTTTTACTAAAATTCCTAAATATGAACTTTTAAATCTGCACCTATACATATTACCTAAATTATTTTTAATACCTGTATGATCTGCTTAAACACAGATCAATTTGGCAATTAATTTATAACATATCAAAGGCATCTCATTAAAATTCTGAATGTATATAAACATATTTTATACCACTAATATTTTGGCTTCTTTTTGTAAGTGGTTGGCAGAGTTCTCATGGCACTCTATCATTAATTCCTTAAATATTCCTGTTTTCTTCTCATCATTGGTATATCATCAAATAAATCAGTTCAAACCCAAGATGTTACAGAAAGAACCATATGATTAATTTTTTTTTAATTCAGGAAACGTTTTAAATAATCTTGTACAAGTTATATTGGCTTAACATCCCATAATTTATTAGAGCAGCACATGATTATTTATGACCATAATTATGGTTTTTGGATGTCGAACAAGGGTGTTTTTCTTCTTCCTCTTTCTCTTCTTTATAGTGACCTGGGTCTGGGTTTATATACACTTGTCAGTAATTTCCCTAAAAGCAGTTTAAATGCTCTAAATAATATACTCAAAATTGTTAAGAAAATAAATCGCTTTAGCGAGCTGACCTCGGCAGCTCTGATGCATGATGACTATGCAGCCAGAAAGTCGCAGAGAGAAGTCAGAGTCTCAGGAGGAGAGTCTGAAATTCTTTCAAATTAAAGTTACTTGCCTTGGCTGAAGGTTTAATTTTAAATTACAAGGAAGGAAATACTCTAGGTAAAACAGCTCTTAGCCAATTGTAACTAACAAATCAACTGCGGATACCGTGCAGAGGCTGAGTGTGCATTAGTCACATATTAGTGAATTACTTTCTCCTCATTTCTTAATTTTGCCATAGTTCAGGCACTACCCTGCTGTGTCACCCGAACGTCAGGCCCCTCATTCAGCATGATCATTCCAAATCGTTTTGAATTTTATTTAGTTTTCATACAGCAGGTTTTTATCAGTTGTCTATTTTACACACATCAGTGTATACATGTCAATCCCAATCTCCCAATGCATCCCACTACCACCACTCCCCGCCCCTTTCCCCCCTTGGTGTCCATATGTTTGTTCTCTCATCTGTGTCTGTATTTCTGCCCTGCAAATTTTAAAATGGCCCAGAACTCACCCAACTCCCACTCTGAAGACCCAATGTAATTGAGTTTGCTTGCTTGTGTGTTAATATAAGTTGACAGCAACGACTTAACAGGTACACAAATTAACTCATTTAATGTCACTTACGGACAGGGGTTCACACTCTACAGACTAATAAACCGGGGCTAAGTATAAGTCAGTAATCTGGTGCCAGAGCCTTAATGTAGAACCCCTTCCAGGTCAACACTGTCATTCCCTGTGCTGTGCCTGTTTCTGTTCCAGGTCTCTGATGAAGCAATTTTGGAAAGATGTACTTGATCCATCCAGGAGGTGTCTGACATGAGGATGAAAAAACGAGCACTTCTTGTTTCCCTGAAGCTGTCTAGTAACTGAAGGTGAAACCAACAAAGTTGATTGTTCTCTTTTTGGGAAAACGCTGGAGTTGGGTAAGGGGATCATGACGAATAAACACCGTGCGCTGCCTCTATTTTCTATCAAATTAGCTAAACACCCTTGATGCCTCATTGCTTATTTTAACTCAAATTAAAAACCTTCAGTCTCCAACCAAAAAACTTTCTTACACTTTCAAACGAACTAAAATCTGGAGGAGAGCCAGTGATTTCTATGACAAGGCAGGCAAGCCAAGCTGGGCAGATCTTGTCAGCCACCCTCATTATAGGCACAGGCACTGAGCGGACCCCAAGGAGAGGGGCTTTGGACAAGATGAGCTGCCATTCAGCCTGAAGCCATTCATTTTGCTTGTGCGTGCTCTACTGTGGCTGGCAGGCACCCGGAAAAGGCAGAGAATCAAGGCAGAGGCGGGGCAAGGTCGCTTCCAACGTGGAGGCGCACCCAAGAAGGAGATGTTGTGCCTAACACTGCCACCAGGTGGTCGTTCCTGGGAGAGACATTTAAATAAAACAAAAACTGCTGAGCTTTTCCTGCTAATGATCAGAATCTAACCAAGTCTCAGATCTATCATCAGTTCACAGCCAAATGGAGGACTCAATCAGCCAAATGCAGAACGCTGAGTCTTCAGGACAAATAACCCACTTTTTCTTCAACACATTAATGGCAGGAAGAAAAAAAGAAGGAAAGGGAGCTAGAGGCAGGGAGGGGAGGGAAGCTGCCTTAAAGAGCACTTAGATACACCAATGAAATGCACTGGGTATGTACATCTCATTCGGATCCTGAGTCAAGCAAATCAACTGTAACAAGCCATTTTTGAGCCAACTGGGGACAACTGGATATAGGCTGGGTGTCAGGTGATATTACAGAATCATGACTACTTTTGCTGATAATACTATTGAGGTTTATTTGTAAAAGAAGGGCACTTTAACTAATATAGTATCCACTGGTGAAATAATATAGTATGGAGGATTTATTTTAAAATAGATCAAAAAAAGAGCAGGGCTGGGGGTAGATGAGAGGAGGCTGGGAGACTGTTGATACCTGTGGAATCCAGGGAATGAACACATGGGGTTATTATACTGTTCTTTATACTTGCATGTTTGAAAATACCTTCAATAACAATTTATTTCAAAAACCTGCTAATTTACAGGGGAAATTATTGATAATTCTGAGTTAAATATGTGTGTTTATCTATGTACATATATCTTTTTAATCTGTCCTGTGAATTCTCTTCACACACACAGGTACAGATAGTTGCCACCTCAGTTGCTCTTCCATGACACATGTGCTGTTGTCAACACTGTACATCAGATCCTACAAAGGAAAGTTGGCTTTTGAAACAACTTTGATTAAGCAAAGCAGCCACAATTCCTCTGCAAAGGTCTAAAAATCTTAGGAGTCCACTTTGTCTTCTCCAGTTAAAGGCTTTTCTCAGTAAGACACGTTAAACTCTGTAAGGTATACGCTTCCCTGTTCATTCAGTTCTATGACGTGGAAGGTTAGAAAACAAGCATATGAGATGTCCATTTCTCTTTTTAAAAAACTCACTCCTTGAACACATCTTCATATAGTCCTCTAGGACTTGGGGGAAGAAACCTAACCTACTTTAATAATAATATTAACAGTATCTGAACTCAAAGTCAAATTAACATTTTGTATTCAAATTCCCTTTCGTAGTCAACTTTCTTGTTGTTGAACACTCACGATAAGGCCCCACTGAATCCTCCAGGAAGTACAACAACTCAGAGCACACTCATGAAACTGGGCGCCAGTCAGCTTGCATTCTTCTGGTTTGAATTTCATAAGGACAAGAACTACGACATAGAGCAGCCATTGGTTTACAAAAGGTTAGAGTTATGAAGGAGGAGGAAAGTTTTCCAAACAGGTAAAGATAACAAAGATAGTTTTTACACTGAATTTTTTTTTTTTTTTTTTGCGGTACACGGGCCTCTCACTGTCGTGGCCTCTCCCGTTGCGGAGCACAGGCTCCAGACGCGCAGGCTCAGTGGCCATGGCTCACGGGCCCAGCCGCTCCGCGGCATGTGGGATCCTCCCGGACCGGGGCACGAACCCGTGTCCCCTGCATCGGCAGGCGGACTCTCAACCACTGTGCCACCAGAGAAGCCCTACACTGAATTTTTTTAAATTTCACTTAAAAATAGCTATAAAAATATTTCTCACCAAAAACATTTAGTTTTGGTGGTTTTCATTTTTGTCTTTTTGCTTGGGGATAGCGGGGTGGGATATAAGAAAACATACCAATACGACCAGGGCAATAGTAACCCTCCTTGTTAATAATGCATTTTATGTTTCTGAATCAAGAAGATCACTTCAGGTGATTAAAAGATGCCAAAAAGTCATTGGATATATTTCAACTTTCCCCAAATTGCCATTTCCATCAATTCAAGAGAGAGGATTTGTTTTGCTTCACAGCTTCCACAAAAGTCTCTGTCTCTGATCATAAACTTACCGGAGAGACTTGAGCACTCCCTTGTTACCTGGTCTCCTGTGTATGCGTGAAGCTGATCTAGCATCACCCAGAGGGCAGGGCTCCGCTCTGCAGCCTGGGCTCAGGTCCCAGCTCTGCCCTTTACCATGGTGCTGAGCGGAGCAAGTTATTTCATCTCTCCGTTTCCCCAGTTTTAAACACCATTGATGTGAGGATCCAGGCAAGTCGACACCATCAGAGAGCTCAGGGGAAAATAACGGGGCAGAGCACCCACCCAGCTCCCTGAGGGGCCCGGCCCACGTGCACACACTCCTGGGGTCCTGAGCTCTGCCTTTCCTGCATCTCCTTCGGGTCTCGCCTTCAACGTCAACCCTTCCCGAAGCGTTTCTTCACCTTCAGTTAACCTCTGCTTCTGAGAAGGTGAAGTCCCCTGACCATCTCCTTATGATTCCTGGGCTTTCGATATTTATTGGTGGCTTCACAACTAAACGCCACTCCCGCCAGGCTAAGTTCCAGCAGAGAAGGATTGCCTGTCTGCTCACTGCTCCTCCTGTGTGCTTGGCACATGGTAGATCTAGACTAAACATGTATGACAGGAATGTGCGGTCCATGCAGAACACACAAGATTTTACAGAAATCGGCCCAAGGGACAGCCAACCCATCCTGTGGGAAGGTGCTGGGGAGGCGGGGGCAGGGGTTAGAGGGGCTTCCAAGAGGAAGTGGGTCTTCTAAATTAGATACGCACAGAGTTGCAGAAAGACAAGGAAAACGGTAGCTGCAGTTGATGCTCACAACGTGTCCAGCACTATTCTAAGCCCTCATCACGTACAAATTCTAATTCTCACCGCGCTCCCGCAGAATTAGGAGTTATGATTATTCCCACTTTACAGATGAGACAATTGAGACACGGGGAAGTTAAATGAATGTTCAAGGTCATGCGGCTAGTGAGCAATAGAGCCTCTCATGGACAAGCTGGGCGCTGCCCTCCTGACCACTGCCCTGCTGCCCAGCCTGGCTCCACTAACGGTGCCTGCATCCACGTGGACACCTGTATGCAGCTATGCCTACAGCCAGAGCCATATATAACAAGGCAGGCATGGGGAGAAGAAGTTCTTTTCTCCTAAACTATATCGTTGTCAGTGTTTATCATTTTTTGTTTTTTTTGGTATTTCTTTCAACTTGTAGAATGAGGCTACAGGTTAATAGGTGCTCAATAAATAAATGTTAAATGATCAAGTAGAAGGCTTTTACCTAATATTGCTAAATTGAATCCTGAAATATAACTGCAAGGTTTCTATGATTACTAGGAAAGAGTTAACTAGGAAGAGTACCTACAGGAGTACTCATTATTCTTATAAGAATTCTTGTTTTCTTATAAGAATACTTATTATAAGAATAGGAGCTGTGCGACTTTGGACAAGTTACTTAACTTCTCTGTGCCTTAGTTTCTGCCACTGCAAAATGGGATTAATAAGAGTCCCTGCCTTCTGTGGTTGTTGTGAGGATTAAGTAGGAACATCCACTGAATATGTATAACCCCGCACAGCATCACTGAGTTATGCACCTGGTACACTAATACTGCTTTGCTAGGACCAGTACACCAGCAGCTCCCAGGGACCTGGGACCCTGACTGGCAGGTGGAACAGAAAGAGCATCAGCTGACAGCCCTCAGGCTTTCCCAGGGAGCACAGTCTCTGAGTGTCACCCTCCAAAGCCACACTTTCTCTGCTCCCGGAACTCAGATAGCCTTCCACCCTTAGCTCCAGCCACTGCTGTTTTCCTCCTTGGGGAAGAGTTGTTACTTTCCATCAAGTCACCAGGGGGCAGTTGTAGCCTAGAGCAACTTTAGGGTCTCGGAAGAAGAGGAACAAGGTCACTCACAGCAGCAGTATGAAGGGTGTACATGACAGGGTGGAGAGCCCTTTAACCTTGGGTGACTGGACCTTAAGTCAATGCCGGTGGAGTGGGGGACCCCAATTCCCATCAGCCTCTGCAGCCTCCCATCCCCAGCCCTGTCCAGCCTTGCCCTGCAGGACCAGAGCAGAGCCTCAGCCTGAGATGTCAGCAGGCCAGGCGGGCCCATGCAGAGGGCAGCCCCAAGGAAGAAAAGACCTTTGGCCCCAGGCAGTGGCCTGCCTTCAGCCTGGAGGGACTGGCCCAAGTCCCAGTCAGGAGGGCCTGGGAAGCAAATCAAGCCTCCTGCCTGGATGCAATTAGCTACGGACAGGCTCTGGGAATATGTATGCAAATGTACCATAATGCAACCTTAGTTGTTTTCCAAAGCCATAACTTCGTTTTTTAAAAAAACCTC
Organism: Neophocaena asiaeorientalis asiaeorientalis; assembly: GCF_003031525.2. Taxonomy (NCBI): domain Eukaryota; kingdom Metazoa; phylum Chordata; class Mammalia; order Artiodactyla; family Phocoenidae; genus Neophocaena; species Neophocaena asiaeorientalis. Next base: position 12,450,078 of record NW_020173116.1, on the reverse strand, counting down.
ATGCAGGGATAGAAATATCAGAGACAAGTGGCCTCTGCTGACCACTGGGTCACCATAGAGGTTCCTGGTCACAAAGCCCTACCCATTAATCACCCTGACAGGAGCAATTACGGAGCAGACTTGCTACAAAGGGACTGTTGCATTTCCCTGCCGCATGTGAACTGATGAGGGAATGGATAATTGGAAGCATTTTTGGAAAAACAAATACTATTATCCCCAGCTCTCTTTAATTATAAGTTTAAACAGGTATACATTTCCTCCATTAATTCAATAAATATTTATAAGACATGATATGGTACAGGAGAAACATTTAAACAATAAGCATTAGGAATAAAAGTAGCATAGAAGCATGTAAGCATTAAAGAGAAAAACATTTTAAAACAAATTCAAGATTTGTTCTCTGCTTCCAAGTGGCTTGCAACTAATTGGGAAGATGCATTATTTACAAGTGAAAAGATAAATGGCAATCAACACCCAGATGTGATACATGTTCAGTGAATGGTTTCTACCAGCAGTGGTGTAAGAGCTCAGAGGAATGAGAGACCATTGACCACTAAAGAAGTTTCAGGAAGGAGCTGAGACAGAAAGGCTTTGAGAGATGAGTAACAGGGAGGAGAGGAAATTCCACATAGAAAAGTGAAATTTATAGAACTGTTGGGTTTTAGAGAAGAACTTTCTCGGGGAATTGTGAGAAATAACATGATTGGCACTATATCATGAACAGATTAAATCTCCAATAATGTATCAGATTATATCTGTCATTTCCTAACAAGAGAGATTGACTCTGGGTGACTTAGGAAAAAAAAAAAAAAGACTAGTTATTGGGGGATGTCACGGTAATTGAGGGAATGTTAGGATATCCTGAGGGGCCGACCTAGTGGGCAGAACCCACTGAGTCCGGGAGCCGTGCCAGCCAGGGTTCTTAAGGGGAGGGATTGCCATTCACGGGACCCAGTGTCCATGACTTCAGATCCCAGTGTCTCTGCGTTACAGATCTCCTTTCCTTGGCAATAGCATCTTTCCACACCCATTGGATCAGAAGCCTTCCCTCTGCATCAACAGCTGTGGCCAAGGGGCAGTGCCAGTAGCCCTCCTATGTATCAAGATCGTCCCCGGAGAAGGGGAACTGGTTGTGATCCAGGCGACCACGGAGAGGTGTCTATTGTAAGTAAACTCACACCAGGTGCCAGGTACTTTGCTACATAGTGATGTCCCCTGACTATGACGTTAAGCCCATTCTCTATGAAATGGGAAACCCGAAGGCGCATAGCAGGGAAAAAACAAAATAGAAATATGTCTTTAAGAAGAGCATTCTATGAGTGAAGTGCCTTTTGGATTTAAAGGTAGAACTGACTTGAAGTCAGAGGTGTATGTGACCATGGTCCCCAACAAAGCCATGTCCTCCTGGGCCCCTACACTCTACAACTCTGAAGACATGGATCCGGGGGGGTTGGAATTGTTGTCTGGGGAGACCTCCCCAGCTACTCAGAAGCCACTGAGATAGGAAACCAGACTAGTAATCCTGCCAACAAGCAATGCGAAAAAGCAGCAGACAAAGGAGATGGTGCAGCCTTTGAAAATGATATTGCCGGTTCAGGGACCTGTTTGGAAACGGAGGACCGTGATTAAGGACAAGTTGAGGTGATCCCAACAGTTCAAGGCCAGGGAAAGGGGACAGCACCAGCAAATGGAATAAAGAGAGCAGAAAGGACACTGGACCATACAGATAATGATTTTGCATTCGTGTCCAAGCAGGACGTCTGAGCAGAGAAGGTCAGTAGGCATTGGAACCCAGATGAGAAAAGCAGGTTATCTTCCTAGAGGTTATAATTTGTACATGGGTAATAATGTATGAACAGAATCTATTCAAAATGAAATTAAAATATTAAGATAATAATGAAATCTAAACAGTATTTCAGTGATGCATCTGGATTCAGATTTAACTAACCATAAGAGGTGCTTTCATGAATATTATTTAACCTTCGCAATTACCCTGTCATGGAACTGAGCTTGAAAGCTCTAAATTATGTAAATTGTCCAAAGTAACACACACGTGGGGTGGAGAAGCAAGAATCTGAACCGAGAGCTTTAGATTCCTGAGTTCTTTCTATAACATCTTATCCCTCCTCATTAAGAAACAAACAAAACACCTATCCAGACAGCCAGCAAATGGGAGAAACACTTATATCCTTACTGACACTGTGAGATGTAGATATCTACCTTGTTAATGTCCGTATGGATGATTGTGTTTCTTAAAACTTGAAAAGCCAGGTGAACTAAAGAGATCAAAGACAACAGTCACTGCAGATTCTCAGCCTCAGAGTCAGTGGAGGGAGTGTTTCTGATTCCTCCGTGTCATTGCTACGTAGCCTGGGTACAATTTTGGTTCAAGGTCTTTTGATTTGTGGCTCAGCTAGCTAACACGCAGCTCCTTTTCTTCTCCCTATTTTAATAATTCCACAGTGACACCTGCTGGGAAGAAAGCACTGCTCAGCCCCGTCCTCACTGGGGGGTCCTGGGCAGGGACGGTGGGGGCGGCAGGTTCTCCCCTGCCTTCCTACAGCAGCTGCTGCTTCTCATCGGCTGAGTGCGGAGCTCTTCAGGATGATTCCTACCCAGATTCTGGGGCCCTCTGAGCTGGGTGAGTTCCAGCCAGGTCCCAAAGCAGCAAGATCCCCAGGGACTGGCAAGTGAAGGGGACAAGCCTACATCTCGTTGTCGCTGTGTGACTGGCCCAGTTTCCTCTCCCGCCTCTGCATGTAGCCATCAGTCCCCTCCATTCACACCCCAGCCATGATACCATCCGTGGGTCTCTGTGATGCTGTACTTAATAACAAAGTAAAACTGAAAAAAAGTCCCCTGCCGTAACTGAGAAGAAGACTTCCGCGGAGAGTGCCAAAATGTTTTAGAAATAAACGGCAGACAACAGAGTCATTGCATATTTCACTAGGCAGGATAGTAATTTATGTGATGTATTTTTAACTGTGAGAAGTGATGGGGGAAACCACTTAAATATAATGTGAGTTGAAGATTTGTCAGTTACGTAGTTCATGCAATGGCAGATCTGGAAAATGTTATAAGAATGGAGGGATTACCAACAAAGAATGCCTACAATTGGAGCTCTTATTTGAGTTCTGACTCCCCCTATCGCTGGGAATTTGCTTCTTTCTGGGAATATTTTGCTTTCTGTGGAAGAAGCTGGAATTTTACATTGTCTGTCAAATGTTCTTTTTTTAATCATCTCTCTCCATTTTTGCTTTTATCCCTCAGGTCTCTATTTTAGCCTCTCTATGATGTTGAGTTGGCCAGACACGAACTCTGTGGCCCCCTATTCTCTGTGCCCGAAGAGCAGTTTCCCGACCCAGGAAGACGCCTGTATCCACTGTGGTTCCTGCCCCGTCTTAGGTGGACAGGCCCTGTGGAGCACAGTGGAGCGTTCGCCAGATCTGTGTCCCCCCATAGAAGACTTAGGTTGGAGTAAGTAGTCTTGAATTTGTCCCTGGAATATGTGCTGTGTATACTGAGGCCACAACAATCAGGAAAAAACAGCCTCCTAAGCCACAGTGACTTCACGCTGAGACACACACCTCCCCCAGTTGTTACCCAAGGATAGAAGTCTCTTATCTCAGGCTGCCCTTTTCTTCCCCTCCCCCCGCCACCCTAATCCCCGCCATCCTTTGAGATGTGCTCAAGAGCCTTTTGGAAAATTCCCCGGGTTTCCAAGGGAAAATTTTCTTTATAGATGAAGCAAGCCCTCTAGTGGCGATTTTGCAAGTTACAACCTCTATTTTACGATTTGTGAGGAGGTGGGTTCAGTTTCTTCTAATGACACACTCAGAGCTGGTTCTCACTAGGAATTGATGTGACTTCCATTCCTTGTTATTTTTTTTCCCCAAAAGAATTCTACACTCCTTTCCCCAGTTTGCAGCATCCCTGAGAAACTTTCTTTTTGTCCATTGTAATCTGTGCAACTCATTCTTACCCATCAGTCTGGGATTCTCTGTCCCCGTGCCCTTCTCTGCTGTAGAATTGCTGGCCACCTGACTTCACAAGCCACATGCTGAGAATGACACCACACTGGCAGTGTGTAAGCAAACACTTTTCTCTGAACAGTTTGGCCACGAGCTACAGCTGCAGTGCATTTGAGTTTCAAGGTGTTTCAATATTTACCCCCGAAGTCACACCATCTGCCACGTCAGTCATATCTAACACCTACACTTGTGCTGTTCTAGTCTCAAAAAAAACGGAAAAGGCACATTTCGGCTATCTAGGATAGGGTGCTGGGTATGACGTGAAGCCACTAAAAGCAAATAAATCTGAAATCAGTGCTAACTCAGATGGGTCCTGCGGCTTTTGGAAATTGCTCTCCCTCCTTCTAAAGCATTTAAGTCAACAGACTAAATCCACAGAGCCTCTGAAGAGGACAGCTTTGATGTCCTTTTCGGGATCCTAACCAATCAGAAAATGGCATGTCACTTGTATTTAGCACCCATTGTTTACGCCATGTAAAACAAACGTAAGTACAAAGGCAAAAAGAAAACTCCTGGTGACCAAAGTGCTTGTGGTCAAATGAAGAAGAGAGCAAAATAAACAGGTGGAAATCAACCGGGAAGCTGAGCCCATCAGAAATATTAAACACAAGCATGATCGCTGCTGGTTACTCAATGCTCTACAGAGTAGTCCCAACAAGAAGGCCTGCGGTTCCCTCAGATGGAATCCAGGACTTGGTTCATGCACCTTGTAAGAGACAAGCCATCCTTGACTTCTCTCCTTCACTTCTCACACCCAAGATGTATCTGAATCCATCCCCTCGCTGCCCCTCCTGTGCCAGTGGCTTGGCTGAGTTCTCAGGGCTCTCTGCCTGAGCAGCTGTGACACCCTCGTGGGTTCAAGCGCTCACGGTCATTTCACCCCAGGCCCCAGCATCCGTTCTCCACGGAGCCCCGTTTCTAAAATGCGCCCCGGATCTCACTCCCACTGCGAATGCCATCAGTGACCTCCTTGTCCTTTGCACCAGTGTCCAAAGTGTGCTGGGGATTTTGATGCCTCAGGATGTTACTACTGACAAGTGAGAAGGGGCCTGCATGTGGGAAACGACAAAGGTGACTTGTGAATCACCAGGGGGCGCTGGGGAGAGACAGGGACAGTACATGGTAGTTTCCTCTGGAAAACCTTCCCCAACCACCTGCAGGTAAATGAAGCCCTCTGTCCCCTGCACATCCTAACACGTTATACACACTTACCACATAGTTATGTGCTTTACACCCTGTGAACACATGAGCCCTTGAGAGGAGGACCATGTCCAGGGTGTCTGTGGTCCACTGTACCGGGCGGTGGAACCAAGAGAAAAAACAGTACGTTTCTGAACCAACAAAGTTAGGTCCTCGGTTCGAACTTGAGCTTTCTGTCAAAAGTGAGGACTGAGCTTCATGGTTTTCTGTTGTGAAATTTAAGACTCACGAAACCTAACCCAAAGTAGGGAAATAGAAGTACAACACCATTTACGGGGGTGGAAGTGGATAATTTAGTTCATTAAGGTAAAGGGAATAAGGCTTTGTGAATTTGTAAATGGTCATGTAAAAATACGAATCAGTATTTCTTTTTTTAAATTAATTTTTACTAGAATATAGTTGCTTTACAATGTTGTGTTAGAGTATTTCTTACTAAGGTCACTGTGAAGGCGTCTGTAGCCCGTGAACAGAACACAGGAGAATGCAGCTAAAGCAAGTCCACAGGAAGTGCTAAGGGCCCGTCAGCCCCACCTCTACCGCCTGGTGGGAGGCTCACACCCCTCCCCGACCCCCCTCAGCCCCTGCACCAGCCCATACCCCTGTCCGCTCCAGCTCCACCACTGTTCTGTGAACCGTGCTGCACGGGGGGTTCGGTGGTCCCATCAAGATGGCGTCACAGGGCTCCAGAGTCCCACAGAGCCTGCTCACAGCACCTCCGCACGTAAAGATTATAACGGCCTGCACTGGCCTCTTTCACCCTGACTCTGCTGTCAGTTTTACACGTTCTCCTCTTTCCAAGAACAGAATCTCCATCCTATTAACAACAGCAAAGCATTCTACAGGAAATCTGTAGAAGTTAGTCAGTGCTTTACAGTTGGTGCTTTTCTAGTGTTCTCTAATTCAAGTTAGAAACAAATGATTTTCCTTATTTGAATGAGCAACTCTACAATTCTTGACATTTTTGGAATTACAGCCACCTCAACTGAAAAAACTCCACAAACGTCACCTTCTTATGTCTAACATTTGTTTACAAAATTGAACTGGCTTGGGACGAATGTTCTAAGAATTCCCTATCACGTATGAAAAAATTAGAAACACCATGGGTACCATAGAGCTGGGAATGGAAACTACCTAAGAAAACAATTAGCATTGGAGGGAGGTCCCGTAATAACACAGAGGCTCACCTGCGCCTGGTGTTCGTGTGCGGGGCAGAAAGCATATTTCAAGCAGATAGCAAGGCGATGCTAAGTTTATGTTGCAGTCAAGAGAGGTCTTCCGTCTCTCATCTGAGCATTAAATTAAATACGTTCCAAATAAGCACTGGGTTTGAGAACCTTGGAATAGCTGTCATATATCAAGATTCATCAGTATCCTGAACTGTACACATTATACCGGAGGCCAGTCTCCACATGACTGATGGCTGAGAAGTTGGGCAGGGCAGACAAAGACCGGTTCTCTTCCTGCCCCTAATCAGCTGTGACTTCCAGGGAGCCCTTCAGAGATCTGGAGTCAATGTCCTTGTAAAAGGGGCGTGTGGAGGAACCGCACTGTCCCAGATCGGCTGCTGCACATTCCACGGGAGCTCCTCGGCCCACGTGGCTTTGTGCTCGCTGCTTACGGGAACATGGGTAAGTTACGTAGCCTCTCTGAGCTTCCCCTTACTTCTCTGTAAGGGGGAAAGACGAAATCATAGCACTCACTCCTTAGGATTTTGCAAGGATTAAATGAGATCCTCATTTATAGTGCTCGGTCCAGTGTCCGGTACACAGTAGGCCCTCAAGAGCTTCTAGCAAAATGAGATACCACTGCACGCATATTAGAATGGCCGCAATCCAGAGTACTGACAGCACCAAATGCTAGAGAGGATCAGAGCAACAGGAATGCTCATTTACTGCTGGCGGGTACACAAAGTGGAGGATGCTTTGGCTATTTCTACAAAGCTGGATGTTCTCTTAACATACGATTCAGCAATCACACTCCTTGGTGTTTACCCAAAGGAGCTGAAAACTTATGTCCATACAAAACCTGCACACGAATGTTTATAACAGCTTTATTCATAATTGCCAAAATTTGCAAGTAACTAAGATGTCCTTCGGTAGGTGAATAGATTTTTTTAAAAAAAGAAAAACTGTGGTACACTCACACAATGGAATATTATTTAGCGCTAAAAGGAAATAAGCTATCAAGCCATGAAAAGACATAGAAGAAATGTAAATGGGTATTACTAAGTGAAAGAAGCCAATGTGAAAAGGCTGCATACTGTATAATTCCAACGATATGACATTCTGGAAAAGGTAAAAGTGTGGTGACAGTAAGAAGCCCCGTGATGGCCAGGAGTTAAGGGGAGTGAGGGATGAACAGACAGAGCAGAGGATATTTAGGGCAGTGAAAGTACTCTGCATGATACTAGAACGGTGGCTGCATGTCATTATACATTTGTTCAGACCCACAGAATGCACACCAAGAGTGCATTCTCATATAACCCACCGGTGATAATGACACGTCAGTGTAGGATCATCAGTTCTAGCAGTTCTAGTGAAGGATGCTGATAATGAGGGAGGCTGCTGGGATCAGGGTGCGGGCAGAGGACATATGGGAAATTTCTGTACCTGCTGCTCAATATTGCTATAAACCTAAAGCTGTTCTTAAAAAAACTGTCTATTCAAAACTTTTAGCTGTGGTTATCGTTATATAAAATCCCCTCTAGCTTTAGACTCTGACGTTACATGTAGCCAATATATATTTGTTGAACGAAGTTCATGTTTACCATGCATTTGTGTTACCCTGGCCTCTGGTGGTGAATTGGCAGAGACGTCATAATTCTTACGTCTGCATTGAGCATTTCCATAGCGCTTTTCCCTGATGATGGTTTTTCCTGAGCTGTTACAAATTTTGAGCCTTTCCCACCCCCTACAATTGCTTTATATGCAGCTGATTACTATTATTGTATTTAATTTCCAAAGGAGGAAACATGCACAATGGGTCCTCATCGAGGAGGTGTAATTTGGGCATAAATAACGCCTCAGGTGAAACAGGTGAGGCACAATTGGCATCTTGGCATTAAATTAGAAGTAAACCCCAGGGATATTTTATTCCTGAAATAACAATCACCAAGTGGAAAAACAAGAGTGATTAACTAACCTCGGCTTTCATAATAACTTGGTAATAAGTTCAGAGTTGGAGCCACCTGCTTACGTGCTGGACGGCTCTGGACCTGCGGCAGCCCAGCCTCTCCTGCTGGAGTGCACTGAGTGTCCAGGCAGGTCAGTGGACTAAGCATCCGGGAACCTGGGTCCCATCACTGATGCTGCACTGCCATGGCCATAGAACCCTGGCAAGTCCTTGAACTTTTCTCAGCATCGGTTCATCAGTTTTGGGTGGGTTTGCTTTTGTTTTCAATTTATGGAATGAAGATAACACTCTTTCTGATTTTCCTATCTCGCAGGGTTAAGGGGAGAAAAAGATAAATGTGGCACAGGCAGATAGAAAAGAGAACTCCTAAGGTGGTAACTGGATCGGTGCTCCTTCCTTTAGGTGGGCTGTTGTGTGTAGTACTTGTCAATGGATTATCCTTCAGCCTCAGAGTTAAGACCAAGGCAAAGTGGGGTGAGGGCTTGACTCACTGATGGCTACAAACAGCCACAGCATTACCAGAGATGTGTTCAGACCTATATCCATCATGCTGGCCACAAATCACAGAGCACTGAAATGAATCACGCAAGCCCAAGCAATGATTCAAAGCACTGAATACTTACTCAAGGCCCATACATGCAGTTTAAACTGTATGTCTTCTAAACTAATGGTTAACACGAGTTTAGCTAAGTTCTTTTGCTAACCCAGGCCCCATTCACAGAAATGGAATACGTTCTATGTTGCTGACTTAGCAGACCCCACCTTGATTAAGGTTACGTCACCAGTAGTGGGACACTGATGTCCTGCATCTCAGGATACGATGCACCAAGAAGGCTACATCATCTCTGTGATATTCTCTCCCAAAAGCCATAGCTCCAACTTGTCAAAACATCACACAATCCCAAAATGAGAGACACCTGACAAGGTAATTGACCGGTACCCTTCAAAAGTGTCAAGGTCATGAACAACAAGGAAAGACCGAGGAAAGGTCACAGATGGGAGGAGGCTATGGAGACCCTGCAACTAAACGGCAGTGTGGGACCTGCACTGGATCCTGGAACAGTGAAGGACATTGGAGGAAAGGCTGGTGAGACGGAAAAGAGTGTGCAGTTTTAGTTAGAGGTATTGTACCAGAGCGAATTTCTTGAGAGTTGTCCTGTGGTTTCCCTGTCTATAGTTGCAACTGCTCTGTAAGTTTAAATTTATTTAAAAATAAAAAGTTTTGAAAATAGCTTGGTGCTTGATGTTCCAGTCCCCATGCACAACAATTCCGAGGAGATACTGGGACCGGGATTGCATGTGGTACAGGATGGGAATGACATCTACCCTGCTTAGATCGATGCAAAGGGTCAAAATGAACATGGTTGTTATTTCTACAAAAAGTATATCCGTAATTAGTTTATGCCAGACTGTGGACAAATGATTGAGAATTAGTTTGATAAGTTCCTGCCAGCAACCCTCTTATTCCCTAACCCACCACTCCTCCTCCAACCTCCCACCCGCCTGCAAAATGGAAGTTCCTCCCTGAAATCGCCTGTTCCAATTCTTGTGTCGACCACTGCTAAGGCACCAGCTCTTCTCTCCTTACATTGTTCCCTTGAAGTATGCCGTTAGGGGCTCAGAATAATAAAGACCGCTGTCATAATTAAGCTCTGGGATGTATTTCAAAGACTCTCAGACGTCAGAGATGTGGAGGACCCAGCAGGTCATCCCAGCCCATCTCCCTGCCAGTGCACAATGGCTGTGTGGAATTTGGCAGGTCTGTCATCAGGCTATAAAAATTCTAAACTATTCAAAAAATTACCACATTGTATAAATTATGATAAAAAGTTTACCTTATTCCTGGATGATTCTTGAAAGTAGAGGGGGGGAAAAAAGGAAGTCATGAATAGCTTCCTAAAAACAATTACTGTCCTATTTAGAATATATTTTCCAAGGTGAAAATGTTATTTTCCATTCAGCGAGATAGCCTGTGCTTATTGTTATGCAAGAGTTGCCTCTCTGCATCTGATAAATTATAATTTAGCCCTGACCCCAGCTGTCCCTCAAACGATATTATGAATGCGGTTTGCCATAGTTCCAACTTCTTCTGGCTTATGTTTAAGTGCTGGACTTGAACACAGTTGTATGTGAGGCTGCCATCGGCTCAGAACTCCTAGCGCCAGTGTCAACATTCCCCAGGAATGAATGCTACAACAAAACCCTCTAAGGACCTTCAAAGAATGATACTTAAGTGCCTGTACCTTATCAAGTTGGGTGTGGCCTTTTCCAATCACAATCGTGAAATGTACACATGGACATATAAATCCGGCAGAAAAGGGCAACAGCAACTATGATAACAAAAGCAGGAAGTATTTTCATTGGATAGAACTTGGAGGAAGATTGAAGAGAATCATTGAAACCTAAGGGTTAATTCTGAAATACATCCTTGGGTTATGTTTCGATGATGTACAAAGTGGAAACCTGGCAGAATAAAGGATGAAGGTGGATGAAGTCCAGTGAAAAACGTGACCACTATGTCCATCACAACCACTCTTCCATGCTGGGCACGCAGAAACGGGCACAGAAACATGAATTATGTCAATATTTTCCATTTTTCTTGAGTTTTCTCTACTTGGCACATTTATTTCACCTTTAAACATATAATATGGAAGAGAATGTAGGTCTGTGTACTATGGGAAAAAAGGAGCATTAGAGCAAAAACCACGCCTGGCCTTTCTTTACAAGTACCATGTTAGCTGGGTACATCACATCTGTCATAAGTCACGGTGGAAACTCACATATGAAGCGTATCCCAAGAACCAGAGTTCTGTGTTTGAAATTCTTCATCACTCTTCTTTTAACATGACTGCATGGAAAATGTATGCAGATGGGCCCCTGTTTATAAACGGTCGGCCAGTTGGTTGAAACTTAGAATGCATTTTCCCAAAGCTCCAGTGCTGTAAACAATAGCCTACTTCCCGGGGTAGCTCACAAAAGCCTCCTTATCAGAGCTGGTATCATGAACTTGCCCACCTCTATACACAGAATGCTTTAAACCTAAGTGCTTCAAGACCTATTCATTCATATAGCACCAGGGCTTAATGCCAGCAATCCAGCACTTCTGGATTCTGAATCCTGAGTCTACAGGACAAGAATGGTCATTTGTATGAAATGGTTGTCAAAAATCGATTGCTCATGAAATCTGAGGATCGTGGTATTAAAAATAATAGGTAAAGTTTCAGATGTTGAAATTAGCAAGAGTAATAAGACATTTATATGACTATAACAATGAATGGGGGCAGATTAGAAACCAAATACTCTGCAGAAGACATAAACCCTGAGATAGAACTGGGTGAATAATCAATCCTCCACTGATACAGACTTCTTGATTCCCTCCACGGTACGTAAGCAACACGAACACACTGCCTGCTCCTCTCGCCCTGTTACTCTTACAGGTAATATGAACTGACCTATCGTGGGGCGACTGCCCCTATATTTTCCTTTCCAGTTGGCTCTTTGGGTTGCCGAGAATGTAGACTCCCTCAGCTAGTGTAAATGGGGGAGGGGAATATCCGAACAAAACAGATGGTACAAGAAGAGAAAGTCTCACAAAAAGCCAAGAACAAGACACAAAAAGGCCTAGGCTGACTGGATCCTTGAGTTGGAGGCCAGGAGGCACCAACGGCCACAGCAGCAAAAGCTTCCGGACCTCACGACAGCCATCTGGTATTCATGGGGCCCCTCTACACTCTCATGTGGGTGACTTCCTGACCCGCTGGCAAAAAGCTTCATGTGCTTTCTAATGTCTCCATCCCCCTAAGCCTTCTGACTGTTCCCATGACGACTGCTGGCTTCTGTCTCTACTACTTCTTTATGATACCGAGCAGAGCCCTGTAGGGCTCTTGGGCACGAAAGCCTTTCTGTGTCCCCCATCCATTTCTTGATTACAGGAAATAGGCTTCATTCAGCCTCCAGGACCTACCCTGAGTTCCAACAAGCAGGTTCAAACAGTTGCTAATCAGGGAAGGGAGCGAATGCAGAGACAAGGGAGGAGCAGTCAGGACACAATAGCGCAGCCTTGGGGCAGGGTCCTGGTTCCCCTCAAGGGATGCACAGAACAATATCTTTGAGCTGTTTTGCAGGTACTGAAACCCCCTCCAGGCGGGAGAAGTTAACTGTCTTCTGCCCACAAGCACGGAGACCCCAGACCTGTTGGAACCAGAAGGTTGATGATGCCGACTCCCAATGACCTCACCACCAGCCAATCATAAGAGTGTCCATGAGCCAATCACGCTATCATGGAACCATTACTATGAAACACCTCACGACCCCTCCAGGTTGGGACACAGAGTTCTGAGGGCATTAGCCCGCTGTGGCCCCCTTTGCCTGGCAAAGCAATAAAGCTATTCTTTTCTACTTCACCGGAAACTCTGTCTCCGAGAATTAATTTGGTGTTGGGGTACAAAGGCTAGATCCGGCTTCACTCACACCTCTGCATATGCCCCCAGTATAAGTTTCTGGGAGAGCAGCAGCTGGGGGAGAAGAGAGAAAGAGGAAGGGGAGAAGGAGAAGAACCCAACTGCCCAACTTTTGTCCCGGGCTACGGTCCTAAGTCACGAACAGTTGGATAGACTATGGACTGGCTGTCCTGGGGCCAGGAGCCACATCTTGACACAACTACCTGTTCTGGTTTTGTGGCATAAACTAGGGGCCTGGTCCCTAGAAAGTATAACAGGAGCCAGTTCTGTGACATTATTACTACCTTTTCTTATGAAGTATGTTTCAACAAAGTGCCCCAAGGAAATAGGATATTCTTAATGCAGTCATGCTTGGTGTAGGTGAAGAGCAAGCAGGACCTGGTGAGAAACATCAGCCACCCCTAACTTTAGCTGCACTTAAACTCCTCCTGCTAATTAGTACACATTAAAAGAGAAAGACAGAATCCAGAATATTTGCTAACTTCTGCTCTGTTCCAACTCTTTAAAGAATGACTTTCATTTTCCTAAATGAACATAAATAAGCCACAGAATACTTGTTTAATATAAACATTTACATGCTGCTTCTGTTTCTTCTAAGTCATCAATAAAAGTGACCTTGCTCTGGGCTCGCCTCACCCTGACCACTTCCCTTCACTCACTCAGCCCTTCATTCATCCAGGTGGTGTTTACTCAGTACCTACTGTGGAGACTCCATCACAGAGGGGTTATCAGCAACACCCCTTAGCTGGGCCATCGCTGGGGAGAGTTAACTACTATGACGGATGGTAATCTTGCACCAGAACCAGAAGGGATGTCAAAATCATAACCAGGGGCTTCCCTGGTGGCACAGTGGTTGAGAATCCACCTGCCAATGCAGCGGACACGAGTTCGCACCCTGGTCTGGGAAGATCCCACATGCCGTGGAGCAACTGGGCCCGTGAGCCACAACTACTGAGCCTGCACGTCTGGAGCCTGTGCTCCACAACGAGAGGACGCGATAGTGAGAGGCCCGGGCACCGCGATGAAGACTGGCCCCCGCTTGCCAAAACTAGAGAAAGCCCTCGCACAGAAACGAAGACCCAACACAGCCAAAATAAATAAATAAATTTAAAAAAAGAAATCATACCCAGTTTTCCTGATGGCTCTTTTGCAAAGATAACATGTGACAACCTGGGACATGAGCTGGCAACCTTGTTTTCCAAGCTCTTTCCAAGAATGACTCTTTCAATTTCACAGATAGAAAAAATAAGCAATGTCTTTCTTGAGATCACAACCTACATCAGCCATGAATAGAAGCAGTGTCTTCACTCCCACTTTCCCATAAACAGTAGCAATTCTCTTAATTTGTTCCACCAGGGATAACTTTCTATTACGTGTGACCTGAGACATGTTTAATACCCTTTGGTCATTCACAGGGCAGGGACTGGATTCCTCCTCTCTGGTTACAGCTGCACAGAGCTGTATCTTCTAACTAAGTCACATTCTAAAACGTTTTTATTTCTCTAATCCTAAAACCACAGGTCACTGCTATCCAGTGTATGTATTGGCCAAACCTGTTTGGAAGTTGCTTGTTTGTCTTTCTTGAACACTCTGTGAAATATAAATATTGTATAATAATGAAGGTGAGGCTTAAATCTCCTCTTCTAAGGTTCAACACTCAACCACACTTCCAAATCTGGTCTGAGGCTTCTTAGGCTGGGGAAAAACGGTTTCGTTTCAAGAAACAATCTTCCAAGATCAATGATGCACAAAGTACTTCAGTTCGAAAAGAGGAGAAGAGAGGAAAGCCAAGTAAAAAGCAACTCAGACTGGAGGGCCTTGAAGCTGGGGGGTTTTTTGAGTCGTTCACAGATGCTGAGTCTACCCTTGACAGGTCATTTCATCCCATTTAGCACTTTTTATTCTTTGTGTTTCAAACCTCTTAAGCCAGCGGAAGAGGGAGGAAAGCTAACGTATCTGATAACGCAGTCTATCAGACTGACAACCTAACTGAAGTTCCTCTGTGGTGCAAGAGAGGCACGGTTCCAAAAAGAAATAACGCAAAAGAAAGGAAAAAGAGGATCACAGAAATCATGCCTTCACACTTAATTTCAGAGTTGATTTCTGAATAGATCAGTTGTGTACCAGTTGGGACACGGGTGCCCAGCCCTGCATTGCAGTAATATGAGCTGGGCTTTAAATAACTGCCAAGTAGCCACGTAGTGGCTGGCAGCAGGCTGGAGAGCGATCTGGTTCAAAGTGAAGCCGTGTAACGAGGGCGCAAGGAGGGCTGGTGTGCGGGGGGCCGTTCTTCATTGCCTTTCTGTGCCTTCCTTTTTATATATATTTAAATGTATTCCCCATTTAAAAGGCACTAATTCAATTTGGATTTTTTTTTTTTTTGGTTAGCCAACCACATATGGAAACCCACCCCAGGAACTTCTGAGATAACTTTTCTTTGGCAGTCTATTTTTTATCAAAGGGACCTAATATTACTGTTGTCCCCCTCCCCGCAAGTTCTTCTGGCTCTCATCACACTCCTGGGCAATCTTATACACACAGAGTCAGTGGGATGTAAGATGTTCCTAAAATGAGCGCAGGAATGAGGAAAACAGAAATGGTCCTGGAAAAATTATATCCACGATCTTTGAAAAGTAGGGTAAGAAGTCTTGGATCAGAAATTATAGAAACATGGTAATTCAAAACTAGAATAAAATAAAAATGAATAGCAATGATAGAGAGCATGTATTAAGCGATTACTCTGTGGCAGGCACTGTTCTAAACACTTTGCATGACCATTTTTGCTGTCCTTACTTTGTGCACAAGGAGATTGAGGCAGAGGGAAGTTATATAGTTGCTCAAAATCACACTCCTAATAGTTGAACTCACATTCCAAGCCTGGCGCTCACTCTCCCTCTCTCTCCAGGGCCTTCTCTCTTAACTGGAAGGACTTCACCCCTGCTAACTGGTGCTCAGTGGGAAATCTGTTCCAAGCCAACCACAGACTGGACACTGTCCTGGGGGCTTTGCCCAATGATATCGTTTGGAGAAAAGTAAAGAGGCTCAGGGACCCGCCTAAGGGACCAGATGGGTTTTCGGCTCAGAAGTCCACTGCCTTTCCCTACACATAGCTGGAGGTGCTCTCCAACACTGTGAGCAATGGCCTCCAATAATATGGCAAGGAAGACACTCCTGCAAGGCGGTATCTGCTTTCTAAATAGTGGGCTTTCTGTTTTGCACTCAAGGGGCATAAGCCATTCAAGTGGCTTCAGACTCATAGCAGATTTTAGGTGACTGATGTCACTGAGTGTGCCATAGGGACCTTGACATCTGCACCATCCCATTTAATGCCTGAAGCCCAAAGACTGCAGTAGAGGGAGTAGTCAGTGGAGGATCTAAAAGTAGCTCAATTTGTAGTTTTTCATTCATGCAACTAATCCAAGCTGTAGCCCTGATCATTCACAGAAATCTTTCTGTTTTTACTGAAATATGTTCAAAATATTTTCCCTCCACTATTAGGGAGAAGCCAAGTGGTATCACAGAAAGAGCATGGAGATTCAAACAGCTAGAAAACCATCTCCAATCCTTCCTAGCTGCGTGGCCTTGGGCAATTTCCAAACCCTCCCAGTTTCGGTGCCTTCGACTCCCCATGGGAATGACACCACCAAACAACGTATGAAAGGCTACTGGTACACAGGAGGTGCTCAGGAATCAGAGTCAGCCCATTGTTAATCTTGTCTGGACTTTCACTCAGTGGAAATCTAGAGTGGACATCTATTATTCTTGTGATACGATTTGCAATTGTCCACAATTATTTAACTCACAATAACCTAGGGTGGACTTTCCCTATCATTCCTCCATTTCAAAATATGTCCACGTGGAGAACAACAAAGTGACTCAAAACCGGTAGAGACTCTCCAGAGTCAAAGGCTCCGACACAGACCAGGCTGGCCTGTGTCTGCGATGTGCTGGCTTGGCTCATGTTGAAAGAGTGTAGATAATCTTTGAAATATTTAATGACACAAAAATGCTAAAGCTGTCATATTAAGTAAAAATCTAAGTTTACAAAACATTTTTCTGTATGACCCTTTCAGTTACCTATTAGAACCATTTATATATTGCTTGACTCTAGTGGTCGAATTATGGGTGAAATTTTTCTCTTTCTGCTCACTGGTACTTTCTGAATTGTTTCATGAATATGTATTGCTTTTGTAAAGAAAAACAGTTTGGAGAATTAAACAGTATTTTTAATATCTTTTTTCTGTCCTATTGTGTCTGTGAATAGGAAGTAACAGAACTTGGAAACTATTTTTCTGAAAGCTGGGTAGTTAGTGAAATTGTAGGCTTTGGGGTTCACACTTTATGACTGAAACAACGTCATGAAACAACCACATTAATGAGAAACATCGTGCTATCATGTGGACAGGCAAAAGTATTAGAAATCATAAACTGTATTGATAACGCTATTGATCAATCAAAAACTACAGTATCTATGAGCGTAAGATGTACC
This sequence comes from Neophocaena asiaeorientalis asiaeorientalis, assembly GCF_003031525.2. Classification (NCBI taxonomy): domain Eukaryota; kingdom Metazoa; phylum Chordata; class Mammalia; order Artiodactyla; family Phocoenidae; genus Neophocaena; species Neophocaena asiaeorientalis. Next base: position 12,432,766 of record NW_020173116.1, on the reverse strand, counting down.
CCAGCAGCCTTGAGTGGGTCCACTGATTGTGCTAGTAGTCAGTCAGGCCAAGCAGAGAGAGAGAGTAGTAAAAAAAAGACAAGAACACAACTCTTCTACATATTGTTTTAAAAATAAACTCCTCTAATTTTACTACTGATGAATTAAGAAATATAAGAATTTCTTAGAATCCAAACTGAGCCTGTTTCTGATAGTTTTATTTGATCACCCCTCTTCCATATACTGTACTTTTCCTTTTATCTTAGGGTATTTTTCCAGATCAAAAATACAGAATCCAGATCCAGGGCTCTAGTGCACTATCTGGTGTGTCTTCTGACTGTCCTTAAAGAGGAAGCAGAGTATCCCCACCACACCAGTGAATGGCTTTCTGACAGTCACCAGATTCTTCAAGAAAGGAATAAAACTAACGCCATCAGATGGAAGCAAGAAATCTCCTTCTCAAACACTTGTCTGGAGACGTCAGGGAGTATTGAGCTTTACAGTTTCACTAGCAAGATGGAATCGTCTAGATAGGCAGTAAGATCCTGACGGACCCATACTGAGACACTGCATCTGCTGTCGTTTCTGTTGACTCCCTGGGGTCCTCTGTACATGCTTGGCTGACCAGCAATGAAGAGTATTACATCTGACTTAGACAAGGGACTTGCCAAACTCTCTGTAACCCCAACACCTAATGTTGGAACAAGGACGTGGTAAATGCACAGCCAGATCTTTGTTTGTTTTTGTCAAATTTAATGTAATGAGTGGTCTCCACATTCTGGGTGTTTTTAGATATGGACCCCCTCTGAGGGGCGGCAGGTAGCACTGCCCCTCCACACACACTGGCAGCTCCTTGACTCCACTCTGGCCACCACACCTTCCCACATCATCAACTTTCCCTTTGGACAGGATAATTTTCAAAACACACAGACTTGCTCTCATTCTCCCAGGTCTTCAGAATGCTTTCTCTGGTCCTCATACCCTCTTCCACCCAGATCCGTGACTGCTCTCCTTCAAAGACCACCTCCTCTTAGAAGTTGCACAACAAGCTTTCTCTACTTCCTCACCTCTCATTAACTCCTCTTACCAATCAAATCTGGCTTCTGTTCTGACCACCATGCCACGACTTCTGCTGTCCCTGTCACAAACAACCTCCATGCTTCCACAGCCTAAGGTCACCTTTCTTTCCTCGTCTTAGTCATCTTCTCAGCAGTCCCTTCTCAAAACAGTCACCCCTCTGGGCTTCCTCAGTATCACATTTCCCACCAATCCTTCCATGTCTATTTCTGGCCTCTCTTCAGGCTCAGTCTTTGGCTCAGTCTCTAGATGTTGGGTTCCCAGGGCAGAGAGAGTCACTCTCTTTAGCCATCCTCCCTGGTGGTCTCATCTTTCCCATGGCTTTCAATCTGGTTACTCGCAAATATAAGTCTCCAGCACAGATCGCTCCTCTGAGCTCCTGATGGCCACATCCAATTATCCACCACCGTCTCAACTTGCACCCTTCACAGGCTTATCAACTATTACAGCATCACAACGAGCAAGGGATTCCTTTCTCCCCCAAGCCTTTGCCTTCCTGTCTTCCCTGTTCCAGTCTCTTCCATCTACTTACTCACTGAAGCTAGAAATCTGAAAGCAATTCTTAATTTGCCCCTCTCTCAACCCATAGCCAATCCACCAGCAAGTTCTTTCAGTTTTACCCTTCAGACTATACTCTAATGGCTCAAGGGTTCTGAAGGATGGGGCCTTTCCTACTTCTCCAGCTGTATCACAAACCCTCCCTTCCATGCCAGCCACACAAGCCACCTTGCTGTTCCTAGAACATGCCAAGCTCTTTTTCACTTTCAGGCCTTTTCTCCCCCTAGTTCCCCTCCCTGAAATCCTTTCACTGCTGCTTTTCACCCAGATGGATGCTTCATATCTTTTACATATCAGAATACTCAGAATTCTCTTCTTAGAAAGAAATTCCCGGACTATCCAACAGTCATGGTTTTATGTATCATTACGTCTTGTGTATTTTTCTTTAGAGGATTTATCACAATTGATAAATTCATAGTTATTTTTTGTTCACTTGTTTGTTGTCTATATTTCTTCCTTGAATCCCAGTTTGAAGAGTGACAATTAAATAAATGTCTGCTTTGTTTAGTTATACCCAACATCTAGCACCATTTGTCACATACAGTGTGTACACAATTATGGGTGTATACACAATTAGTGTGTATCTGTTGAATATATTAGTAAATATTTTAGGTGAAGAACTCACCAAAATGAGGTGGAATAACTTTCCAAACCAAAAGTTTAAAATCCAGAATCGGAGTGCAGGTCTTCAGATGCAGATTTATCACCTCCCCCACCACACCATAAGCTTCTCCCTAAGGTGAACCAAATAAAGAATCCATGGGGGGATCCACTCGGCGTAATGTTCTGCAGGGGGATTGAGTGAATGTATCAGCAAGGCATGCTGCTTTATAAAGGAATCCTTTTATCCAGCAAAGTTTGTAACTGTTAAACGTTCACCAACAGCTATCAGTTGCTGGGTGTCAATTGCTAGAAGATGTTCAAGACAGGGTCACTGCCCTTGGGCCTCCACAGGGTGAGAGTGAGCCGTCCACTACACAAGCATCACCACATATGCCCTGGATCCGAGAGAGAGAGACCATGACACCACCCGCTGAGCCTCCCCGATACCCCTCACCCTCCATGGGGACAGGCATGCAATAGCATGAAGATGACATGTGTCCTCCTGTTCCGCAAACCTTAAGAGCTTGGGAATGCCTGAGACGGATAGCTATGTGGAAATCCACACACAATGATGTAAATGTAGGCATTTCTTATATATATATACATGTATACATTATAGATGTAAAAATATTTTTATAAATACACATATGTATATAGGTACATGTGTATTCAGACGTATACCTACCGACAAATATACAGTTTTATCCAAATCTGTATCCAAATACATATGCATACATACCACATATGTATATACATATAAACACACACACACAGAGATTAATCCAACTTTCTGTTTGACAACTCTCCAGATATTTACACATACCCATAAAATTCTTGAGAAAAAAATGTCTCTTGTATTTTGGGGGGGTGAAGACAATATGCCAGTATTTCTTACAGTGTCTTGCATATCTCACAGCAAAATATGAGGCAACAAGCATTACTCTTTAAGCCGTACTGCACTCTTCTCTAAGCGGTATTGTTTAAATATCTACTTGTTTAGAGAGTCTGCAATACCAATGCTGTCTGCAGGCACTGGTGAATTTTTTAACAGTGGCAGTCTCTTGTTAGAATTAATGGATAAAGAAGTGCTAAGAAAAGAAAAACAAAGAGTTGCCCTATAAAGGAAGAACCATTAACTCCCGGATTCCCAGGAGAACGGAATATTCAAAGTTTTTATTTTATTGCAGTGAGTCTTCTCCCCCCTAAATCACCTGCACAATGCTCAGGACCGGTGCAGGATGCCAATGGCTCCAACCATACTTACCTCACACAGCCAGGTTAGCCAGGTTATCGCTGTCACTTGTGTGAACCAGAAAAACCATCACTTCAAGAATTAAAAATCATTCTAATTTACTTACTTATAGATACCTTGTAGCTACTTATAGATACCTTACGTATAATCAGCCCTCCCCTCTATATCCACCAGTTCCACACCCACAAATTCAACTGCGGATTTAAAATACTAGAAAAAAATTTCAGGAAGTTCCAAAAAACAAAACGTGAATTTGCCATGCTGGGCTCTATTTATATAGCATCTACATTGTATTAGATATTAAAAGTAATCTAGAGATGATTTAAAGTATAGAGGAGGATATACATAGGTTATATGCAAATACAATGCCATTTTATATAAGGGACTGAGCATCCGTGTATTTTGGTATCTGCAGGGGTCCTGGAACCAGTCCCCCATGGATACGGAGGTACTGAGGGAAAACGCACTCTCTCTCTCTACACACACTCCCTCTCTCCATACACACACACACACACACACACACCTCACACATATATATATACGTATACACGTGCAATAGAATTACTAGCTATACCATATGATTCTTTACAACCAGAGGTGGATCATTTTACAAAGCTCAACCATCCAATTGCCCCTTCAATTTTGCAAGTGAGGGGAAAAAATGACCCTTCAAAAGCCAGAGGGGGCCTCTTGTACTCCTCTGTCATTTCCAACTTGTTCTCTGTAATACTCCCACGTCCACAGCCAGCCCAGGCTGATCGTAACGGTCCTGAGGGTAGAGCTCCTACCACTTGCCTAAGCTGTGGCTAGTTCAGAAGCTCTAAGCTCTAACTTTTTTTTTCTTTCTTTCCTCTTTCCCTGCTAATCAGATTAAATGCTCCTTTGTTTAGTTTACGCTTATTATAATATGTATGATGCTAACTATTTTCCCACCCTCCTTGGTTTTTAACGTATCTAACATACCTTATTCCTAGGATTTTGTTGGAATTTCTCTGCCTATACTTGATCATCACGGAAAAAATGTCTCCATATATTTAACTCCTTCAGACAATCAATACAAATTTAGTTTCTATTTCATCTCTTTCGTATGAGATGCCATTCCTGGTAGAGCCCACCAGGGAAACAACTATGTTACTGTCCCTGAGAAACTGAATTTTAAAAAAATGTGCTACTCAAATGTACTGATTTCCACTATTCACTTTAACTCTATCCAAACTTATACATGCAACACACACATACACACACACACAAAGTTGATGATAGTTAATTACCAAACACTGACACCTCTTCCATCATATAAATATACTCTTATAAGTGGATTTAATCTTCAAATTCAGTAAATACATTTCATAGATTAGTCATAAAAGCAGCCAATGACCAGTAAGAGCACACCTAATGGTATTATTTAAAGTCCTACGCTCAACCCCAAATTGAACATCTTCATTCATTGTCTCTGGAGGGTTTTTCTAGCCAGTTTCCTGTGCTCCCTGCCACACGACTGAACTAAACTCCTTGGGCAAACACAGTATGGAGAGATCACAGCCTTCACCAAAGTCCAAGCACATAACTCACTGCCCTCTCTCCTCACTCTTTCTACAAGTGTCACCAAAAAGATATCTTATTTGTTGAACTGAAACTTTATGATGCAAAATCAATCCTCTTAAAAAGATTTTTAACACTTCATTTGAAAGCTTTTGAAAATAAATCAATACACCAAATAGAGAAATAAAAGGAAACATATTACCCCAAATGAGATACAAGGCTGTGACGAGAATATATCTGCTATTTTTAAGTATATTTTACTCATTGACACAGCAAATACAATTCACCTTCCTTTCTTCCATGGATTGCTGGTGAAATAGGTCAGGAAATGTGTTTGAACTCATGTGACCGATGCATTACACCTATGAAACACTTCCAAAGTGTGGATCTGTGTAAAAGTGTCACGTACATCAGATATTCAGCCAATTGCCTTAAGATAAATATATGGTAGTCGCGTAAGTATTAGAAAGTAAGATTAACCATCTGAAAGCTACAAATATTCAAACCTTTACTAAAAGCAGCTTGCATGTGAAATTTAAATGATGTATAATACATAGAAAAAGGCTCCATTCCAAAGTTCTACAAAAAGGAATTGTATTTACAGATGACATAAACTAAGCAAATACATCTAGCATCGTCTGGAAAACTTAATAGCATGCCACAACTTAATATCACAGTCAATGTGAATAACAGAACCCATAATTATTTTTGTAATAATCAAGCCAAAAGCAAAGACATAAATGAAGCAATATAAAAATGAAACAGAAAAAGACAAAGGAAAGGACCAGGAAAACGTTTATGATAAAACTGAAACGGCTTGAGAGACCAGTTAAGGCCCTGAAGTCTTTTTTTTTTTTTTTTTTTTTTTTTAAACACGCAAGCCCTGTCACTAACCCCTAAAATGCCCTGGTGATCTGCAGATACCTCAGATCTTCACTCTTCCCCCAGAGCGCCCTCTCACTGAAACAAGGTTTAATGGAAAGTACAAGATGTGCAGAGAAGATTCAGGCAATCTCCCCATCATGGGAGCCCGGGGTGAAAGCAACAACGCCTCTATCCTACAGCGGCTTCTAGGTGGTCACCCTTTAATGTGCCTCCGAGTCAGGCCCTCGGTATTCAAACAGCTGCGGAGTAAAATGCTGTGCCTGAAATGCAGTCCGCACACCACGCAGGGCCTCTGTTCCTTCACTAACAGGGGACTCCTCTGTCAGGAGGCTTCCAAAATGCAAATATGACCTAGGCTTCTCAGATGGATTTGATTTCAGTCAAAATTAGTGCCAAACAAAAATCTTTGATATGCAAAATGTCTACTCTAGTGAATAATAAAGAATCATTCCCACAACCATCCCCCAAAAGTTATCTTCCAGGAAATAGCAGATCTGTAAATGTTAACATACCTGCTGTAAAGCTGAAGACAGGGAGAGACGACAGTTAAGGGAATCAAATGATCAGAACTATAACCCATAAGATCTTGGGAAAAGTTCACATTTCACGGTCTTTAATAAAGCGAGGCTGTTATCACCCTCATCTGGAAGTATTTCGAAAGTTTATAGTTGAGTGCATATTAAAAGCACATTTCATCAATAAATGTTCACATGCTGAACATATTAGCAATATAATTTTTAAATGAAATCTAAAAATATCGAATAGAATTATGTACAAAGTGAAGGCGCTTGGTTTTTACATGTTTTCAACCATATTACATATACAATTAACCCACTTTAAGTTCATAAAAATCCAATCTTCATTGTATGGGATTTGGTGTACAGATTTGCTTCTTTTAAATATAGTTTAAGATTTATGTAAGCATGCACAATTAAGTGAATACGTTACATAACGAAACTTGTTTTTGGTAAGAAAGCGGAATAAGTACATGTTGTTTTTGTTGTGACCCATTGTAACTGGTGAGTTCACGCAGCCCCTGCTACAAGAGCAACTGCTGTCTATTTTTAAATAATGAATAATCTGCTCACAGGTGTCAGTACATGTGTATGTGTGTGAAGAAGAAATGGAGTAAATTCTCTGACAACATTTGTTTGTTGTTCTTAATTAATCTCCAAAGGACTTTTTTTTTGGCCATTTGTACATCATCTTTGGAGAAACGTCCGCTCGGGTCCTTTGCCCCTTTTTAAATCTGGTATTTGCTTTGTTGTTGTTACCGTTGTTTGTTAAGCTGTAGGAGTTCTTAATATATTCTGATATTAACCTCTTATCAGATATGGGATTCCAAAGAATTTTTTTAAGAGCAGCAGAAGTGAATGCCAAGGAGGACGCTTAACTCAAATCACGATTTGCCCCTGGTGACTGTTTTCTGCTACTGCCAGGCCTTTGTTACCCGCAAACTCTAACAAGTGCAGTGAAGGGAAGGCCCATGTTACCTGTTCCCTAAAAAACTAGATTCTTGAGAGCACTTAGATAAGATGGAAGCAAGATGGAGTCTGGAGAGATTCTAGGACCCTCTTATTAGAGAAGATCCCAAGTAAAATGGCTAATTCACATAGCAGCTAAAAAGTTACATCAACTCATTCTATGCTAGGATCATGGAGACAAAATTTTTTTTAAAATGCTCTGTTTTAAAATCTCTCAAGAAAATACTGGTGGCAACAGTTTGATTAGTGATGTAACTGAATATGCCGTGCAACAACTAGAAATAGTAATCCAGCTAGCAAAGAAAAAAATATCCCCGCTGGGGCCAGAAAAAATGACCAGCCGTACAGCACAGAAGGGGTGAAATCCAAGCAGTCTTTCATTTTCATGTTTTTGTAGCTTTCCATGTCAGCCACTGCCTGGACCCAGATGACATACAGCATCACCACCAAGGAAAACAGGATGCCTGAGAAGGACAAAACAAAAGACCTTTAGCCTTTCTGAAGATGTCTGCCCAAGAATGCTATATCAGACCAGTCATATGCCTGATGATATAACTATAAAAATATAATTCTAGCTAACTCACCTACTTTGTGTCAGACCTTTTATTGTATGCTTTATAGGCACATCATTGATCTTTAGTTTTCAGAGCACTGTGGTGAGGGCTATAGTTGCAGAAGAAAAATGGCAACAGATGACATGTATTTACTGAGTGCTTACTGTGTGCCAGGCACTGTATTAGGTGCTTGTGAACTATAAGAGTCAAAGATCTCTGCCTAGCGGAATTTATTTTCTAACATTTATCCATTTTTACTGTATGCCTCGTTTGTGACAAGCACTGCTATACATTATTTCTTTCAATATGTACAATAAACTTGTGAAACAGGTACTATTAACCCACAGTTTTAAGTATATGCAAACTCAGCTGGTAGTTTTCATAGCTGATTTTCAGTTCAGGTCTTTCTGACTTTTGTTATATTATTATAACACAGCTAACTGGTGTTGCAGTTACATATGGCAATGAAAATAGAAGCCAAGGTAAGTACCAGACAAGGACAGAGATGGAAGCACTGAACTAATGTAAAGGAATATACATGACTCTTTAAGAAACATTCTGTGGAATATAAAACCTCAGGTTTGAGATCAAGAGCCTTATGAAACAAAAGAAAGGAAGAAAGAAAGGAAGGAGGGAAGGAGGGAGGGAGGGATGGAAAATGCTTAACCACTAACTAGAAGGCAAGATAATTTATCAACCATTTCAATGTAACTGCAATCCACCTATTCAAAAATATTGTTGGAATTATAAGGGTAGAGAAGTACCACGGTGTTGGACCCTTGACCTTAACAAGCAATATGACAGAAGAGCTTTATGAATGCTAACATTTGAGAATACTGCTAAGCAGACGCTTTTCCATGTGACTGTAACTGTAGCAACAGAAGGAGGCGATACCACTGCACTGAGCTGCAGGTTCAGGAGAGCCTGCTAAGCTGATCCACTGGTGAGTGAGGGCCCTGCACACGAATTTGCCCCAAAGCAAAATATACTTAAGGACACTTGCAATTTGTCCAAAAGTTCAATTCAAACTCGTCAAGGATCTACTGTACTCTCTGAATTAACTAACTGAACCATCAGGTATAAAATCTCCATATCCTAACTGATATTCTGTCTAGAAGGTAAACACCGCCCTGTGATCAGAAGCAGAGGCTGGGGAACGTGGGCAGGAGGGAGTTGCTTTTACAAACCTAGCCATCAATCACTCTTCTGGGGTTAATTGTGCTCCTACAGCATTTAGGATGTCCTCTCCCTCTTGGGTCATCAAGTTCATAAAGAATCTTGACAAGTAAACATGGAAGAAGGGCCCATACGTATGTTGAAGTATGTCAGCATCAGAGGTGAAACTTTCTCCTAATCATGATACAAACTACAAAGCTGTGAAGAATCAATGTAGATGTTTCACTAATAAGAACCATCCTTCACTCTGTTGTCTGTAATGTAAATGCAAATACCAAAGCACAGAATAGAGCAATTTAACCACTGAACGACAACTGTATCACAGAAAAATAGTAAAGCCATAGCCCGCGAGCAAACTCCTCACAGAGTCGAGCCGTGCCTCAGATTTTGACAACAATATGGTGAGGCCATGTGTTGTCTAGCAACTCTGAGCATTTCAAAACATTTTTTCAGAAAATATACAGACAGTATGCTCTGCTAATGTAAAGGTTTGGCTTGGTTATTTGCATACCATTTGCCTTATGCCAACACATTGCGAACCTTTTTTATTATTTGTTGATATGGGGTTTTTTAAATTAATTTATTTATTTTTATTTTTGGCTGTGTGTCTCAGATTTTGACAACAATATGGTGAGGCCATGTGTTGTCTAGCAACTCTGAGCATTTCAAAACATTTTTTCAGAAAATATACAGACAGTATGCTCTGCTAATGTAAAGGTTTGGCTTGGTTATTTGCATACCATTTGCCTTATGCCAACACATTGCGAACCTTTTTTATTATTTGTTGATATGGGGTTTTTAAAATTAATTTATTTATTTTTATTTTTGGCTGTGTTGGGTCTTCGTTTCTGTCAGAGGGCTTTCTCTAGTTGCGGCAAGCAGGGACCACTCTTCATTGCGGTGCGCAGGCCTCTTACTAGCACGGCCTCTCTTGTTGCGGAGCACAGGCTCCAGACGCGCAGGCTCAGTAGTTGTGGCTCATGGGCTTAGTTGCTCCGCGGCATGTGGGATCTTCCCAGACCACGGCTCGAACCCGAGTCCCCTGCATTGGCAGACATTCTCAACCACTGCACCACCAGGGAAGCCCCCTGTTCTTTTTAATCTTCCTTACATCATGTGAATCTCTTGTGCTTTCAGGTATTTTCATTTTTAAAAATTTACTTTGTGAAAAACCAGTAGATTTATACACCTTTTCTTCAAAAATTGTAAAACCCATTACTGAATTTAGAGTATTTTTTGAAAGTTTTGCAGGACATCATGTAGATGGTTCTTAATAAGGAAGAATTAATTTATATTTAATTATTGCTGTTACTTGAAGAGCAATTACAGCCTGAAAGCAATGAATAATAGTTGTTTCTATCACTACAACTTTTTAACTTGTTCACTAGTTGGAGATATAGTCCATTTAATTCCTATCAGATCAGCCTATGATTATACCCATGGAGTAAAACAGCACTTCCCTACTTTCCCTACCCGTTAAATTGCCAGTGTTTTAT
>NW_020173116.1:12315446-12422117 GCF_003031525.2 Neophocaena asiaeorientalis asiaeorientalis | reverse complement strand
AATTGCCTGTGGTTTATATGTATATGTGTATGTGTGTGTGTGTGTGTGTGTGTGTGTGTGTGTGTGTGTGTAGGTAAAGACTGACAGATAAACAGAAGGAAAATGAACTAACAAACATGGAGAAACTATACCAAAGGCCAATGGTTCAGCTACTATGGCAGCAAAAATGGATGAGGGGGGCCTGCATGAAGTAAGGGACTAAGAGTCAGGAGACTGGTACTTATAGCTAGCTATTCAAATAAATACATATATTGAGGTTAATTGGAGTCAAGTTCTTCACTGCCTGAAAAGGGGGAAAGCTAGAATGAACTTTATGGTGTTTTTTTTAGAATTGAATATATCAGTGTGAATTTATGGCTTTAGATAGATAAATGAATGAATATAGAAGTAAAAGTATATGTTTGCTTTAAAATATACCTTTGTGCGTGTATGTACCTAGATATATTTTCTGGCTCTGCTTCCTGAGAGGGTCTGGGAGCAACAAATCCCCAGTAGCATGGAGGACACCAAGTGTCCAGATCTTGGCTTCTAAATACCAGGAATTAGGACATCTCTAAGAAATAGTTGAGTCCAGGCTGGGACAGAAAGTACCACACGAATCTGGAACATCATGTTATACCAAAAAAGTACAGATGTGCTCAGAGAATAATGTGGGCATTTCAGAAGCCAGATCATGGGGCTTCTGCTAGCCAATTCTGAGAACATTTGATTATCAAACAAATAGTGATAGAGGCCCATTACATCTCATCAAATGAAACAGGAATACATGAGCCCACAGAGATATAAATAAGCAAGTGAATAAATAAGTGGGGAGAAGGGAATGCCTTTCATTCAGAATGCTAACTTATAAATGTAGAAGGAATAACTGAATTAGAAATCACCATTTGGCAATCATTTAAGTCATAATTAATTCAGGCAAGAAATAAAAACAGATACTAAAACTAGTGGATGAAATTTAGATGAGAAATAAACATTTACACAGGCTCCAAGTCTTTTCCCACAAAACACATATTAGTCATAAAGAAAAAATAGTAACTTCACACTGAAGAAACCTGGCAAATCCCACCTTACTCAAGTGATCAAAGTTAATATCACCAAGGACATGACAAACTGATGTCACTCACTACCTCATGAGATTCAATGAGAACACAGCATCACTGCTATGATACTGCAGCGAAAAAATGAAGAGCCTAAATCCAATCATGAGGAAGCATCTGACAAATCAATTCAGGAACATTCTAGAAAATCACAGGCCTGTACTCTTCAAAAGAGCCAAGCTCATGAAGGTCAAAGAAGGATTTATTCTGGTTTGATGGATACTCACATGACACATCTAAATGCAAAGCATGTTCCAGGACTGGATTCTTTTGCTATTAAAGACATTATTGGGAAAATTAGCAAACTTTGAATGGAGTCTCTGGGTGAAGGGACTTACAATTTCTGTGTAAGTCTGAAAATATTTCAAAACAAGAAACAAAATCTTGAAGAGTCCCCTCTGGGGCAATACCAATACTATGGAAAAATCTTAATTTTTTTTCCCTTGATATCTTAAGACCTTCATTCATAAAAACATAAGCAGTAACGGTCTTGAGTGACAAGTGAGTTACATTTCAAACCCACTTGCCATGGTGATTTTAGCAGGAATAGAACATATTGCTAATATTCAGGTAATAATTTGTTTTAAATGAAGTTATATTTAAATTAGGTCATATATTTTGAAAGCATAATTTATTTCCTATTGAATTTTATAAATTTATATCTTTTGAAGTCCAACAAAAATTTGTAAAATTGCTCAATGGAGGCATAATCAAAATATGGTCCCAAAGCCCACGGAAATTTGTGACCACAATGAAACAATGGACAAATAATTGTCACATCAAGAACATGTTGGGTCTCTTTTATTGGCAGTGTGGGGAAGAGTCATTCAAGCTTATGATTTTTGCACAGTTTCTCTCACAAATGTCATACATTCAATTTGGAAAACATTTTCTGAAACAAAGGTCACATAAAAATCAGTCACAAATTAGGGACGCAATTGCTAATGATAAAAAAACATGGAAATAAAACCAAAAGGATTTCCCCAACGCCAAGTCACAGACTGAGAAATAAAACTGCACGTCTTCAATATTCCACAGATACAAGAACAGAAAAGAAAGCATACTAGAAAGATCATTTATTTATTTATTTAGATATAAGAACAGAAAAGAAGGCATACTAGAAAGATCATTTATTTATTTATTTATTGGCCGCTGCCACAGGGCCTGTGGGATCCTTAGTGCCCAGACCAGGGATGGAGCCCACGCCCCCTGCACTGGAAGCGTGGAGTCTTTTTTTTTTTTTTTTTGCGTGGAGTCTTAACTACTGGACAGCCAGGGAAATCCCTAGAAAGATCTTTTATACTGTATTATAAAAACTGGATTTTAAAATGCATTCCTAGGGAAAAGCTAGCCACAGAAATGAAAACTTTCTTCTTCAAAAGACAGGCAAATGCCAAACCCCTATATTCTTGCCTAGAAGTACATATACCTATATTTTTTAAAAAAAAGCCTTTTGGAGTTACTGAAAAACAATAAACTTGATCTTTAGCTGCTTAGATGTAACTGAATTGCCTTTGAAATGTACTTAAACAGATTGAATTAGGGACAGTTATTGGTTACTTGGGGAAGAATCATAAATTCCAGATGATTCATTGGCCTCTTTGCTTCCACACAAATTCAGTGGAAACTCATTTTGGCTTTCAGTGGCCATAGGAAAGGCTGCGGAATCCCACAGTCAAAAAAAAATGCTTCATGAAGGAAGTTATAGTGAATACTAAATTAGAATCAGGAGAACTCATCTTTTCTCTGTTCAGAGGACACACACACTGGGGAGACAGGGCAATTTTCAGCAAGGGCATCTATATAGAACTAGAAAGTAAGCTTCATAACATTTTAGGGATGATAACACCAGCTTACTCATCGTGTCTATTTTCAGAGGATGGAAATGAGGTCTGCAGTAGTTAATTGTCTACCGAGATCAAAAGTTTAGCCTGTGGCATAACTCAAACTGAAACCCTGATAGCAGGTGTGACACATTAGGTTGAAGACATTCCAAAATATCCTACAATATGGAATCTATTCCAAGGAGGCAGCAGGAGACTAGGTTACTTCTCCAGGTGGAGCTGCCTGGAAGGCAGGGCAAGAGTTCATCCTACGTATAGAAGTAAAGAAAAAAAATCTGGAGCGTGGGTAAGAATGCTAAGGACAGCAGCATTCATGGAATGATAAGCCTAGATCTGACATGCTCAGAAGAAAGAACAAAAAGGACACTTGATGAGCTATGTATTTACTATCATTTTCTAAAAGGAATCATAGCAATTCATGAAGAAATATATTAAAAATGCCATCTGCAGATCTGCATAGGAACACTGAAGGACATAACTGACAATGTCCCCACAAGGAGTTTTTGAGGAAGAGACACCAACAGTCTTCATACAAACATTTCTTACATTAGCCCATACTAATGTCTGAAGGTATAATGTTAAGCTCCAATGGTCTGAAGGTTTTTCTAATGGGTAAAAAGCATTCCATGTATTTATTGTTTACTGTTTCTCATTATTTCTCAGCCTTTTAATTGAGGTATAAGTTAAATAGAGCAAAATGTATGGATTTTAAGTGTATAGTTTGATGAGTTTTGGTAAATCTAAACATCAATGTAGCCACAACCTGTTAAAAATAGAACGTATGTATCACTGTCCCTCCAGAGAGGGTCTTCATGCACCACCCACCCACCGAAAGCATCTATCACTATAGCGTAGTGTTGCCCTTAGAACTTGATAGAAATGACATCATAGCAGCATGCCATCTTTTGTCTCTGGCTGTTTTTTCCCAACATAATGACTGAGAATCCATCCATGTTGTTGCTTGTGTTTGCAGTTTACTCCTTATGGCTGAGCGGGATTCCACCGTATGAACCTACCAATTCATCCAGTGGTATCCACTCATCTATTGGTGAACATTTGGGCTCTTTCTAGGTTTTGGCTATTATGAATTAAGTTCCTATGAAAATAACATTGAGTTTTGCAAGGATGAATAGCATTTCCTTAGGCAAATGGTTTTGAAAAAAAATTGGCAAAAAAAACACCTTTTTACAAAACATGATCTTATTCCCAAAAGAGAAAATGGCGCCGGGCTTACCGCTGTTCCAGCGGTGACCTAGAGTGCAGCTGCCCAGACTCCCCCCACACCCCGATCAGGCCCACGAAGCCCTAGCGAGGGCACAGTTGTTTTTCTGACATTCTCCTCCTCAAACATCAATTTTGCCAACAAAACTTTCGACAGTCATGCACTAGTGCTCACCAAGAGGCTAAGCTCTCCAAGTGCCTAAAGCACAGGGATTTTCTGTAACCGGTTGTTTTCAATTCCCTAATTTTTTAAAACTTTCATTATGTATTATTTGAAACATATAAAATATGACATAAAAATGAATGTTATGAAGTTTCATTATATAATGAACCCCTGTGAAGTGGTCCCCAACCTAGGAACCAGACTACCATCCATGAACTGTTTTTTTCTGGGGCTCCTTTGGAAAGAGAGTTGCTCCTCAGATATTTAAAGAGAATCTCTGGGCTTTAAGTCAGTGGATAAAATTTAGGTATCTCCCTTGAGAACTGGCAAGGGATTTGACCTTCGGGTGGAATCATGTGCCCCCTCACGATATGGATGACATTGGGGTCCATTAGGATTATCTGATTTGAGCCCAATTCTCATACAAGACTTTGGATAATATCTGAAAATTGTTATGTGTAGGGCCACTACCTTTATGTATGTATTTTAAAAGCATGGAGCGTTGACTTATCAAATGTAAACACTTAAAAAATTCCACAATATATGAAAATGAATCTTGACATGTGTTAACTTTTAATATGTTAGGAATCTTAAAAAGTGCAGTGTTTGAGGCGTTTCTCAACTTCTAAGAAGTGCTATGTGTCATTCCAGAGGAGGAAACACGAGCATTAGTGCAGGCTGAATCTACTCTCACAGGTCCATGCACAGTCTAAATGTATACCTGGTTTTTTTTCTAATCATTATATAATGGGGAAAGGAAAATTTACCAATTCTACATTTTCTAAAGAGTAATACTTGTTATTATATTGTAATATACTTCCAAAGCAGTCTTGCATATAGTACATATTGCATTCATTAAAAAATTAGCTTTTCTGATAAAATAAACTAGAAGTTCTTAAAAATAATTTAAATTGTATTTATGTAACAGC
Organism: Neophocaena asiaeorientalis asiaeorientalis; assembly: GCF_003031525.2. Taxonomy (NCBI): domain Eukaryota; kingdom Metazoa; phylum Chordata; class Mammalia; order Artiodactyla; family Phocoenidae; genus Neophocaena; species Neophocaena asiaeorientalis. The sequence continues at coordinate 12,416,863 of NW_020173116.1, read as the reverse complement.
TTGTTCTTCTTTAAATTAATACACATTGCCTTCTCTTATAACTCAATTATGCTCGCTTTTACATATCATATTTCAGAAACTGTAAAACTACCAATGCACAATGGTCAACCGTCAACATTCTTTGCTTATCTCCACTCTTCATTTTCTGACTCACTTTCCACTGATTTTTCCCCAATTTTCTGAGATGGCCTGAATAACTTAAACAGTTATAACTTCACGACTATACATTTTCATTACATCTATCTGATTTCCAAATATTCATTGCTGCCCTCACCTCCTCATACTACTTCCCAAATACATGAGTTGCCTCTTCCCTTTCATTTTCTGGCCTCATGTTTTATTTAGTCAACCAAACCTACGTAATATCTATCATCTATCAGATTTTTCAAGTATTTATTACTTTCTTAGATTGGTATAATAATTTCAGGCATTAAATATCCTATATATTCAATACTCTGCACTCTCTTGAGAAACAATTATTGACAGAGAATGATCACGAGGTTATATCCATCCCTACAAATAGTTAGGGGCTTAATCTGAAAAGCAGTTTCATTTAATGCCAAGGAAGTGTCTACTGATGGTAACTGAGTTTCAGGAAGTATTTAGTGGTTGAAGACCACAGGTGTGGAATCTGTCTGCCCTGCTTCTAGGCTTACTGTCCAGAAAACTTTAAACTTTACCAGCTGAGTACCACTGAGCAAGTTTTTTACTTCTCTGTGTCTCCGTTTCTTCATTGGTAAAACAGAGATAATTCAAGTGCCCACCGCAGAGAGCAGTCACGAGGAATTAACAGAGGAATTAACAGAGAGCAGTCACGAGGAATTAACTAAGTTTTTTACTTCTCTGTGTCTCCGTTTCTTCATTGGTAAAACAGAGATAATTCAAGTGCCCACCGCAGAGAGCAGTCACGAGGAATTAACAGAGGTGAAGTACTCAGCAAGATGCGTGGAACAGGGCTAGCGCATAACGAGCACTGGCTACTTTTACTGTTACGCTTTGGCATGAGCTCTTGCTATGGCTAGAAATGTTGTTCTCTGAAATCTTCTAAAGCGTCAGAGCTTCTCATGTGACTAGGCTATTTCAGGGCTGGCCAAGAGGCAAGAGAATAAACTTGCCATGGGGCCTTCCCGTTCTGAAGGAAAGGTCGCTTCAAATGTGTCTGCCAGTGTCTCGCTGGAATTCTCCACCAGGTGGCACACGCCACCTCACAGCCCCACTAGGGCACATTCTGGAAAGAACGTCAGGTGAATCCAAACTGGGGCTTATTCATATTAAGGACCTTTTCTTTTTCCACTGCCCAGTCAAGCAAACCTCCCGCCCCTCCTCGACAGCCCCTGTGTTACAGGAAGCAAAAATTCTTCCTAGGACAACCCAGCCTATGTTGATCTGATCATTCAGATGAATCTGTACTCCGTGTGCTTCTCTTCTACACGAGAAAGTATAGAGAAAAAAAAGGCCTCAGAAAATGCATAACATAATCTAGTAAAGAAACCAAAGAGCAAAGTGACAGTTTGGGGGAAGGGTGAGGAATGAAACAGAATATTTGCAAACAAACTAAATGCCTTAACAGTACTGGGTAAATAGTAGATGTTAATGATACACGTACTTTGGAAAAGGAGAATGAAGCAGATGGAAGCTCATTCTGCCCTTCCACCATGGCAAATTAATTCCAAACCAGAGATCCTATTTATAGGCCAGAAAGTCTGGTCACCTAACACATCTGAAGACTCCCTTTCAGGGTGGAGATTAATTATACCCCGTAGTAATATGTCATGTGAGTGAAAGCATTCATTTGCCAGGCCTGTTGCTCTAGCTCTCAGAAAAACAGTTCAGGGCTTCCCTGGTGACGCGGTGGTTAAGAATCCGCCTGCCAATGCAGGGGACACGGGTTCAAGCCCTGGTCCGGGAAGATCCCATGTGCCGCAGAGCAACTAAGCCCGTGCACCACAACTACTGAGCCTGTGCTCTAGAGCCCACGAGCCACAACTGCTGAGCCCACGTGCCACAACTGCTGAAGTCCGAGTGCCTAGAGCCCGTGCTCCGCAACAAGAGAAGCCACTGCAATGTGAAGCCCGTGCACTGCAACGAAGAGTAGCCCCCGCTCGCCGCAACTAGAGAAAGCCCGTGCGCAGCAACGAAGACCCAACGCAGCCAAAAATAAATAAATAAATTTTTTAAAAAAAGAAAAGAAAAACAGCTCAGATACATTTTTAAAGGGGGTGGGGAGCATTTAGTCAAGTCTTCAGAAAAGTTCCACCAAAGCTATTACTGAGCGAGCCTCTCACACCTCGACTCATCTGGGTAGGAGTCAACCAGGAACCAGACTGTCTCCAGCAAGGACGGTGTAACAAGCTCAGGCTAGGGTGGGGACTCACAGGAACGAGCCAGCTCTGGCTCTCCTCTCTCCCCTCGCACTCCCCCTCCTTCCCACAGCCTTCATCTGGTTGAGACACTGGAAACTCACTGGACTGGGTGTGACGTGTCCCTTTTGAATTCTTCCTCTGGGAACTTGTTTCCTCACTGTAGTGCCACATACAGGCAGACCGTGTTTTATCGCATTTTGCTTTATTGCGCTTCTCAGATGCTGCACTTTTTAATAAATTGAAGGTTTGTGGCAACCCTGCTTTCAAGCAAGTCAGTTGGTGCCATTTTCCAACAGCATTTGTTCATTTCATGTCTCTGTGTCACACTTTGGTAATCCTCGCACTATTTCAACCTTTTTCATTATTATATTTGTTAGGGTGATCTGGAATCAGTAATCTTTGATGTTACTATTACAAAAAGATTACAACTTGCTGAAGACTCAGATGACGGTTAGCACTGTTTAACGATGAAGTCTTTTTTAATTAAGGTCCGTACATTTTTTAGACATAACGCTATGGCACGCTAATCAATTACAGCATAGTGGGTCTGGAAGCAAACGCACAGCATCTCCAAGGTGTACCTGTGTTTACCATGTTGTTTCCTTATTCAAAACCAAGTCTGGACAAGTCTGATTCTAACAGCCTGTTACATATATTTCGACCAATAAGCAACATGGAGAGAAATAAATGCTCAAAGAACTATCTGAGAAAGAAAATAAGGCTTTAAAGTATTTTTGTAAATAAAAGCTCTTCTAAGCGCTTTCCTATTTAATATTAAGCAAGGTTGACTTGTTCTAGCACTTGACATCTATAAAAAATATCAGACCAAGGACATTAAAATTCCACATGATAATAGTATCAGTATCCAAGACAATAATTTTTGTTGGATACTGATACTATCCAAATAAAGTCCCAAATATGACAACTGAAGGCAGAAAGCAAGTGTACAAAGCAGGTAGTTTCAGAAACATAAGAGTGACTGGGTCTTCTGTTCCTACTTAGAAAGCAGATCTGTATACCCAAACCTTTGGCCTGAGCAAAAGGAAAATCCGAGCAGCCCTTCTGCAGTTCATGAAAATCAGAGACACTAATTCTACGACAAAAGTACATCTGGCTGATATCAGTAATACATAGTTTTTATTAATCACTATTTCTTTCCCCCACCCACCTCCAACAAACCAGAGCTCTGAATAAAATGCTGAAGTCCTGGACTTTGGTGAAATACTCAGTTCCGCACTGGGAAGTGATGCTTTTGATTTTCCCCTGAGAGCCTACTTCTTGCATGCTAAGAAAGACGGAAGCTTTAGCAAAGCTGGCGAGCACTCACTGGCCCTCCTGGCCCGTTCCCCTCACACAGGAGGCCCCCTTTGCCTCTCGGGGATCAGCGGCTGTTTACAGGCTGGTTGTTCAGCATACAGACATGGGGACAGCAGGTGTAAGTGGGGAGGTGAGTGTGCTTCCCGTAAGTTTAGAATGCCTGCCGCTAGGCTGTCAGCAGCTCTCCCCTAATCCCTTCCTGCTTTGGGGCTGTTTCCTCCACATACTCTTCTCCTGCCCTGACTGCCGCCGTGTTCTGCTTTGTCTGGAGGGAGACGTGAGGAGCAAGACACGACCCCCAGTGCCTCCTGTGAGCCACGTGTTCAGTCTCAGCCGAAGGAAAATGAGCCTCTGATGAAACAAGTCCCTTGGCTTTTGTGAGCTATTTTTTCTAGGATGAAGGCAAAAAAGTCTCTTGTATTATGCATCCATCGCATCTATCCTATCTCAGGTAGAAATGAGTCATGTTTACCATGAGCTATACAAACTCCACGGATCTTTCTTAAAGAAACAAAAAAACAAACCGCAAATCCAGTTTACTTCTGAGTCAGTTTTGCCCTCTACATGTAAGAATGTTATATCCCCTTCATATCCACTTACCTTCCCTATAGTGTGTTTTTAAGGGGGTTCATATCCCTACACTCTTAGAAAGCACTGTCCTCCAGACCAGAAGGGAGCAGGTTTGAGCCCCATAAGGACATGCTCAGGCTGTTTGTCCCACCTGGCAGAGGGTTTATACAACTCACCCCAGTTCACACCGCTCACATTCCTGGTGACCAACAGCAGCTTGGTTGGGAAGACAGCTGGTGAAACAGCTTTCTGGGCAAGAAACATACCCTGTGGTCACAGGATGGGGCAGGAGTCAGGCCACAACTTTACCTCCGTCACCCTTCCAAAGGACTAATTACACAGCAAAGGTGTCCTTTCCTTCGGCTAACACACCCTGGGCCTGGAGTGTGGGTTTCTATGTTCCTCCGACTTACAAGACGTCTGTGTAGTCTCACCAACGTGAGACTCTAACAAGGAATTTAGCCAAGATTCAGAAGCTTTCCAGGCCCCTCTACTCAGGTGAGACTGTCTAGCTCTACATCCAGCAGAAAAATGTAACCCCAGGTTGCCATTCAGGTAAAGGGGATTTCAATTATGGAAGAAGAATCTTTCTACCCTGATATGCTGGTAAAATACTAATGTCTAGCTTTTTTATGTCTTTTCACCCAGTATCAGTGTCCCAGAACATCCAGACCCCATCCTCATTCTTACTTGTATACTTAGGGATCTTACTCCTGTGTAGCAATTCCTGTATTGATGTCGCTTTGCCCAGGCATTAGGAATATTCAGCTGTACAGTAATTTTCTCCACATAATTCAAATGTTTTGTAATGTCACGCCTCCTTGCATCTTTCCTAACACATCCAATATCACAGGGTTAGGAGAAAACACGAGTCGGCCCTTTGTATCTGAGTACCCCTGGAGTCCACATTGAAAGAAAATTCAGCAATTGTTTAGGCATTGGGAGGTGTGGATGAGACTCACTGAAACACACTCGGGTGTCATAACGTCCTGACAATTATCATGTGCTTGGTCCAGAACTGACCTCCCGTGGGGGACACATGGCCCAAGCTGAGGAGGCATCTGCCCAAGTGCAGGGAGTGGCAACATATGGCCTCCAGATCTCTGAGCCATTGACAAAGCAAGACGAAAAACACGGACCCCACCCCTTGCTCACACGGACAGCTGTGACATCAGCATGCCACGGCCATGTGTGGAATGCCCCAAAATAGTCTTCTTGCTGATGCCAAAGAGTCTTTCTGTGTGCACACACCCAGCAATGACCACTTGGAATTTGGTTCTGCCCTCTCTTAAGGCCATCTGTCCAAATAAAGAGAGAGTGTCCAGTCTTGTTTGTGGCACTGATAAAGTAGTCACAGAAACTGTGGGCCCAGGCTGCACCTGTTCCCAACTGCCCGGCTGAGCACAGAGTGTTGGCAAAGGGAGACCGTGAGGCAGGGAATGACAAGGCAAGCCCTAAAAGGGAGAGATTTTGGAATACTAGTTCCATGGAAAGAGAGCGCTTCGCTTTGAAAACATAACATCTAACCAAAGAAAGCATGACAAATTCAATCCAGTTTAACTCAGTGAAAGACTACACGCACAGTTCCATGTTAAACGTAGTACAGAAAAATCTTGGCTGCCTGCCCCAAAAACCTAGTGTTTAGCACATATTTTCCTAGTGTCCATACAGAATAGTATGTAAGTTTCCATCTCCACATCTGAAAGGATTAGTTGCCTATTAACAAATCTGGGGATGTTAATAATAGACAATTGGAAGGTTTTAAAAATTCTTCTGTCAATAACACTCAGATCTGAGGATGATTTATTTGCCCCATAACTGCTTTAAAAGATGTGTCTCATGGTAGAAATTGCTACCTGACAGTAAATTTTAGTTATTCCTGAGAACACCACTTTTACTGCCCAAACTGATAAAAAATAATCTCATCCAACAGAATATCTCTCTGTTCTTGGGAAATAAACAGTCCTATAAAAACAATAAAGAATAGTGCCATGAAGGAAATTAAAAGTCAGATTTAAAAAGAAGTATCCTCGTAATCATCTGAGTGGCTTTCAGGATGGGCTCCCAGAACACGGTGGACCCCTCTCAAGGCATTTCTGCATAAAGACCTGAGCCAAGAGGGCTTCAGACCCACACCCACTGCAGCCAAAGAGTCACTGGAAAAAGTGAATCCAGTGGTCAGAGGCACATGGGTGCAAATCAGATGCTTTATCTCCCTTCAGAGTCCTCAGCCAAGATAATTCTTTAGATATACTATTTTCTCAAAAAAAGTATAAAATGGAAAAAATGACCAACAATTTTTTTCAAAAGCACTACACACACACATACACACACACACACACACACACACATACAGAAACACACAATTCTCTAATAAGACCAAACTCAGGATCAGAGCATTTCTGAGTTTAAAACAATTATGTTGCCCATAATGTTAGTACTAAATTACTGCTAGTACATATTCCCTTTATTGACAAAGATTTTAAAAGATTAAAAAGCAAAGAAGAAGAAGAAACAAATATTTACACATTTTAGTGAAGTGCTATTGTTTCTGGGAAGACCATTCAAAAATATACACCTTAACTAGACCTTTGGATAAACTGAGAGTAGAATGTGATTTGGGGAAGAAGAAATATTTGGTGAAGAAGATGCTCAGTTTTAAGGCATATAAGGGGTTTGGTCTTATGGAATTATGAAGTAAAGAAGAGAGATTATCAATTATGAGATCTAAGTGAAAGAAGCCAGACACAAAAGGCCATGTATTGTGTGATTCCATATACATGAAATGTCCAGAACAGAAAACCCACAGAGACAGAAAGCAGATCTGTGGTTCTCAGGACTGGGAGGGGCGGAGGAGCAGAGGATGAGGTTTCTTTGTGGCATGATAAAAATATTCTGGAATCAGACAGTGGTAATCTTTGCCCAACTCTGGGAATATATCAAAAAACACTGCATTATATACTTTAAAATGGTAAATTTTGTAGTATGTGAATTATATCTCAATTGTTAAAGTTATTTCTTTAATTATGAGCTCAAATGGCTAAATCTGGGTCCTTGAAAACTCAGTGAAGAAAAGAGTTTTAAATAAAAGACAAAAATAAAGACCCAATAAGTTAAATAGAGGGCCCTGGTCCCCACAGTGGGTTTTGGGTTTTGTTATTGTTTTGCGGGGTTTTGTTTTTTTTTTTTTTTCGGTACGCGGGCCTCTCACTGTTGTGGCCTCTCCCGTCACGGAGCACAGGCTCCGGACGCGCAGGCTCAGCGGCCATGGCTCACGGGCCCAGCCGCTCCGCGGCATGTGGGATCCTCCCGGACCGGGGCACGAACCTACGTACCCTGCATCGGCAGGCAGACTCTCCACCACTGCGCCACCAGGGAAGCCCTGTTTTGTGGTTTTTTAAGCTCTCTGAGCAGAGGATCTATCTGATTATTCTTTTTATTCCCTCTGCAAAAAAATTAAGCACAATATTATGGAAAAATAGTGTCTAAAGGAACTATTTGTTAATTGATCATTGATTACATGACTTTGGGCAACAGCATGAGCCATCTTTGCAGTGATTAGGAAGGCAGTAGAGCTCCCCACTCTGTCCCTTTCCTTCATGGTCACTACAATCCCAGGTGAGACAACTGGTCCCTTTTATGGGATGCTGCAATGGACCCAACTCAGGTACAGTTTGGTCTTAGTCGTAGTGTAGTTTGTCTAAATTCCTAGAACGTTTATGTTACAAAAATCCTTGTGCTTGTGTTTTCAGGTTAGTGCTCTGGCTTTTATTTCCTAATTAAATTTAAAAGTCTTAAAATTCACAAGACTCACCTATTCAATTATTTTTCTATTTGTACTATGATCCTTTTAGCAGGAATTAGACTAGTTAGAAAGCTGACTAAAAAAGATACAGGTTTTACAAAGAAGAGAAGGCATTTAGATAATGCACGTGAACCACGATTAAAATGGAATGATGATGATATAGAAAAAGATGCTTTTTACCTACAATAAACAAATCTTGAGGGTTTGTAATATCATAATGGGGCTATCTTCTTAGGAGCACAAAAAGCTTCACCTACACCCAGATGTTACAGAGAGACGTGTTACAACCCCCTTTTACAGGTAGAAAATTAACAGGATAAGAGAGATTAAAGGCTCTTACAGCAGAGCTTTCCTGTCTACTGTCTTCATTCATATAATGTGGATACAATGAGCAAATGGAAAACAGGAAGTCCCTGGAAAAGTGTGTGACATATAGGTAGCACTCAGGAAATATTGTACATGAATATTAACATATTTTTACTACTAGAAGCCTCACCCCTGAAACTAGAAGTGGAAAATATGAAGATATGGGGGAAAAACCACAGCTGGAAATCATACCCTTCACAATGGACGTACCTGCGGCGATGTAGGAGCCTCCCCCGGCTTTATAGAGAAGATGGTTGGCGAAGGGGGCTGCGCAGACGATCAAAAAGCTCGCAGTCACCACAGAAACTACCCCAAGAAGCATCAGGACCGCCCAAAAGCCACGGTAAACTGCAGACCCCAGGAGAAAAGGACAAGAGAAAGGCACACTTAGATTGTGAACGCAGCAGACTGTCACACAGTAAGTTTCTCTCTTCAGTTTTCTAATTTCAGCCCCAGCACTGCTGGACGGAATCCCAGGCTGTGGTCCTGAGTTCTCTTTAAAAGGAAGCCTCACCAGACGACTTTGGACTCAATGATGCCGAACTTCTATCAACAAGCGCTTGGTATTTACACCACATATGTGCTTAATATACTCTGGGAGCTCATTTTTCTAACCAGATTATCCATGTTAGAAGTGGGAACACCTAACGTTCTATAAAGACTCCTCTTGAGAAAGTTCCCAGATAGGTCACACATAGGTGTTCACACCAAAAGGACAAGGACATAAAAAGGCATTCACGTTCACAAATGCTGCCTCTTAATTCCTGCCAAGATAGTGCCTATACCACAGTGATCCCTTAGAAGCTGGTAATGGTCCCCCCAATCTCCTAACAAAAAAGTACACTTCTATTTAGATTGTGACTCTACTGGAAAATAGTCTTAAGGTAATAAAAACGACAAGCAAAGCGGAAAAAAAAAAAAAAAGGGTTTGTACAGACTGAGATTTAAGATCAGATATATTTAAGGCTTACTATTTTCTATTAATATTTGTTCCTATAAAGATTTAAAATGAGAAGCTATAGTGGTCTCTTAGTCAAGGGCCAGTAAGTCTGAATTAATGGATGCAGCTGGTGATAAATTGTGGATTTGGTGACATACAGTGATCAAATAAAGAAGAATTCTAATGTTCATTTTCGAGTGGGATAATTACCGATCTCTTAAACAAATTCATCATTTCCCAAAGGCTAAAACACAAAAATAAATTCCTACGTGTGTAAGTGAGGGAAAGCTCACTGAAACACATTCATGAAATTACAATTTTTTACGAAAATACAGAAACTTTATAAGAAAGCAAAGAATGATTTTTCTCAACAAGCCACCTGGCAGAGGAAAAAATATATCAATCAACTGGAATCTTTAAGAGAAAAGAGAATGGGAGGATGGAAAATCGAGGAGAGGAACCACCACAGTTAAATGAGAAAAGAAGGCTTACATTTCCGCGTGAATAACTCGGTTTTGAAGACAGAAACAAAAGGCAGGCTTCCACCTCACAGGCCAATGCCATCCGTCTGGCAGTGGCTGCCAGGCTTGCTGGTGAGGAAGTATTCTGTGGCTGTATTCAGGCTCCTCAAGGCACAGGGCAGAAAGGTACTGATCAGCTCTCAGTGTGGGAAGTGAGAGTGAAAGGCTTTGAGCCAAATGTCAGCCAGCCCTGTCCTACCAGAGTTTGCTAGGTAATTGGTGAGCCTCACATTTTACACTTTCATTCACTTCATTTAGTGCACTATCACAGGGTCGTTCTGTGGCAAGTGCTATAGGGTATAAACATTCGCAAGAGGTGGTCCGGGGAAACGGAGCCCTTCTATCACCTCTCCAATCACCCTGTGATCACCCTCCAATCACAACTAAGACTAGACAAAATGGCAAACAACAGGAGTTTGGAAAGTAAACAACAGCAAGTGGATTAAGGAGGGACGTAAAACCTTAATGAAAGATCAACTCAGCTGCAAGGGGTTTTCTGGGTTTTTTCTATTTTTTTCATCCAGGATTTGGCCTCAAGGCAAGCCAAATTGGGAACTGTGTAAAAAGGTTCAAAGAGCACAATACCCCTAGTGAAGGCCATCATGCTGGCTAGAGAAGCAGGAGAGGGGCTCTGCAAGCCAGAGTATGGGGAGACCTCATGTTTTTATTCTCCTCGCCCTGCTTCACAGCCAGCTTCAAACAGATCTGCACTGCCACCCCCATGGGGGAGTGGACGTTTAACATCCCAAAGATGATCCAACTCTCAGGACAGAAGAATCAGAAAAAGAAACCCAATTGCGCAAAGAGTGGGGGAGTCACCTTTTCTCTTGCTGGTCTGCACTGGTGCCGCTGCAGGGAACTCTGCCACAGCACAGGAGACCAAAACTCTGAAGGAACCCCATCTTTCTACCCAGAGAAACTGGGAAAAAGGGGCCGTGGAAGCCAGAGGGTGTACACGGCAGAAAATCCCACAGATGAGAGAGGGCTGGACAAAAGAATCTCCCAGTTCTGTGTCTGAATCTGTACAAGTATTGGGCTCACTCCCCACGTTGCACACATGCAGAAAACACCCAGAGATGTATAGCAAAGGCTCTGAGAACTGAATTACAGTATAAAAACCACCCAAGTACCAGAGCAAGCCCGGAGCGGTGATGCCCCAGGCAGACCCAAATAGCATAGAGAACCGAATTGACAACGCAGCTACTATCACAGAGGAAAAGGACAGAACCATGCCAGCCAGTTGCCTATTCAAACAACAAATCAGTATTCTCCAGAGGATTTTAACAATATGCGGATACTGACAACAAAATATTCAAAATGTCCAGGATACAATCCAAAATTTCTTGATATACCAACAACCATGAAAATCTGACCAATTCTCAAAGGACCAAGCGATCAGTAGATGCCAACACAAACACGATCCAGACATGTGAGTTATCAGACAGACTTTGAAGTAGCTTTTAGAACCAGCTTCTATGAACTAAAGTGAACACTCCTGAAATGAATAGAAAGATAGAAATTCTCAAAATAGAAGTAGTATCTATAAAAAAGAGAACTAGGCTGAACTTTTAGAGTTGAAAAATACAATATGTGAAATAAAAACTCCCTTAGATGGGCTCACTAGCAGAACAGGGAGGAGAGAGGAAAGAGCCAAAACTTGAAGAGAGAACAGTACGAATTATCTAGTCCGAACCACAGAAGGAAAAGAGACTGAAAAGAAAAATGCCTAGAATCTCAGGTACTCGTGGGACAATATCAGAAGATCTCACATTTGTGTCACTGGAGTCCCTAAAGCAGAGGGAAAAGATATTGGTGCAGAGAGAACATTTATAGAAATAATGCCTTCAAACTTCTTAAACTGGGTGAAAGACAAATCTACAGATACAAGAGACTCAGCAACCTCCAAAGAGGGCACACTCAAAGAAATCAGCCTAGACACGTAATAAGAAAATTACTGAAAACCACAGGCAAAGTCTTGAAAGCAGCTGGGGGTATGGGGGTGGAGATGACCCATTAGATGGACGGGAACAGTAATTCCACGGATGGCAAGTCTCTCATCAGAAGTGACTGAGGCCACTGCCCAAGTCAGAGTGGACATTGTGAGCTGTGGGCACGTTGTCACAATCACCGCAAAGTAGAGGAAAAGGGTTGCTGACTTGGGTGGTCCCCTTTCACGATCACAGGGTGTACCTTCGATCAGAGGGGCTGCTCGAGGACTGAGGGCATGCTGGGGACAGAGCAGCCCTGTGAGAGTAGAGGGCAGAGGAGGTCTGACAGCTTCCACTTTCAGGTTGGGGACCCTGAGTAAGTACACAACAGTAAAAGTCACGGCAAAGAAACAAACAGAAAAAGAAACGACTGAGGCCAGAAGACAGTTAAACAGTATCTTAAAAGTGCCCCAGAAAAAGACCTGTCAACCTAAAATTCTGCCTCCAGTGAAAATATCTTTGAGGGATGAAGGGAAAAGAAAGCCATTTCTCAAGGAGGAAAATATAGACTTTGTCATCAGTAGACCTGCTCTACAAAGAAATCCTAAAGAAATTTCTTTAGGCTGAAGGGAAATGACACCAGGGTTTCTTTGAAATTTCGGAAGTGAAGGAAGAGAAACAGAAAAGGTGGATATCTGTGTAAATATAGATTATTTTTCTCATCTTAATTTCTTTCAAATATATTTGACAGTTAGAGTAATATATATATGGCATAATACAGCAAAGAAGTGTAGGTTTCAGAATCATTGTGACCTGAGTGTGCACTCCTACCTGCAATGTAACCTCGGACCACTTACTTAAACTTATGAACCTGCAAAATAGGAATGCTTTCTGAACCTTCACTTCTGTAAAATAAGAATGTTTGTGTCCATCCTTTAGAGTTCTTGGAAGAATTACTAACAATGTATTTGAAGTGTGTGGCATATCACAAGAGACCAATGAATGGCACTTATTTTGCAGTTGCTTTTATTGCATGTTAAAATTTCATTAACATGACACAGCAGAGGTTATTATGGTCAGTAACAGGAAAGTGGATTACTTCCCCCAGAGAGCCTTGCACAGTGTTTTTTATGTATCATTGACATTAGGAAATCCCTTTAGATTACAGCACAGGTTGTGTTGGCCAATACACACAGTTCCACAGAGCTTTCACACTATCTTCCACGGGAAGTTTCCCTGTTCACTAAGAAGGCACTGGCCACGTTTCATACCACATGACTCTACTCTTAATTACCCCAAATACAAACAAACGGGGTCAGATACCTGACACAAAGACCAAAACGTGGTGGCCTCTGACCCATGCAGAGATGAGCTGAGCTAATCAGTGTGACCCCTTGAGAACGGGAACACTGCAAAAGGGAGAGGATTCACAGCAGAGCTGAAGCTACAAGGAAGCACTGGTAGCTGATCCAGAAGAGCTGTGGTGAGCCACAGCCATACCCAAGCAAGAGGGCAGGAATTATGACTCAGGCCATAGAGAGGGCAGGAAAAGCAGAGGAGCCTCTCCACAGAGAGAAGCGGGGGGACTGCCAGAAAGAGAAAACACCGGGTGAGGGTGAGAGAGAAAGAGAGCCAGATGGAAATGGGGGATAAGTGCTCCCCAGAACTGCTGTTCCTGAGACCTGCTGCTTCCTGCCCTTGGTCTGCCCTAGCAGAGCAGCCTGACTTTTGATTCTGAGTCCCCGGTGAAAGGCAGGAGCAACAGATCTGTACTTAAAGGAGGGGGCACCTGGCTGCCTGGAGAGTTGTGACCATACAGACACAGCTTCCAAGTAAAATTCCTTCCTGCAGTCACCACAGGCTTTATTTTCTGCCTGTGCTTCAACATTCCAAAGTGTGCAACTTTAAGCCTATTTCAAAATTTCTTGGAATTTCCTGTTTCTTAGCTAATTATATTACCTAGTTTGCATATGTGGCACACTTTGATTCCAGAATTGAAATGTTCAGTTGTAACGAAGAATCAGCTCCTGGAACTGGGTAGTTCTTTCACTGTCTGAAGTAAAACTGAGGCAATCAGAGAATTTTCAAAATAAAATGAATGTTTTGAGATATTACTAACCGGGTGACTCTGAGAGACCACAGTTTTCTAACATAAAGCACAGTATCCTTCAAATAAGTTTATAGGAAGGATTGAGAACATATATGAAAAGTAGCCACATGCAGTAAGGAATCAAATGTATTTGCTATTGCTATTATTTTTACATGCCTTGTAATAAAATACTCTTGTCAACAATGTGCTTGACACTTAAAAGATATCTATTTATCTCATGGATCTAGGATGGGGACAAGCTTTCAGTTCTAGTATACAGACACTTTAAAAATTTTAAAGGATGTTCTTGTTTGGTTTAAAGGATGTTCTTGTTTGATTAGTGGTTTATACTGTTTAAGACTCCTAGATCTTGAACGTATCTCTGAGAATACTTAATTTGTTTCCTTGTTCTTAATATGAGCCCATAAAAACGGCAAAGCTTTGTATTTGAAAGCTTTGGACTGCACCAAGTGAAAACATCTCTAAAAATCCAGTTCGACCATTTAATACAATGTAAAGCTCAAATTAAACAATATTGAATTTCTATTAATTCCTTAGAACATGAAGCAAGATTTACAGTGTAAATAGATTTACATGTAATCTATATCATCACAATTTGGATTAATTAAAGAAAGCTTCATCTGAATCTGTGAAAGGCCAAAATTAACTACTGTTTTCAAAGAAATGAAGTTCTGTCAATTCTAAATAAATTGGTGAACTGACCTAACAAAGTGATCCTTGGTCGGTTGTCGTAATGAGGAAGATGATGAATAATTAGTCTCACAACAGACGTTATAGAAATGGTTCTCCTGAAGTACTCAGTTTATTTTCCTAAATCAATTAAACTTTTACCTCTACAGTATTATCCTGTTGTTTTTATTCGAGAAAAGAGACATCAAATCATTAGAGACTGTCTAGTTTGTTAACTAAGAGTGTATATGAATGCAAAACTATGTTCATGATGTCTCAGTTCATTCATAAAAACTGCATAACATAGTCTTAACTGTACTGCAAATTCAAATTTCAGATTCAAACAAATACTAAACGATCTCATGTCCCAGAAAGTACCCAAAAGGCCTAATTCCAAGTGACACACCTAGGAAGTATAGGGAGACATCTGTTAAGAATCCTTCAGGTAGGAAACATACAAATCACCCCAAACGACAGGACAGTGAAGACCATGAAATAAAGTGGACTTTTAATTATACACATCAATATGTGTGCATGTGTGTGCATGTGTGCACATATATGTAACTGTGCGCGTGTGTGTGTGTATATGCTTGTGCAGATTACCAGACAGGAAGCCAACGGCAGAAGTGGCACCTGTTCCAAATTCCATGTAAGGGGTTAAAAAAATAAAACCCTACAGTATTTCTTTTCCACTAAAAATGTAATAAAAATGTACAGAAACCTCACTAGTTTAATGATGGGCAAAAGCAACCTGAAGTTTTAACTGTGGATTTACTTTAGAATAAGTCCCATTCCAAGTCATTCCTATCCATCCAATAATCCAAACTGATGTCTCACAAGGGACCTCTGAGCAGAGCCCTGCCAAGTTTGCCTGGTAAATGGGCACGCTGCTGACAACCAGAAGCCACTTAATTTGGCAAACATATTTTGACAGCTCTTCAGGTGCCAGGCACCAAAAGCCGCTAGAGCAAGACAGAACCCTTGCCCTCACGAGTTCAGTCCAGTGAGGGAAAAGCAGTTAACACTGTGTGCTAAGTGCCCTAGCCGAGGGGTGCACAGAATATCGCGAAGCCAGATGACGCCTGCACAGAGAGGCCACTGTTTCAGGGCTGGATGGTAGTAAGAGAAGGTCTACAGTACTGGGTATAGTTGAACTGGGTCTTGACGTTTGCCTAGGATTTCAGTAGGCAGAAGGCAGGAGGAAGGTGACGGGGGAAGGGAAAGCAGCTTCCCTAAGCTGCCACCCAGGTGGATGAGGGGAACGACAATGAGGAACCCAGGAAGGTAGCCAGTGCTTTACATGCCACTCGAGGGCTGACACTTTATCATACTGGTCCTAGGAAGCCCCTGAAGTCAGTGATCAGAGCTGGTGGCCACATTTGCATGAGAGTTATCATTCCTGTAACTGGATAGAGAATGAACTGGCAGGAAAAAGACAGAACAGGGAAAACAAGTTATGTAGTTATCACAGCCCCCGAGTGGGGACTAATGCCGGGCAGTTGGGGGAGAGGTGAAACGAGCTTCAGTGATTCTGTTGTTACAGGTAGTAAGAAACCAGCAAGATAAAGGCTGTCTTCATGGATTTCATTTATATATCAAAACGGTTTGTTCTGTTGAGATACTAAGAAATCGTCTTGATTTTGTAACATTTCAACTTACGCGACAAACCCTCTTTCATACAGAGCATAGGGGGAAAGTCAATCCAAATGATCACAATTCCAAATTCGTAGTGTTTTGATAAATTATTTTGTTGGGTATATAAAAATGTAAATATTGTACTTGCAGTTTAAAGATAAACTTAAGTGTTATTCATTTTTCAAAACTTGCTATCTTGCCTCAGACACCTCACAAAGCTAGTTCAGAAAGCTAATCCTGTATTTCGACACATCCTCAAGCACACACAGTGTGAAGTGCTATAAAACGGTCTAAATGAAGCCAAAACAAAACACATCACCCCCTCCACCATCCTCGGCAGCAAACGAGAGCCCCCAGCATATGTCGCCGTAGCTTTAGGCAAGACGCTTCTGCTACACAGGCCAGCAAGCCTGTCCTGCATCTCCATGTACTACTTGTCTTGGCGATGTCGGGCGGGTCTAAAAATACAGCAATGCCCGCACCAAAGCAGAAGGACAGGCTGTACAGAGCGGCCATGTCGGAGCTCCACAGGCCGGACGTGCCAAGCCAAGCCACATGTTCTGCTCGGGCCACTGATTTTTCAGGACAAAAAGAACACTGAGAGACCCGACAGAGTTTACTGACTTCCCTCTTGTAAACTTGGCAGTGAAGGAAGAGCTGAGAGGGAGAAAGTGCCTCAGGAAAGAGGGGCAGGGCCCTCACCACCCACACTGGCTGTGACCTTGGGAAAGGCCCAGAAATCATTCTCAAGTTTCTCTTCCTGAGAGTTTTGGGGAGGGAGCGGCCGGAAGGGAGCCTTGCCGGGGAGCTGGGCAGAGGGGCGCTGCAGGAATGCAGGTAGGAGTGGTGGTGGCACCCTCAAGGTCGCAGTAGGGAGGGAACCCAGGCTCTTGGAAGTGAGGTGAAGGGGACCAGAACAGGCCACCCTCACATATGCCAGTTTGGTATAAGGATTATTTTGAGCTGGGAGCAAATGAGAATCAATGAATGCAGAAAGAAACCTCCTAGGAGTTTTCCTTATCAAACTGGAAGGAGAAACTTCTGAGAAATGAGGACTTCCAGGGGAGTTTTATGGCCACGAAAAAGACAGCAAGTCAACACCAACATGGGTCTTTAAACAAAGCTACAAATACAAGCCATATGTTCCATTGCTTTCTCTCCTATACTTTTCCCGGTCACTTTCCCACAGTTTACCACCCGAGCCCAAACCTCTTCTTCCTTTGTCTTGTCGCATCTCCATGTTCATCGTTCTTTGCTAAAAGGTATGTAAGTTCCCAGGCCTATCTGCTTCTTTGGGTCTTCACGTTTCCATGAAGGCCTCTGTATGCACACATAATCATAAACCTCTCCTATGTCAATGTCCATTTTTATCATCTAATTTGCAGGGCCCAGTTACTGAACCTAAGGGGGTAGAGGAAAATGTTTCTTCCTTCCCTGTGGCGGCACTGTGTACAAAGCCACTCAGATCCTCGCACAGGGGACCAGGTGAGCATCCAGAGTAAAGCTCCAGCTCCAAGGTCTTCCTCTGACCCCTGCTGCCTGAGGGGGCCTGGACTGATGGCTCCCCTCCCCACTCAGCTTTCAGAGCCACCCTGGAGGGTTTTAACATCATACCCAAGCTAGGATTCCAAACCACACCAACTGAATGAGAATCTCTGAGGGTGAGCACAAGTGACCATATTTTTAAAAGTCCCCTAGAAGAATGGGATGTACAGCCAGGATGAGAACCACTGGCCTGCTGAGTCTCTCTGGAGCTGCGAATTTTATTGAGAAGGTGCTGCTCAGCCTTTGCAGGTATTCTCTCCTCTGTCATCACAAAAATCCCTATTTTGTGTTTTACAGATGAGGCTCAGAGAGGTTAAGTAAAGTCCCCAAAATGAAACAGCCAGTAAATGACAAGGTCAAGATTTGAACTCAGGGCTATCTGAGCTCAGTCTCAGACACCATTAGCCTCAATGTTTGTGGTGTTTATTTCCAATAAATTGTCACTGATCCATCTAAGGCTTCTAGGCTCAAATCCTCCCACTCTGGCTCCTCGTACCTTATCCTCCAGAAATGCTGAAATTACACTGAAGTTTCCGGTGGGGAAATGCTGTTATCACACCTGTAGGCTTTCATAATACTGCCTCTGTCAGCTAGAATACACAGCTTTCCAACTTGTCCTTTGAGATCCAATCAAACATCCTCCCCAACCCGCCCCAAAAGGACATAGTGGAGTTATGTCCTCATCTCCACCAAAAGGCAGGAGAGTGTAGAATCAGACTCAAGAGCTGGAATATCTCTTACCAGTTGTGTGACCTTGGGTAAGTTACTTAGCTCTCCATGCCTCACTCTCCTTCCCTAAGATGTGATAATAAAGATACCCATCCTAGGGCTTCCCTGGTGGCACAGTGGATGAGAGTCCGCCTGCTGATGCAGGGGACACGGGTTCGTGCCCCGGTCCGGGAAGATCCCACATGCCGCGGAGTGGCTGGGCCCGTGAGCCATGGCCGCTGAGCCTGAGGGTCCAGAGCCTGTGCTCCGCAACGGGAGAGGCCACAACAGTGAGAGGCCCACATACCGCAAAAAAAAAAAAAAAAAAAAAAAAAAAGATACCCATCCTATAGTGCCCTTAAGAGGACTGAAAGAGTTACTGTGAGTCAGCCCTGAGCAGCGCCTTGCCTCTGCACTCCATCGGGGTCTTGACACATGCCCGTCACCAGACAGCACTCTGCGTTGTACTTCTGTCTTTACGTTTCCACCTCCACTTCTTGGCTGTGCATTCCTGCAGGGCAAAAACTCAGTCTTGCCCATCTTTCTAACCCCAGGGGAATCTTTATGGCTGGTATGTAATAGATGCTCAATAAAATATGAATAAGTGAATAATCAATAACTTATCACTCAGTCTCCACTGAAATCTCAATGTATACGGTTAAGGTTAGTGAGATATTTAATGGCCATGGGACAGAATGAAGCTAACTCATTCAAAACGGAAATGAATTGATGGTCTTGGCCTATAATCACAATGGCTAGGGATCACTTAAATCCCTACTAGGGAGAAACAGGCACTCGGAAGAGAAGAGTTGAGTTATCAAGTGATGAGATGTTAACACCTGGATACTAAGTAAGAGTACCAAGGACTACGTAACCATCCTTTCCAGGCTGCTGAATACCCAGTACATAGAAATGAATCAAGAACATTGGGAACTTCTGTAAATGTTCCTGCCCAACTCTAAAAATGCTAGAAGAGAGGCAAATTTCCTCATTAACTAATTCCCTGTTAAAAAATCAGATCTATTCCTGAGAAGACTTGTTGTCTTTTATACTGAGCCATGAAAGGAACATTTTTAGGATCCCTTTATTCATATACCTTTTTTAAACATTGACTATGAACCTGTTTACCCAAAGCTTTTGGCAGACAATTGAAAATAATTATAGCAAAGCCTTGCTTACTTGATTGTAAGTTTTCTAGGACTCCTGAGCCTTCATTTTCATATCTTTCAGATGATTTGCCTCCACAAATCTCTAACACCTTAGAAATCACACTTTTCTGAGGAACTTTATGGTCTTTCATTGCAACTATACATCCAGGAATCTTTCTCTAAGGGATGTGGCTCAAAAGTAGTTTCTATATTTTTTTATCAGAAAAGTTAGTTTGAGAATTGCATAGCACTAAGATGATTTGATATTTCCCCTCTATCTTGATCATAAAACACTAACAAAAGAAGTGATTAACAACTGAATTGAATCCCACTCTTTCATTTACCCATGCTCAAACATTGATTGAAAAATCTATCTTGTATCAGGTGCTGTGCTAGATAAGTACATACTGGTGATACGCCATGAAAAAAAGTCCAGTATGTGCTATCAAGCAGTCTAATGGGAGAGAAACACACCATCAGATGACTGTCAGCTACACCAAGGGCAAGGGGAGAACTCTATGGTATATCACACGGGAATAGAGGAAGGGTAGTTGACCCAGTCTTGGCATATTTGCAGAAGGCTTCTTGGAGGAGCTGATTCACTTTTTTTTTTTAATTTTTATTGGAGTACAGTTGATTTATAATGTTGTGTTAGTTTCAGGTGTACAGCAAAGTGAATCAGTTATACAAACCCATATATCTAATCTTGTTTAGAGTCTTTTCCCATATAGGCCATTACAGAGTACTGAGTAGAGTTCCCTGTGCCATACAGTAGGTCCTTATTAGTTATCTATTTTATATATAGGAGGGTGTATGTGTCAATCCCAGTCTTTGGAGGAGGTGATTCTTAAACAGGAGAGCAGTAATGCAGGAAATGAAGGCAGAGAGCAGAAAGTACGAACAAGAAAGAAGGCGGGTGTGTGCAAGTAGCCTAGTGTGAAGGCACAGAGAAGGAAAGCTTTGGTGCTGGGGAAGTGGTGAGAGAGAGAAGGTACGAGGCACATCATGACGGTCCTTGTAGAATATGGTCATTTAGCAGGGGAGCATTTTGGCCCACGTTACATGAAACTTTCCCTCCAAACAATATGAAAAATCACTGAACAACTTAAATTAAAATAGGTATTTTGTCCACATGGAGCTTCAATCTATTAATAATCAAACCATAGGCAAAAGGTTTGCAGTCTGGTTTTGTGAGGCGCGGGGAGGTGTTTTCAGTGCGAAAGAGGGAAAAAAAGGGCAGTAAAACACCTACTCCCTTTTCTTTATTACAGGCATTTATATTTTCTTGATATTTTTTTCTTAGGGGTAAAATACTTAGAGATAAAGGTACCAAAAAATCTAGCGGTACTTCATGGAAACTAGCCTCTCTTGTGAGTAAAATGAAATGGGCAAGAGACCTTATCAAGGAATTGTAATAACAAAAGAAAGGAAGTTAAAAAGTTTCTAGCAACAAAATAAAGGTATAGAGCTGGGAGTAACCATTGGCTGCTGGGGTGAGAGGGTTGTGCAGGCAATAAGCAGTGGCCTGTCCCAGCCAGCAAATGCCTTGGAAAAATACTCAGCCAGCTTAGAATCTGGACCTGCGTAGTTTGGGATGTGAACCACACATGCAAGGAGTACTAGCACAGCCGGTGTGAAATGACCATCCCCTGGGGACAGACAAGATAGCTGAGACATAGCTGCCATCCCTGGCAGGGCAAGCACGCCTCATTTACTCCAGAACAAATATTCACACTTTGCTTATTCACAAACAGAGTCACATTTTCTCCAATGAGCAGGAAACATGATCTTTGCTGTTCAAAGTCAGCATTCACCAAGGACCTAAACCCCTCTTGGGCATTTCTCACTGACTTGGCCTCTTCCAGGGCTCAATCTGAAGGAATGGGGTAGAAATGCCTATCGGCAGCCTTCAGTCTTCACTGACTTGTCCGCTATTTGCTGTGTGTTCTTCAGAAGTGGGTCACTTGTCCAGCCTCCCTGGTTTTCTGCTTGTTCTTGATAAAAAGGTAGACTATCAGTCTCAGAAGTCACTTCCAACTCTTCTGGTTAGAGTCCCAACAAGTGAATAGTCAATATTTCCCCTTGATAGTGAACTGCATAGACTGAACTTCCAAGTCTCCACTCGAAAGGACCAGCCTTCTGAAACTGCATGTTTAAGCAGAAAATCATTGAAAAGATCAAACGTAGCATTCCCATAGCTACTCTACACACAGTCTAGTGGGGGATTTGGTTGTATTTATTTATTTGCAGTGATAAGATACATCTTGGGAAGACTTCACTCTCTAGCTAATCAACATAGCAAGCTGTTGGAGCAAATGCCCTTCATATTGTGTAACAACAGCTGTGGCTCTGGAAACAAGTTAACGCTTCGCTTTCCATTCAACGCGTCCCTTCCCTTAACGATATTAAATCAACACTCTGTGGATGTGAATAATTGCCACGGCCACTTGCAGACTTGAAGCAATGAATCTGAGTCCTAGAAAAGGTGCTTTATAAAAATCAATCATATTTTTTAAAAACTATATATAAAAATCACTTTTATTTTATTTCTATACCCCCAAATTTGCTTGTAAAGAGTAATAAATAGTAAAAGAAAGACTCATATCGAGTCACCATATGAAAACTAAGAAGTAATATAATAGAACTCACCAATTCTTCCCTAATTAATTATAGGTTTTGTTTTAAACTATACATTCCTTGTTAGAAAGATGAAACATAATCTCCTTTACAATGTTATCAAGAAGCTGATTATGGAAACGGAGGCAGCTCACTGCAGAGCATGTACTTTGAGTTGAGAAACCCAAATGCTCTAAGTTTCCTTGGCCTTGAAATGGCAGCAATGAACTCTACCTCACAGCACTGTCATCAAGATCCAAGGAGGCAATCTCTGTAAAATAAAAAGTAGGTGGGCTAGCCCAATGACTGCACAAAATAGGAGCTTATCATAAGAAATAAAATAAGTCATTTTCTTGTGATATTAATGATTTTTATAAAATAAATAACATCTTTTCTTTTTTTATATATTTGTCAATAGATGAGTGGGTTTCAACACGCAGAAACAAGAAATAAGGATATAAATGAACAACTCTGAAGAAATTATGATGGTGCCTTTGTGCAATGAATGGCTCCAATTATTCATAAACTCACTGGATCTAAGCCCTCATGCCAGCACTGAAATTTATCAAGCAGTACTTATGTTTAAAATATAATTCATATATTATCATTTAAAAGTAAAAGAGAGAAAAAAGAGATTACACAAAATGTGATCTGTCAAAGGGGAAACAGTGGTAGTGAGCCCAAGAAGAAAGAAATCCAGGTTGCAAAACACTAGGTCAAATTGCTGTGGACAGCTTGCGAAATTCAAGGGTCAAATCCCAGTCCACGCCCTACTCTACTTCTTAGCAGCATTTGGCCAAGCTTATCACTCCCTTCTCTGAGAAAAGCTTTCTCTTTCTGGTTTCCAGAACACCATACTCTCCTGGTTTGCTTCCCGCTTCCCTAGCTGCCCATCCTCAGTCTCCTTTGTGCGTCTCTCCTCTTCTTCCTGACCTCTGAACAACAGAGCAGCCTAGGGCTCTGTGCCTGGACCGACCTCCTTTCTCTCTACACTCATTCTCCAAATGCTCTTATCTTGCCCCATGGTTTAAATATACCTCCATGCAATGACTGCCAAATGCACAGTTTCTGCTCAAAAAGCAACCTTTACCTCTAGACTCTGCGATCCAAAAGCCTATATAACATCTCTACTAGGTGTCCTCAACTTAACATGTCTGAAAACTCCAAAGCTTCCTCTTAACAATCAACTCTACGTCAGCTTTCCCCATCTCTAAAAATAACAACTTCATCCCTCCAGTTGCTAAGGACAAAAAGTGTCATCATTAACTCTGCTCTTTCCCTACACCTCACAATGAACCATCAGCAAATCTGGTCAGCTGTTCCTTCAGAATGTAACTAGATAAACTGAGCTTCTGCTTCCAGGAAGATGAAGCAAACATACTTTTTCCCTATTGTTTCTTTTAATCACAACTAAAATCCCTGCTGATTATCTATGAAACAAACAGAAGAAGATTCAGAAAGAAGGGAGAAAAGAAGACCAACTAGGAAACTTGGAACCCAAGGAATGCTGTGATGGTGAGTTCCCTGGGTTTTGTTTTTGCTCACTCATCCTACACCTAGAGCTAGGGGGAGCCAATAACTAGGAAATGGCAATGGACACAGACAACAGCAGGCCCAACCCCCCAGCTAGGGAAATGCCAGAGAAGGAAGGGAGGTGAGACTTTTTTACCACCACAGGTGGTAATGGTCAGCTCCCATCCTGTGGTGTCAGTGGGGATGGAAAAGCAAGCAACCCAGAAATGCCAACAATCACAGTCAAAAAAATTCCCAACAAAAGCTGTCTGTCCAAAGAACCAGGTAAGGGGTTACCTATCAAAGCAGGAAACTTTTAGAAAATAACCACCTGACACCAAACGCTGCAGAATAAAACGTTGGCCCCAACCCCACTGTGATCAGCAAAGACCAAGAGGGGAACCTAGTCTTTGACTCTTGATAGACTGTGGTAAGGTGCCCTCTCCCAACTCCACACACACACATGGATGTATCAGAGAAAGCTGAATATGGAGTCAGGACTTTGATCTCTGCAGGGTAATAAGGCCACCATTCACAGTGACAGTGGAGACCATGTGGGGAACCTGGACTTTCACCCCTACAAGGTGGAAATTAGACATCCTTTCCCCCTGGGGTGGTATCAGAGGAGGCTTAGTGGAGATTCAGGACTTTCATCACCACCCAGTAGTAATTAGGTTACCTTTGCATACCTACCATGTCAATGGCAACCATGGTTAAAGTTGTAACGATTCAATCCTGCCCCTCCTGGTCAGGACGGTATCAGTGGAAACATAGTGGGAAGCCAGAACTTTCACTACTGCCCAGCAGTACCAAGAAGAGTTCCCCTTATGTCAACACAGACTAAATGGGGAGCCTGGAATTCCACCCCACCTGATTTTATTGAGGCAATGCCCACCCCTTCTCCTGCAGGAGCAGTATGAAAAAAAGCCAACCAAAACAGAAGATCTAGAGTCTCATAACATAATACATCCTAATTCCTGGTTTTAATTTTAAAAGATGATGAGTCATCCAAGAACCAGAAAAATCTCAACTTCAATGAAAAGGATCACTCAATAGATGCCAATACAGAATACAGATGTTAGAATTATCTAAGAATGATTTTGAGTGAATCATGATAAAAACGTCTCAAAGAGTAAATACGTACATGCTTGACCCAAATTGAAGAGAAAACAAAAGTTACTGGCAAATAAATAAAAGATATAAAGAAGAAACAAAAGGAAATTTTAGAAATGAAAAATATAGTAGCCCAAAATAAAAACTGAGTGGATGATCTAAACAGTGTAGAGAGAGGAGATATACTCTAAAACACTTTAGATAAATCAAATGGAATGGCCTGGAATGGAATTTTTAAAAATTCAAGTAACCCATAGAAAGACAGGATAAAGAAAACAGAAATGAAAAACAGGCAGAACAAATAGAAAACAAAAATTAAAATGGCGGGGTTGAGGCCCAACATATCAATAATAACATTAAGTATAAATGGTACAATACACTAATTAAAAGTCCACTTTGCCTTAATGTACATGTACCTAACAACAGAGTATCAAACTACATGAGGCAAAAACTGATAGAACTGAAAGGAGAAAAGGATGAATCCACTATTACAGTGGGAGACTTCAACACCTCTCTTATCAGAATGGACAGATTCATCAGGCAGAAAATCAGTAAGGACATAGCTAGACATAGCTAGAAAATCAGTAAGGACATAGCTAGACTCATTAATGGTACAATACACTAATTAAAAGTCCACTTTGCCTTAATGTACATGTACCTAACAACAGAGTATCAAACTACATGAGGCAAAAACTGATAGAACTGAAAGGAGAAAAGGATGAATCCACTATTACAGTGGGAGACTTCAACACCTCTCTTATCAGAATGGACAGATTCATCAGGCAGAAAATCAGTAAGGACATAGCTAGACTCAACAACACCATCAACTGGATATACAGTTGTGACCCTGGACGACACAGGTTTGAACTGCATGGGTCCACTAACATGTGGAATTTTCTCAAAAAATATATGGTTGTCCCTTTGTAGCCACCAGGCCACATCCATGGATTTGACTAACCTCAGATCATGTATTAAGTTTGCAATCCACAGTTTGTTGAATCCACAGACGTGTATCCTGCAGGTGCAGAGTACCAACTGTGGGACTTGAGCATCTATGGATTTTGGTATACCTGGTGGATCCTGGAAACAATCTCCAGCAGATACCCAGGGACAACTGTAATAAATATCTATAGAGTACTTCACCCAACAAAAGCAGAATACACTTTTTTTTTTTCAAACTCACATGAAATATTCACTAAGCTAGACAACATTCTGGGCCATAAAAAATAACTTAACAAACTTAAAAGAATAGAAATCAAACAAAGTCTGCTCTCAGACCACAAGTGAATTAAACTAGAAATATAACAGAAAGATAGAAAAACTAGAAATATAACAGAAAGATAACAGAAAAATCCCCAAATATGCAGTGATTATAAAACACACTTCTAAATAACACATCGATCAAAGAAGAAATTTCAAAAGAAATTTAAAAAATAGTTTCAACTAAATGAAAATGAAAACACAATTTATCAAAATGTGTGGGATGCAGGGAAAGCAGTGCTTAGAGGGAAATTTATAGCACTGAATTCCTATATTAGAAGAGAAGAAAGCTCTAAAATCAATAATCTAAGTTTCTAACTTAAGAAACTAGAAAAAGCAGAGCAAATTAAATCCAAAATAAGCAGAAGCAAAGAAATAATATGAATTAGAGCAGAAATCAAGAATCTGTAGAAAATCAATAGAGAAAATCAACAAAACCAGAAGATAGTTCTTTGAAAAGATCAATAAAATCAATGTCTCTAGCCAGGCTCTCTAAGGAAAAAATAGAAAGGACACAAACTGCTAACATCAGAAATGAAAGAGATGACATCACAGGCCCTGTAGGCCCTGTAGACATTAAAGAGGTAATAAAGGAATACTATGAACAGCTCTATGCCCCAAAATCTGACAATGTAGTTGAAATGGACTAATCCCTTGAAAGACACAATCTGCCAAAACTCAAACAAGAAACAGACAATCTGAATAAACATATATACATTACAGAAACTGAATCAGTAATTAATAAACTTCCTAAACAGAAAGCAGTAGGCCCAGATGGGTTTACTGTTAATTTCTATCAAACATTTAAGGAAGAAATTATACCAATTCTCTACAATATCCCAGAGGAAAAGAAGCAGAGGTCATATTTCCTAACTCATCCTAAGAGGTCAGTGTTACCCTAATATCAAAACCAGACATTACAAGGAAAGAAAACTGCAATCAATATCACTCATGAACATAGATGCAGAAATCATCAACAAAATATTAGGTAATTGAATCCAACAATGTATAAAAAGAATTATACACCATGATCAAGTAGAATTTATCCCAGGTATGCATGGCTGCTTCAACATACAAAAATCAGTTTATGTAAACCATCATATCAACAGGCTAAAAAAGAAAAATCACATCATCATATATCAGTAGATGTAGAACAAACATTTGACAAAATCCAACACCCATTCAGGATAAAAACTCTCAGTAAACTAAGAATAAAGGGGAAATTCCTCAAGTTGGTAATGCATATTTACAAAAACCCTACAGCTAATACCATTCTTAATGGTGAGAAACTTGAAGTCTTTCCCACTAACATCAGAAATAACACAAGGATGTTGCCTCTCACCACTCCCTTTCAACCACACCGGAAATCTTAATTACACAATTAGATAAGAAAAAGAAATAAAAGTTATATATATTGAGAAGGAAGAAATAAAGCTGTTTTTGTCTGTAGATGACATGATCATCTAGGAAGAAACTCTGAAAGAATCCATTAAAGACTCGTGGAACTAATGAGTTATTATAACAAGGTTGCAGGACACAAGGGTAATATAGAAAAGGCAATTGATTTCCTCTATACCAGCAATAAACAAGTGGAACTTGAAATTAAAAACAAATGCCATTTACATTAGAACCCCCTGAAAGAAATATTTAGGTATAAATCTAACAAAATATGTACAAGATTTATATGAGGAAAACTACAAATCTGATAAACAAAATCAAAGAATTAAATAAATGGAGAGATGTTCCATGTCTAGAGTAGCAAGACTTAATATTGTCAAGCTGTCAGTTCTTCTTAACTTGATCTATACATTCAATGCAATTCCAAAAAAAATTCCAGCAAGTAATTTTGTAGATATAAACAAACTGATTCTAAAGTTTATACGGAGAA
The DNA here is from genome assembly GCF_003031525.2 of Neophocaena asiaeorientalis asiaeorientalis. Lineage (NCBI taxonomy): Eukaryota > Metazoa > Chordata > Mammalia > Artiodactyla > Phocoenidae > Neophocaena > Neophocaena asiaeorientalis. The sequence continues at coordinate 12,388,849 of NW_020173116.1, read as the reverse complement.
GCAAATGACTCAGAATAGCTAATACAATATTGAAGAAAATCAAAGTTGGAGGACTGATACTACCTGGCTTAAAGACTTACCATAAAGCTAGAGTAATCAAGATAGTGTGGTATTGGCAAAAGAGCAGACATATATAGATCAATGGCACAGAACAGAGAGCCCAGAAATAGGCCCACAAAAATATAATCAACTGATATTTGACAAAGGAGCAAAGACAATAAAATGGAGCAAAGAAAATTCTGCTGAAACAAGTGGACATCTGCGTGCAAAGAAAATGAAACTAGATACAACCTTACACTCTTCACAAAAATTAACAAAAAATGGATCATAGCCTTAAAAGTAAACTGTAAAACTATAAAAAATAATATAGGGAAAACCTTGGGTATGATGATGACATTTTAGATACAACCCCAGAGGAACAATCCATGAAAGAAATAATTGATAAGCTGGACTTCATTAAAATTAAAAACTTCTGCTCTGCAAGAGACAATGTCAAGAGAATGAAAAGACAAGCTACAGCCTGGAAGAAAATATCTGCAAGACACAACTGATAAAACACTGATTCAAAGGATACAAGGAACTATTAAAACTCAACAATAAGAAAACAAACAATTTTTAAAAAATGGTCCAAAGACCTTACTTAACAGACACCTCACATAATAGAGCTCGTATCTCCCCCGCCTCTGCTACCCCAGGCCCCTTAGTTTCCAGCCTCTTTCCATGTTTTATGTTTCTCTGGGCACTTGTCATTTTCCAATGTACTATATAATTGGCTTATTTTATGTTGCTTTGTCTGCCTCTCCTCACTAGAATGGCAGCTCCACAAGGGCAGGGATTTCCAACTGTTTTGTTCACTGCTGTTCCCCAGAACCTAGAACAGGGAATAGCACACAGTATTTATTGAGTAAATTTTAATCAATATTATCACATAAACAGTAGAAAATCTTGGCCAGTACAGATGGTAATATTAAGTATCATGTACTAGGATAAGGGGATCATGATAATAATAGTGAGCATTATTTATAAAGCCCCCACTCTTTGCCAGAAACTGTGCCAAATGCTTGATGTGGGCATACACCACACACACACACACACACACTCAGAGAGCAGGCAGCATTTCACTCGGGAGAAGCTAGGATGGATTGATGTGCCTTGAGGATGGCTTATTTTTGGTGTTCTAAATTGGTATAGCATCCTAAGAATAACTGACATTTATTGAATACCAACTAGATGGCCACCACTATGCTAAGCATTTGTAGTATTCGCTTTTCATTTTAACAACTGCATGAGGTTGATACTAAGCTTATCTTCCTTTTGCAGTGAAGCTGAGGGGAGATTAGAGACAGGAAGTCATGTTTCGAGATAGTGCACGCAGACCCACTGACTGAAAGGCCAGCTTGTAACGCCCACAGAACCCTTACCAAGAGCCAGTCCCTGTGCTAAGCACTCTGGACAGCATCTATCCAGTCCCCAAAAGAGGGATCAGCAAACTGGACAGCTTAGCTGGGTGGCAGAGCCCCATTCAACCCAGGGCTGTCAACTCCAAACAAACGTCACCTTCTCTATAAGGCCTCCCTGTAACCCTATTTAATACTGAGGTTCCCTCTACGCGCACTCTTTCTCCTTTTATTCCTCTCCAAGCACATGACTGGCTTGTTTATCTTCCGCTGCCCACTACAGTGAAAGCCCCATGAGGGTCAGAATGTAGGGCTGACTCTGGAGCACCCAGAACAGTGCCCAACATACAACAGACACTATTTTTTTTCATCAAATCTAGTTAATACTGTCTTCTAAAAAAAGGTCTGAAGCTTGAGGCAGAAGCAATGCTGTTTAAAGATAATCGAGGCCAAGATGGTCTCCTTGCTCCTTTTTGGTTTAAACATTCAATATAAAAGAAGGCAGAAGGAAACTAACCATTATTTACGTGCTTTGGGGTCCAGAACTGGAGTTGGGCACAGTGTGTGGATAATATAATTCTGAAGAGGAGCTTGGGCCTGGGTTAGAAGTGTTGGGGATTAATGTCTAGAACGTCCCAGTGGTTCCCATCAGAGGTGATTCTGTGCCCATCCAGATACCCCAGGATATCTGGAGACATTTTTGATGGTCACACTGAGGGATGCCACCGGCATCTAGTGGGTGGAGGCCAAGGATCCTGCTAAACACCCTACAACACACAGGACCATCCCTCCCACAGCAGTCATCTGGCCCCAAATGTCAACATGCTGAGGCTGAGAAACCCCGGCCTAAGCACCAGGAGGTGCCCTACCATTAGAGGGGATTTCTACTTCTGAGTGTGGCTGACAGCTCCACAGATGTTACCAGAAGCTTCTGTCAAGGCTGCAGCCTGTCCTCTGTGAAGGGAAGCAGACCCACACCGTTGTAAATAACCAGTCTTGTTTATAGAAAGCAATTGTTCCCATTATTGGAGGGATTTACATAAACTGCCAACCAATCCTTAGATGCTGGGCCCTGGAACTGAAAAGCCAACTGTACCCTCAGGAGCTGCAGCCTGGGAAGCCTGAGCGAGCTGCCCCGGGGGCAGCACTTTAACCTGAACACAAGAGAGCCCACACTGGGGCCACAGATGAAAAGTCAGCAGGAAACCAGGAAGTATAGCCCCCCTGAAATATCACTCTGTGTCCGTGATCATGGCTGCATGATCCCAAATGTCTGAATGAACAGTAGGAAATTAAGTGAATGTTAAGGTATTTCCAAACATCTAGGTACTTGACATTTGTGACAAAAAAAAAAAAAGACGAATTGTATTTTCCATTAAACTTTGCAGAGTATGCTCTTTTTTTCCACACAACTAAGGCAGAGCAGAAGTATTTAAAACTATTTGGTGAATTTACAACAATGTCCAGAATCACCACATACGAACACAAAAAAATTGCAACGTAAGATCCAGCTACACTAGCATAATTGATTTGTAAGTAGAGTTGGGACGTGGAGATCCCGATGTGATTAGATTCCTATGACATGCTGATGTGTCTCCGCAATTATTTAAGAATTTATATTAACTCTTGACTCAAATCTCAATTCGTTTATTTGCTGCTTAAAGCTGTGGTGTATAAGGGCATTCGTTTTTATGGTTTATTTCGCCTTGTAGAGTGAAGCGCAGGATGGTTTTGTGAGGACCTGGTGCTCTCTGCAAGGCTGTGCTCTTCTGGTTGCTATTCCAAGTCCCAGTGTTGGCTAATTGCAAAGGTCTCCACTTCCTCACTTCTCGCCCCCCGTGGACACCCAGTGTGAGGTTTCACGTTCCTATCATCACGCTGCTCTGCCCCCCTTTAGGGGGATCGCCGCCTTCTGACCTCTCCTGGGAGAAGAGGAGGAAGCCTGCGCTAGGGCTTGGCTCTCACGAGGATCAGGTGACAGAATGCCCAGGAAAATAGAGGGGAAAGGCATTGCCGCGAAGAGACAGCAGGGCCCTCGGGCTCCACCCAAGGGGATGGGCCGTGCACAGAAGTGGGACACAGAGCAGAAGGTCTGGAAGTCTCAGGCCAAACCAGCAGGGCCTGTGGGTTTATATTTCAAAGGAGCTGACTTTATTGGCCTCTTTATGGGTCCTTGGTGGGGAGGGAGCTACCAGGGGCCACCAGAACTTTTTCATTATCAGCATGTTATCCAATTCCTCTTTGCCCCCTTCTCAATTCTCATTCACTCTACACCTGCACTGAGGACCACCACGTCTTTCCCAAGACTCTCACCTGTGTAGGCCCCTCTGACGACACACCAGTCTGCCCACTGGCTTGCTTCTCAATACCTCTTTCTGCTTCTCCTTTCTGGACTGTCCTCGCTTCTTTCCTTCTCCTACGTATAACTGGTATTTTACCATCTTCTTTCCTATGACATTTTTTCTTGAAGATTATATCTGATATCAAAAACCATGTCTGCAATTCCTGATCATTAACAGTTGTGCTAATTAATGTCTTTTAAATTAATTGTCAGTTCTGCACATCAAGCTACTTGTTGAACTATTTCAAACTGGTATTCCACCATCAACCCAAATTTACTGTGTCTAAATCCAAACTAAATCCCCATCCTCCACTTCAAAACATGCCACCTCCTCCTGATTCTCACATTTCTATCCTCCCTACCAAATTTTCTTGAAATAATTCACAGTTCAGTGCTGGTTGGCAAGCAATTTGGTACGTTGGCACAATAACGATAATGCAATTTTATTCCTATCTTTTGATTCACCACCATTCACATTTATGAAAACATAATCCGAAGAACCAAAACAAATTATGACAAATATAATACACATAAAATTATATTTAATGTGGAGGTAGCAACTAGCATTTAAAATCTGAGAAACTATTAGGCACAAATATGGAGACATATGTGCTGACGTAAACATAGAAAAGTGACATACATTTGCATTTATAATGATTGAAACAATGTATAATATGCACGTAAAAAAAGACTGGAAAGAAATACACTAAAATAATATTTATTGTCTGGAGGAAAGTGACCGTATTACCTTGATTGTATGTTGTTTAAACTGAATTACACCTTGTTCAAAAGGCAATTCCTTCATCGTCCTAGATTCCTCCAGCTTTCTTTTGTTTGGCTACCAAGTTTTACATTTAACTCGTTAAATATCATTGCTCTCCATCACTCCCTCTTCACCTTTGCTGCCTCACCCTTGTCCTGCCCTGATAACTTCCAGGCAGGATTACGATGCTGGTCCCCTGAGGAGGCTCCTCTAGGTTGATCCATCAACACTCCCAGCCCTTCTCCCTTCTCCTCCTCTGCCACAGAGGCTAGAAAGCAAACAACTCCACATCCCAGCCCAACAAAGCCATGTGACACAGTTCCGATGAAGAAAGCATTGGTAGAAATCTACTGGAGAATTCTAGGGACATGTTTGCTCTTCTGAACATAGAAGAACATGACAGGGGCTATCCATCTGCCAAGGATGGTGGAAGAAAAGGTAGAAAGGGCCTGGGTCCCTGACAGCATCATTATAGCAGCTGCTTCTTAACTTCTTATTGTGGGAGAAAAATAGCCCTTGTGTTTTAGTTGCTGTTTGTTTTCTGCTACTTCCAGCTTGATGTGTTGCTGACTAATATCTTGCCTAGCTGCTTTCCTGCTTCTAGTCTTACATCATTCACAGCACCCTATAATTTTTTTTTTTTTTTTTTTTTTTTGCGGTACGCGGGCCTCTCGCTGTTGTGGCCTCTCCCGTTGTGGAGCACAGGCTCCAGACGCGCAGGCTCCGCGGCCATGGCTCATGGGCCCAGCCGCTCCGTGGCATGTGGGATCTTCCCGGACCAGGGCACGAACCCGTGTCCCCTGCATCGGCAGATGGACTCTCAACCACTGCGCCACCAGGGAAGCCCTACCCTATAATTTTTATGAGTGAAGGATGAACAGACCAGAAAAGAAAAGTAAATAAATAAATATTGACAATAAAAGCAAAGGACAGCTGACACGTGAAACAATGTTGAAGACCTAAAAAATTACAAAAAGTATGAAAAAAAATTTTTTAAGAGTAACCACAGTCCATTTAAGTAAGGTTTAAAAAATTCCTACACACATCATTAGTTACTCAGGGCATCAGTACCAGCACCAGAGTACAGCACAGTTAGTGGAGACTCTCAAGAAATATTAATTCTTCAAAAATAGTCAGTCTACAGTGGATACAATGGTGAGTCAAACATAAAAGACATCACAGCAGTGGAGCTTAGAGTTGAATCGAGAAGCAATACATGAACAAAATAATTATGCAAGTAAATGATTAAAATTTGTGCTACAAATTATCACATTAAAGCATGGTTTTTATAAAGGAGAACCTGGTCTAGTCCAAGTATTAGTGGGGACGGGGGACCAGGCGCTACACTAAGCTCTGGTGATATAAATTTGAGTAGGTTACATTCTGTGCCTTTGGGGAGTTGCAATAAATAATTAAGAAGCCCAGTAAACAAACAACTACAGTTAAGTACAAGGAGCACTCCAATGGGTGTGATCAAAGGCTATGGGGACACCAAAAAGAAATGATTGATTCACTCAAGGATTGAGTTACCTTGAAAATTAATCCACATTCAGTACATCATCACCAAATGTTACCAAATTAATGAACTATGACTGAATTTAAGCATGAAACAAACCAGAAAATCTAAATTCTGACATATCAAAAAGTAATGAAATTGTTTAATGGACTTTGAAGCACGCAGTCCTAGCTCAGAAAATAATTCTGAGAATTAGATCACCCCCTCTAAGCTTGGTCAACCATCCAAATGACTAGATTTGAACCATGATTGTATGCGTTTGAGATTAAGACAAAAATAAAGGAAACAATGAATTAGACCAGACTGTATACACAAGTCAGGATCAGACAGCAAGGCAGAAAAAGCCAACATAAGTTTACTTTGTTCTTTTATTGAGATCCAACTAAAAGACTTACACTTAAAAAGATTTAATACTAAGAACTAAAATCAGCCTTTTCATTCACTGTAGTTTATAAGGTTATCAATAAACAACCAGAGACTTGGACCTTACATTAGTTCTGCCAGTGATCAGCTGTGTGAAGACAGAATCACATGGTTTCTCTGAGTCTCAGCCTCCTTATCATGAAAAAGAATAATTTCATCAGTAATATCCAATAATTCTAAAATAGACTTTCCAGATAAACCATCCACCATTGTATCATTTTCACTGATTTCAAATATTGGCTAACTGTAACTGTAAAAAATCAGGAGAATACAAAGACATTTTACCAATAATTTCCCAGCCCACGATACATCAGATTTCACAAACAATACTTTGAACTTTCCTAAGATAAGTTGGCAAATGTATAATGCCTGATAATTAAGAAGCTGTGCAGCCAAAGAGTAGTTCTGAAGTCTAGTGAAGTCTATGTGGCCTCATTAACCAGGAAGCGCACACTTTCGATCGGGTGGAATCTTTTTGATGAAATCTATGTCCTTCTCTTGGATAAAGGAAACAATAAAATAATCACCCAAATATAATGTCACATATCATTGTACAGTGTTATGAAGATAAACGAAACTTGCATATAGTATTTCTGCTGTAGGACATACCTCTTCCCACCTCAGTCATTTTTACTTAGAGTGTTTGATAAAGTTGCTTAAAGTGAATAAGGAGTTACAATATGTGTGCCGAAGAGGAGTTTGACAATTTAAACAAAATGGAATACGGTTTTGTCAGTAGATTCAAAAGATGACACAGTAATTATATGTAATGCCACATAATAATCCGAATGTAATTGCGGTGTAATTTTTCTGACATGCATTTACTATCCTTCTCCAACGTAATTATTATGCACAGATAACGTTACCTTGTTTTTCAAGTTCTCCACTATCTCCTTGAGGTGCAAACTTTTCAAATATGTAGATTCATTTTTAAATATATGGTACTTACAAGACCTATCTTATCACAGGACCTCAACATATGAGTATCAACAACAGCAATACTAATATTTATGCAAATACCTAATGTTCCAGAAAGAATGACAAGGAAGGGGTACCATTTTCCTAATTTTTTGTAATGTAACTGTTTTGTAACTTTTTGTAGTATATGATAAAATGGTTTGGGACTTCCCTGGTGGTGCAGTGGTTAAGAATCCGCCTGCCAGTGCAGGGGACACGGTTTGAGCCCTGGTCTGGGAAGACCCCACATGCTGTGGAGCAACTAAGCCCGTGCACCACAACTACTGAGTCTGTGCTCTAGAGCCCGCGAGCCACAACTACTGGGCCCACGTGCCACAACTACTGAAGCCCACGCACCTAGAGCCTGTGCTCTGCAACAAGAGAAGCCACCTCAATGAGAAGCCCGCGCACCGCAACAATGGGCAGCCCCCACTCGTCGCAACTAGAGAAAGCCCACACGCAGCAATGAAGACCCAATGCAGCCATAAATAAATAAATAAATATTCTTTTTAAAAAAAATGGCTTATCCTGCTCTTCCCACGCCATCTGTTCTCTCATCAGTGAGAGGGTCCGTGTCATCCACGATGTAAGAGGGTCTGGCTAGTGTGAATGAGGTGCCTCATGAGGTTTTCAATGGGAAAAGCATCCCCACTGCACACGCTTCAAGGCCGACAGCCACAGACCCTCTGAGCACATGCAAGCCTGGTGGACAAGCACAGCTGCGTCCTCACCCCTTTTCCTATCCAGACCCACACCCGCTCCATAAAACGTCATGTTAATGCTGTGATATAAGCAGATGCTACATCCTTTGACAAACTCAGAACAAAATTATAATGTGTGGAAATACAAATTTTATATAAAGATGAGAAAATGGATGAATGATGTAAAAATTCATTAAGTTCTGTGATGGTTAATTTTATGTGTCAACTTAGTTAGACTATGGTGCCCAGTTGCTTGATCAAACAGCAGTCTAGATGCTGCTATAAAGGTATTTTTTTAGATGTGATGAGCATTTACTATCAGCAGACTATAAGTAAAGTAGATTATCCTCCAGAAGGAGGAGGTCGGCCTCATCCAATCAGTTGAAGGACTTAAGAACAAAGACAGGTTTCCTGAAGAAGAAGGAACTCTCCCCAAGACTGCACCACAGATATTCTACCCAAGCTTCCAGCGTTCAGACTCAAGACCACAACCTCAAGTCTTATCTGAATCTCCAGCTGCGGGCTTGCCCCAGATTTCAGACTTGCCAGCCTCCACAACAGCATGAGCCAATTCTTAAAATTTCGCCATCAATCAACCAATCAACCTCAATCTCTCTCTCTGTATACACACACACACACACACACACACACAATCCCCTACTGATTGTCCGGAGAATCCTGACTAAGACACATTTATTCAGAACGTTAAATATATTAAGTATCTTCTTTGAAAAACAGATATTTTTTGGCTTTGTTTATGACATTGGTAAATTCTGTGCCAACCCTAGTTTTAAGGTTTGGATAAACAATATTAAAAACTTCATGAAACCAGCTGAGAATAAAGTTGACATATTGAGCTTATGTACTTTCTAAAATTAGATTTGTGTACACAAATATATATTGTGTACTTTCTATAGAAACTTAGTTTATATATTTTTATAGAAAAAATAGTATGAAAACATGAAAGGATTCAGGTAATCATGACTCCCAGTTAATGACATCAGACTCTACTTCTTCTATGGGATATCACACACAGCAAAGTTCAGTCATTTTGTAGAAATACAGTAGCATGATCATATTCTTATATGTAACAACTGCAAAAAAATGTTTTAAAATCAGGGTGTATATTACAATATTTTCCATTGTAAGACCAGTTTTACATCTTAAGGAGCAGTTCTTCCTGATGTACACCACTACTTTCATATCAGAAAACACACTTTAAAAAAAATTATCTTTATAAGTAGAAAGCAAATTACAATGGCTTTAATTTTAGACCAAAGTTGTATTTTATTAAGATTATAAATGGTGTTTGAAAAACGGCATCTTATTATTTTATATATAACAGACTGATATCAAAAAACATGTTGAAATTAAAAATGTTAAATTATTTTTTAATCGCCCACAGAAATGCTGTGGTGGGCATCTTTCAGAAAGAAAGGCCCCTCTCAGGGGCCTTGAGGAAAGAGGTACTTACTAACTGCAGAGTCATAGGAGGTCGAGTTGTGCTCTCCTCTCATGAAGGGATATGGCGACAGGTAAGCATGCGTGCAGTTCTTCAATGGTGGCTGATTGGCTAGGAAGGAGAACAAAAAAAGGCATTTGTTACTGAGAAGCTGAGTGAAGGTTTGTTCCTAACAGAAGAGAAATACAGGATCTGGGGGTACACAAGCAAAATAAAACTATAGGTTAGATCGACAAATTCAGAGAATTATTGAATAAGGGAGGAAACTTCCTTAAAAACCTCATATGGTAAATAAAGCACAGGGGACCTGGAAAGTGGATTCATTTAAAACATCTAGCTCATGACCTAATTCAAGGGAGAGAACGCCCTTAATATCACCCTAAAATTGAAAGCACCAGATTTCATTCATTTTCACAACTATATTCTCCAATTCCTAACATAATGCCTAGCACATAGTACGTATTCCAAAAATAGTCATTTAAAAATCTAATAAATTTAGATTTAACCTTTATTGGTTCTAATTAATAGAAAATTTCTTCTATATTCTATTTTCAGGGAAAAGATGTAAATGATAGACCATACAAGTTAATAATTCAAGTACATTTTTAGCATTTGAAGAAACCACAAGAAAGAACTTTAATGTTGTTTGAAACCTTGAAGATTTCATCATATACCCTCTAAGGAGTAAAATACTCTTCCCTTCTCTAAGTCTTGGCAAACTCTTCCTCTTGCAAAGTCTGACCTACTCCACTTTACCAAAGTCTAAATAACCTTCACTGGCAGATCACAGGCTTATTCTCCTCCCTCAAATGACAATCAGAAACTCTATGAAATATTTCTCTCAAAATGCCATTTCATCATTACTTTGTTCCTTTTACATATGCCATTTACCGTTGACTCGTCTTCTGTGATCTCATATTTGTACGTTATATTCCATGATCTTGACTGTTGTTTAAATACCATACTTTGATTTATCACAGGAGCATTTTGATAAGAAGACTGGTAATTTCAACCCACAATAAGTCTGAGGGTAATAAACAGTTCTTGCATTGCTGGATGCAGTAAGATAAAGGCTAGCTATTTTCAGTGAATTGATTTTCAAAGATTAACACAATATAGAAAAAGCAGTTGAAAGAATGCATCACATTTTTAAGGAGCTATTCTACTTCAAAAAAGAACTTTAAAGTTTCTATGAGAGAATGAAAACATCAAAAGCAAAGCGTTTCTTAATATTGCCCACAAACTTGGTTTAAGCCCAAATAGAGCAAGCTTTCATCTGCCACTGCTGATCACTGTTTTGTTATAAAGAAGATTTTTTTAAACTTTGAAGCTATTAATATAAAATAATACATCTTTAATTCTGGATTTTTAAACTTGGGATTTCAAGCCCCCCCAAATAGCCAAAAGAAATAAAAGCATTTATTCGCAACATAGCAATAATAGACACTCGAAAAAAATACTATAGATAATATCTGTTTTGTTTGTTAGGGTTGGTATATTTTAAACATGAGCAAGGAAACAGCGGATTATTCAATTCTGCCATAAGTATTCAGACTCCAATTTCATGTTAGAGAATAAAATAATTATTCCTATAGCCATTTCTACTTAATAAAAAGGAATCACTTTATGAACATTTGGAAGATATCCTATTGAGATTCTACAACTAAGAATCCAATCCTATTTTATAAGTGACATGCACCAAATGAGAAACTGTTCACTTTTATTTTAAAGCCAAGGGGGAAAATAAAGCTGAATTCCACTTACTGTACCAGAACTGCCAGATATTGGAATCATTCTCTTCCACAATCCCATTAAACCAACATCTCCAGAAGAATCCTTCATGGTGGAAAGTGACGTTTTCTATCTGTACAGAACGCAAATGAAGTAACTTGCCGTCAACACAAGGAACATAATCTAAACAGTTACCTCCAGGAAATTTTTTAAGCAATGTATTTTTTCCTAAGTAATGATGATCAGTAGCTTTCTACATATCTCTTCTATGAAGAAATAGACATTCCACTACCATTTTCGGATTTCAAGAGGATACATAAAGCTATGCTCATTACTATCGAGTACAACAATATTTTGAAGAAGAAACGCACATTCTGTTCACCTGAACACTTTCCCACTTCAGTCGCAAGAAGCCAATAATCTGATCCAAAAGCCACCAAAAAGAGTAAAACCCCCAAAGCACCAAAGAGAGCCCCAAAGAAGATGGCAATATTTAGTCTCATTTTCAATTCACTGGTTTCCCTTTAAATAAAATAAGAAAATAAAAAATAGCTAACACCTAGCTCCTCAACCAAAAAGAATAAAGATTTTTGAATAGGCAGAATCTTCTTGAGAAGTGTCTCTTAGCTTCTGTTTTGGTGGCTTCGCACTCGCACCCAGCCGGTGGATTTGTATTGCCTTTGCTCTCCCCTGGAGGGACTCCAGCCCAGCAGCTGAGAATGGCTGACTATTTTAGGATACTGATTGAGGAGCTGTCTCTCTCCCATGGGGATCAAAAAATAACTGACCTTCCCCTGACTGTGGAGGGCAGTATCAGGAGCTAGCCAGAATCATCGTTACTGCTGCTGGGTAATCCATAGAAGTGGAAAGAAGACGGAATGGTATGAGGTCATTGACGGCACTGGCCCAAAGTCTTAAGTGTCTGAACAAGCTCCTCTTAATCCAGAATGACCATTACAAATCCAAAGACACTGAAGACTCTCTTTGAAGATATATAAACCGCAGCTATAAAGAACCACAAAGACCTCTCTTGGATATAACTGAAGTTGTAATTAATATCTTAATCCTTTTTGGATATTTGTGGGATATAAAATAATTAGTGGGTTGACAGATCTAACGTAACAGCAAGTACAATTCAGGTTTTAACTTATACACTCATAAGTGTATTTAAAAGATCAAGAATATGGTAACACAAACTACTTAAAGTAGAAAAAAATACTTTTATGTAGCATACACTATGACATAAAAACAGCACTTTATATATAGCAGCTCCCAGATCTTGTACAAGTTATTCCAAATAATCATCTCAAAAGTGGACTAATGAAAAAAAAGCCTCAAAAATATATTACTTTCTGGATTAGGATGAAAGAATATGGTCTACTTTTTGTTTCCTTCATTTTAAATATTCAACCTCCTCAAAATATGGATCTTACCTGATACCCATACAAGTCACCAAATAGCAATGAATCTATACTTTCTTCATGTCTATCCTCTATAGCTCACTTCGTTTTTGTTCCATGTCTAAACATGCCCGAGAGCATTTTTTTAAGTATTTGTGTAATATTTTAAAACTTTCAGTCTCTATGGCTACTATTTTTTATAATCCCAGTTGTGACACGGGTCACTGCAACTTCTCAAGAGTCATCTGAACTCTACCGACTTCCTTCACCACTTCTGTTTGACATGGGATAGATCCTTAGATAATGAAATTCGCAAGGGCAAAAAGACAACTCCTTAGTAAGGATGTAGGGCCTTGACCAGCTCCAGCTATATGCAATCAGAAGTGCCCAAGAGTCATGAATGGAATTCTAAGTCATAGAATCTTTTTTTTTTGAATTTTATTTCATTTTTTTATACAGCAGGTTCTTGTTATCTATTTTATACATATTAGTGTATGTATGTCCATCCCAATCTCTCCCAGTTCATCCCACCACCACCACCCCACATACTTTCCCCCCTTGGCGTCCATACGTTTGTTCTCTACATCTGTGTCTCTGTTTCTGCCTTGCAAACCCGTTCATCTGTACCATTTTTCTAGATTCCACATATATGTGTTAATATACGATATTTGTTTTTCTCTTTCTTACTTCACTAAGTCATAGAATCAGTGACTGTGAGGGTTAAATGGAATTTGAGAGTACATCTGTGCTGATCCCTCATCTAATGCTCAAATCTCCTTTATAAGATTCTGCAGATCAACAAGCCATGCCATTTTCAGCCATTTCATTTACGGACATCAATAATGTCCACAGCTCTGCCTTAATTTCTGCCCCAAACTCCTTCCCTAAAGGTTCCAGTCTTAATCGTATTCTGTCCTCCAAGGCTGTATAGCACGTTTAAACTCTGTCGTATGACAGAGCTTTCTGATATTTTGAAGAAGCAATCATTTCGTGCCTCCCTCAAACCCCACTCCACCCCTTAATATAGGTCTTCATTTTTCTAAGCTAAACATCCCATTCCTTTAAACATCCCTTAGATTGGAACAACTCCCAATCTCCTTGCTGTTCTGATTCTTTGCTACAATCTGCAAGTATTTGATTGAGGTGAGGCATAGCGAAATATTCCGGGTAGAATCTAACGAAGTTAATATCACCACCTTTCTTATTTGGATGCTGTGATGAGCAGAATAACGGGTTCCCAAAGATGTCCATACCCTAATCCTAAATATAATCACGTAATCTGTGAATGTGTTACCTTACATAGCAATATCCTGGATTATACAGGTTGACCCAATCTAATCACATAAATCCTTAAAAGAAAAGTAGAGACTCTTTCCTGACAGTACTCAGAGAAAGAAATGTGACCACAGAAAAAGGGTTGGAGAGTCGCTGGTTTAAAAATGTAGGAAAGAGACCACACGCCAAGGATTGTGGGCAGCTTCTAGAGGATGGAAGAGGGAATAAAACAGATTCTCTCCAAGAGCCTCCAGGAAGGAATGTTGCCCTACCAACACCTTGACTTTGGGGATTTCTGACCTCTGGAACTGCAGGATAGTAAATCTGAGTTGTTTTTAAGCCACTGACTTTGTGTTAATTTGTTATACTGTTACAGCAGCAATAGGAAACTAACAAAGATGCTGTTCTATAATTAATACAATATAAGATCAAATTAAGGGGGTTTTTGTTGGGGGCGGGGGAATGCATCTTCAAGAAGTGCTTACTGAGAACTTGCGAGGGTCCACGCATTTTATCAGATACGCAGGGCCTGACCTTGAGGAGTTCATGAGCTAGTGAGAAAAAAAGATTCTTCAGAATGAGGTACCTAAGGTTACAATAAGCTTCTGGCCGCCCCAGTCACAGCCTCCTGCTCAGCCACACACACCCTCCCAAGACGACTGTGGTTGTGGTTTTGCAGCTTTACTGTAGGTGACAATGCTGTTGTTTGCAGAGGAAGAGGAATCCTTTTAGGAAGGTTGTATTTATTTTATTTATATTGTAATGACATGTAAAAATCTATGCATTAATACTAAATCTTTAACACACACACATTCACAAACACACACACAAACAACTGGATTGTTAAAATAAGTAGAAAGAGTGCAGGATCTATTATTGCTACAGTTCATCTCAATTTTGGTTTCGGTCACAAACAAAAAATCGTCTTTCTGGATGAGGTCTATCAACTAATATTTTTTCACCATGTTTTGGTGTATCCAAAAAGGTATAAGTATCATTATCAAAATGTATATTTATCAAAGCAGCTACTAATGTAACCAATCTAATTGTTTCCAACCATTCGAGAAAGATATCATAGACTACTTCCGACATCATCAAACTGAACTCCTTTAGCTCAGTTATCCTCAGTGCTTCTCACAGTGCTTGACACACAAGGGGCACTAAGATAAAAAGAAAAATCCATTTGTACTAGGACTCTTGGCTGTAATACAAATACGTAGCTTCCTGAGCTAGCCAACTGCTAATCCATCAAGAAGAAATGGCTCTGATCTGGCCTGCTGTTTGTGAAACTTGGAGAAGTGGATTTTAGCAGGGTCTGTGCTTCCTCTGTAGATAACTCCTACTAGAGAATGGACTTGAGCATATGGGGAGGGAGAAGGGTAAGCTGTGACAAAGTGAGAGATTGGCATGGACATATATACACTACCAAACGTAAAATAGATAGCTGGTGGCAAGCAGCCGCATAGCACAGGGAGATCAGCACAGTGCTTTGTGACCACCTAGCGGGGTTGGATAGGTAGAGTGGGAGGGAGGGAGACACAAGAGGGAAGAGATATAGGAACTTATGTATATGTATAACTGATTCACTTTGTTATAAAGCAGAAACTAACACACCATTGTAAAGCAATTATACTCCAATAAAGATGTAAAAAAAAAAAAGAATCCATAGTAGACTCTTATTTAGAAATAAAATAGAACTATCCAGAGGTCAAAAAGTATCTTTCTTTAGAAAACCGGACCATTTGTCTACCATTTGAAACTCCTAATTTACCATGATTCCTAAAATGCTCCCAACAATCATTCAGTATCTCTTCCCCAAGTTCTCTCGGCAGCTTAAAAAACTGTCTATACTCCAGGGTGATTGTTAAACAGCTGCTGTGTCCTCATGATCTCTTTACAAATTCAGACGTTGGATCTTTTCCCTTTCAGCCTCTTTTCTAGACCAGATGATGAGGGGAGACAGACATACCTTAGCACCAACCTCAACTCACAGTAATCCTATAATAGAACAACTCCATTGCTACTGTACGTGCCCACTCCTTTAGAGAATACTGAATCTGTTTTACGCTGCTATGCTTGTCACAGTGAATCTGCAAGAGCACAAGCATAAGCATGGTGTCTCAGGTTCAATCCTGTGGGAGACCTTGATGGTCAGAAATGTAAATGGAGGTGAATGATAATAACTAATACTCATGAGCATCTACTGTGTAGCAGACACCATCCCAAGCATATTAGATGCCTTGAGTACAAGTAAGTCTTCAGTAGGTAGAATATGAAATAATCCATGTCTTGGGTGGGAATTTCAGCATCTAAAGGTCTTCTTGGTAGGAGTTAAAGATGTTGCTGGTCACAGGTAGAAGGCCAGAGGTAAGCAAAGAGAGCTCTGCATGGGGTCCCACTGCCAAAGGCAATTCACAATAATTTGTTTATAACTTTCAGTCTGTCCTCTGGATCCCTGAGGCTCCATGAGAAGGCAACGTGGCTGACTGAGAACCAGGAAATGACCCTCCAGGACCTGGTGAACCTGGGACAAGAACAGGAACTGCAGGGACCAGCTCTCATTCCCACGTTCTCCCTTGTTACTGGTATCTCAGAACGAGTATTTCATTGAATTAAGAAGAGGTGGACTTTCCTTTCACAGATGACTGATATTGGGCAAATGGTTCAACTCTCTGAGTCTCTGAGGGTTTTTTTTTTTAATTGGAGTATAATTGCTTTACAATGGTGTGTTAGTTTCTGCTTTATAACAAAGTAAATCAGCTATACATATACATATATCCCTATATCCCCTCCCTCTTGCGTCTCCCTCCCTCCCACCGTCCCTAAGGATGGCACTCTTCTGAGACATTATGTCTGTTAACCTGTTCATTCTCACGACTCCCAGTGTACAAGCCAGGAGACCGAAGCGCAGTGACATACGCCCCCGCCCAGGGTTGCCTAGGCGGGAGGTGGGGCTGGCACGTGGTTAGCATGCACTGAGTGTTGTCTTAATGAATGAACAGGGAGGTATTTAGGACAGGTTTCTCTGAGTTTTTTTAATACGGAAAACGGGAACAACGCTTCAGCAGATGATCGGGGGTATCAAGTAAGAGGACGTGCATCAGACGAGCTGGTGCATCACACACGTTAGGCTTCTCTTCTATCCTGCCTTTAGCTGGGGATCATTCTTGATGAAAAAAATATATTTTTAAAAAGAAAAGAAAATAAAACTCCCGATGCTAGCATCCCAGATCTGACTCAGGTTTATTCCCACAGGCTAACTTCTCACCAAGGGCTCCCAGCCCTCCTCTCACCCATACACACCATCCTCCCTCCTAGGTCACCAGCAGTTCCCCAAATCTCTGGCCATTCTGCTCCCCTCAGATGAGAAGTCCCTTCTCTTCCTCCTAGCTGGTGAACTCTTCATTAATCCATTCCACGAACATTCACCATTATGCTACGGTGTGCAGTATGTTCTAAGTGTTGAGTTACCATCAGCACTCTCCAAGGAGACTGTATTATACACCCTATACCACTTTCCCATATATTTAACTACACTCCTGCCCTTCTAGACAGTTGTCAGTTCCTGTGTCTTGAAAAAAACTGGGTCGAGAAATTTTGTTCAATGAATAAATTAATAATGAATGAACAAATGTCCCACGGACAATCTGCCCCATTATCCTTCAAGATGTTACTGGGGACACTGGTCCCAACATCTACAGTGTCCCATTATGAAGACCTGGAGGAAATTTCTGGATGCTAGAAAAGTGTTGTGTTTCCACAGAGCACTACTGTTATTTTTCATCTTAGAGACACTATACTTGATTCATTTGACAAATGCATATCACTTGCCTGTTCTAAGACAGGGTGCTGTGTCCTAGAACCGTGACAGTGAATAAAATGTGCTCTCTACCCTCAACGAGCTTAATTCTCATGGCACTGAGAGTACTTTTCTTCATTTTGGTACCTGGAAAGCTCAGGGGCAAATGTGCAAAAGGTGATGTCCCAGCTTCCTGCTTCCCTCCCCTACCCTGACTTCCTTAGTTTCCTTTCTGTGTGCCCCTGACTTTCTCTCTCTCACACACATATTTTTAACCTATTATTTTGTATGTGTTTATGTAAGCAGCTTCAAATACTTTTGAGAACATAAAGACTAAACAGTGAAGCAAACAAACATAGACACTTTGTGAAATCAGATATGAGAAGTCACCATGTATCAGTTGCGTTTTGCCATTCTGAAAGATCCATGAATTCTCTGTTCATCCCTGCCTTTTTTCCCGTCATTATGATTATTTCTACTGTCATAATTTCACTTGGCAATCCGCCTGACTTCCTGGAAATAGCATCCCCTTTAGAGTCTCTTGTCATTGAGAGAAATTATGGCAAAAATGTTTTTAATTTTTCAATCTAAAAAATTTATAGTCAACCTTTCAAAATCTTGAGGATACAAAGATCATTAGCATTCCAAGGTGGTGTGGTAAATTTTTTTTTAACAGATTAAATAAAACTTGACAACCAAAGGCTAGATGACCATAGACAATGGAAGGCTTTGCCTATTTTGATTAAATGTCTTTTTATTTAGTTAACTGTGCTTTTTTATCGATAAATACACTAAAACTTAGCAGAAATCCCAAACCATGCTTAATTTGTGAGTGATAAGGAGCAAAATATTTTTTTCTAAGGTCATAATTTCTAATCTTGATATTGTAATAGTCTTAATTATCTCAAAGTATCTAATGAAACTATCTAAACATTCTCCAAAAAAATTAATTCTGGTTCACTTTAGTTTGAAAAAAACACAACAATGGCTCACCATCCAAAAGTGCTGAACAAATGTGTAAACAAATATACAAATCAAACTTTCAGAAAACTGGAGTGGTTTTTTGGAGATTTTCGGGTAGATTCTTTTTTGTCTTAGGATAAAATATTGCAGAACCACAATACTTATCTGCCATTCCAACATCCAAACTTTCTGAAAACCAAAAGCTTTTGGCAAAGCAAACCTGATTGGCACGAGGGCGCACATAAGCTATCGTGTGAATTCTTACGTAGTTGACTTCACAAGCATGAATGTGTTGGATTACAGGGCTCGCCAGGTTCCACGGGGGGTGTTAAGTGATGTACGGTATATGCATGTTGCTACTTTTTCAAAATCCTCAAAATTCTGAGTTCTAAATACACCTGGCCCTCAAGGTTACGTATAAGGTTACATACAAGGTCCTCAAGGTTACATATAAGGGACTGTGGGCCCACAGTCCTAGACACAAGACAATAGACTAAATGATGACCCTAAAATTAATTGTTTTCCCTTTGATCACTATTGAAACAGATTTTTCCTGCCCATGAACCATTACTATATGTCTCTGTGACTCTAATGACCTTTGTAAATCTGTTTTGTGTTACGGTTCTTGGTTCTCGTGTGTCACCCTCCCTGCTACCTCCCCCATCCAACAATAGGACAATAGGACCACAATCTGGAATTTTAAGAGATTATTTTCACAAGCCTTCTCATCTTACACAGAGTACAGGAACAACAAATAAACTCTTTGGGGATGATAAGAGGTTCTGTTTTTGTTTACTGCTACATCCCTAACACCTAGCACAATGCTTTATGTACGTGCTCAGTAAAAACTTAGCTGACCAAGTAGCAATCTTACTGAGTTGAATTAAATTGGGTTGAACATTGCCATCTGCTGGCCACAGTAAAAAATTGCATTCCATGGTCCACTGGTCCACTGGGATTTTTATATAATGCAAATATTGTAGAGCAAGGATTTGCTATTGGGATTTTTATATCACACAAATACTGTAGTGAAAGGATTTTCTATTTTCACAGGATATGATGCTGAACAGCCTTAACTAAGATGGTGCCATCAAAGTACCAAGGTCCTGATAAATAGCTTATGCTGAACACACTGTATCAGGATCCACAGGCTCATTCACTTCATTAATGTGGGCAATTTACACTCCACTAAATTGAGAGCTACTTACACAAGTAACTCAAACAAAGGGAGTTATATTACAAAAATATCTTTCACTTTGTAAAAGTGTCCGATGCCTAGCTCCAAGTTCAATTCCCATAAAGAACTCTTAGTGCACTCAAGTGCATTAACTCTTGAAAGGCACAAAAAACTTGGAACTTATTTTTTTAAAAACCTGCCTTCAATTGCAATCAACACAGAAAAAAACATTTCAGAAACAAAACTGAGGACAAAGGGGAAATTTTCTGATACATGAAAATAGAAATGAAAATTATGTAACCATAGGAATGTATTATATAAAGAAATACACATTTAACGATTATAATTTTGATTTAATTTACTCATCCCTTTGTCTCGTTGTATTTCTTTCTGAGGGTACACGTATATTCCATATACCAGAAGCCTGTGAATGAAAAGGTTCCCCTCTCTGGTCTCCTGGTTGTCAAAGTTGCACACTTGACTTGAGTCTTAAGCTAGAGAAAGACACTTTTATTTATCCTTGGCTCTGGGGATGTTGCCTTCCCCTTAAATACCTTTGCCACTGGGTCTTTCTTTATTTGTAAAGATGAAGATGGACTTTTACATTTCCATTCCTAAGACTTTTCCAAGAAGGGATTTGTGAAAAGCTCAAATGAGCCCCAGGTCTGTGAGCCAGCACAGGTCGACCTCAAAGGAAAGACAATCCAATTCATGAGAGAGTGTGGAAGGCAGGAAGAGACACACCCGTGTGACCTTAGTGCCCCCTGAGGGTCTCGTCCGTCGGGGGAAAGTAGCTGGTGTTGCATTGGTGTGAAATTACAGTCAGAACGCAGGCAGAGGGTCTGATCGCTGCAGGTGCTACAGACTTCTCTTCATGTCCTGCTCAGCCAAGTCCCTTAAGTTCTATTTAATTTAATCACACGTGTGGTAAGGGGTTAAGGGAGGACTTATCAGCATACTCAAATAGCACAAAAGCTAAATAATAAAAAAGACAACAGCGACAAAATAATAACACCCAGCACTCACTTTGTCCTGAGCATTAGTCTAAGAGCTTTGGGCTTATTAAGCCATTTACCCTCCACAACAACCCACTGTGGTAAGTGCTGTGGTTTCCCCCATTTCATCATCGAGAAAATCAAGGCAACTCTGAATCTCTCTATGGCAGAGTTCGTTATTGCGGACTGATTAGTTACTCTTCCCCAAATTCATCTGTTGAATCCCTGACCACCACTGTGACTACATATGGAATCAGGACCCATGAGGAGGCAATTCCGGTTAAATGAGGTTGTAAGGGTGAGGCCTTAACGTGTCACCCCAGAACACAGAGATAAAGTCAAGAGTTAGATGCTCTAGGCAGATCTCAGTTCAGCATCAGTTGTCAAAGAAATACTACAATGGGGAAAAAGCAATAAGGCTTCCATTTCCATCTTGGAGTTTATAGAGAACTGGGAAGAGCATTCTGCCACCTTCTCTGCAAGTAAAAGGTGAGACTAACTTCAAATGCATGACTTTTCTTGAACCCATGGGAGAATCAAGGTCTCAGGTAAACAATCAACCAACTTGTGTTTCTGAGGAAAACTTGTCTTTCTTCTGTGGGAAGAAAAGGGACCCAAGCTTTGGGGAAATGCAGAATGGCAAGCATGTAAGTTCCTAAGAATATTCAGCTAAAAAGTTCTAATGATTTGCATTTCCCTAATAATTAGTGATGCTGAGCATCTTCTCATGTGCCTCTTGGCCATCTGCATGGCTTCCTTGGTGAAATGTCTATTTAGGTCTTCTGCCCATTTTTTAACTGGATTGCTTGTTTTTTTGATATTGAGCTCCATGAGCTGTTTGTATATTTTGGAGATTAATCCTTTGTCTGTTGTTTCATTTGCAAATATTTTCTCCCATTCTGAGGGTTGTCTTTTTGTCTTGTTTATGGTTTCCTTTGCTGTGCAAAGGCTTTTAAGAGTAATTAAGTCCTATTTTGGAATATTACTCAGCCATAAAAAGAAACGAAATTGAGTTATTTGTAGTGAGGTGGATGGACCTAGAGTCTGTCATACAGAGTGAAGTAAGTCAGAAAGAGGAAAACAAATACCATATGCTAATGCATATATATGGAATCTAAAAAAAAAGGTACTGATGAACCTAGTTGCAGGGCAGGAATAAAGAGGCAGACACAGAGAATGGACTTGAGGACATGGGGTGGGAAGGTGAAGCTGGGGCGAAATGAGAGTAGCATCGACATATATACACTACTGAATGTAAAATAGTTGGCTGGTGGGAAGCAGCTGCATAGCACAGGGAGATCGGCTCGGTGCTTTGTGACCACCTAGAGGGGTGGGATAGGGAGGGTGGGAGGGAGGCTCAAGAGAGAGGGGATATGTGTATGTATATAGCTGATTCACTTTGTTGTACAACAGAAACTAACACGGTATTGTGAAGCAGTTGTACTCCAATAAAGATCTATTAAAAAAAAAAGGTCTAATGAATCAATACAGGCCAAGTGTGGTCAGCATGAAGACCCTGCAGGTCCCAATAAAGGAGGATTTGATCAGCTTACTTTTTCTCAACAATCCTTGAGATCCTTTCTCATCTTGGTATTGGCTGGGAGAGCAGAAAAGCAGGCACTGCCAAACCACTGACCTCTCTCCCCTATGGAACAAAAGCCTTAATCTGCATGGGGAAGAGCAACAAAATTGTCACATTAGGGCACTGGTGGAAACCCTCTGTGGCTGAGTAAGACAAGAGGTTAATAAAACAAGAAAGAAAGGGATAGAGGGAGAAAGAAAGGAAGGAAGGAAAGAAGGGAGGGAGGAGAAACTTTCTCCCCCTGAGAGAGAAGCAGGAATGTGCAGAGAGCATGGAGAATTGTAGTGAAACTACTCTGTATGAATCCATAATGGTGGATACAGATCCTGGTACATTTGTCCAAACCCACAGAATATGTAACACCGAGAGTGAACCCTTAAGTAAGCGATGGACTCTGGGGGATATAACTACCAGTCAGTGTAGGTTCCCTGACTATAAAAAACATACCACTGTGGTGCAGGACGCTGATAATCAGGGAGGCTGGGTTTGTGTGTGTGGATACAGAGGATATATGGGAACTCTCTGTATTTCATGCTCAATTTTTCTGTGAACCTAAAACTGTTCTAAATAATAAAGTCTACTAAAAAAAAAACAACCAAAAAAAAACCTCTGTCCCTAAGAGAGGAGCTGGAATATGTGATGCCAGGCCCAGCACTACAGCTGAAAGAGGGATGGGAACATTTGTGAAGGCTGCACCCCCAAGACTCAGGTTCGCAGGGCCCGTCTAAGACAGAGCCTGGCTGAGACACAGTTATCGGAGAATGCTCCCCTCCCCTGCCGGCCACCAACATGCCAACATGGGTCAAGTACAAAAAACAGTGGAATACACCTAGAACTGTAACAGAAATTCGGCACCACGGGCATCAGGTACTGGATAATTCTGTTGTGGAGGGTGGGGTGCTGCCCTATGAGTTGTAGGCTATTCATCAGTATCTCTAGTCTCTATTCACTAGACGCCAGTAGCACACCCCAAATTCAAAGATGTCCCAGGCAGCGCCAAATGTCCCCAGGAGGCAAAATCACCGTAGTTGAGAAACACTGCACTAGAGAAAGGTCAAGCGTATGGTGTCTGGAGGGCAACCACGGCAACAACAAACTACAATCTCAGACCACTCTCGACCAGATTAACACACACCCTCACAGTGAAGGACTGGCAGGAGGCAAAGTGTGTGTATATATATGTAATAGTATAATTTCACTATTACTGTCCTATACAACATGCCAAGCTTTCAACAAAATATTACAGGAATGTGAAAAGCAAGAAAAACCAGTCTGAGTTCTACTTCCAGAATGACAGCCAGGGCAGTTCCACGGATCCATTCCCCGGTGAAACTAGTATAACTCATGAAATCTATTTAAAACATCTGACCATTTAAAGTCTAAGAAAATTGTCCTAAAAGCAAAGAGCAAATGAAGAAACATTTATTCAAAAAAATCTACTTAAATTTTGACAAGAACAGCAAGAGTCCTTTGACATTTTAGCCATGGCCCACTCCCTCCTTATCTCGCAAAATTTACAAAAAATAGTAATTCACAATAGACTACAGGCCTAAATGTAAGAGCTAAAACCATATAACTCTTAGTAGAAAACACGGGTATAAATATTCATGACCATTAATTAGGCAATGGTTTCTTATATGTCACAGCAAAAGCACAGCAATACAAAAATTAGATAAACTGGACATTAGCAAAATAAACTTTTGTTCATTAGTGGACACTATCAAGTAGGTGAAAAAATAACCCTCGACTGGGAGAAAGATTTGCAAAGTATATATATCTGATAAAGGACTCGTATCTAGAATATATAAAGAACTCTTACAACTCAATAATAAAAAGACAAACAACCATTTTAGAAATGGGCAAAGTGTCTGAACAGACATTTCTTCAAAGAAGATATGCAAATGACCCATAAGCACATGAAAAGATGCTCAATATTATCGCCCATCAGGGAAATGTAAATCCACAATCATTAGATAACAAGTGTTGATGAGGATGTCGAGAAATTAGAACACTCATATATTGCCGGTAGAAAACAGTTTGACAGTTCCTCCATGTTTAAACGTAAAGTTACCAAATGACCTAGAAGCTCCACTGTGAGAGAAATGAAAACATATATCTACACAAAAACTTGTACACAAATGTTCATAGCAGCATTATTCATAATATCCAAAAATTGGAAACAACCCAAATGTCCATCAACTAATGAAGGAATAAATAATATGTGGTATAACCACACAATGAATGTTATTTAGCATCCATGCTACCATATGGATGAACTATGAAATCATTATACTAAGAGAAAAAAAGTCACAAAGGAACACATATTACATAATTCCATGCATTCTGAAATATCCAGAATAAGCAAATGTAGAGTCAGAAAGTACATAAGTGGTTACCTAAGCTTTGGAGGGCTGGGGGTTTGGAGGGTTATGCTTAAGATGTGCAGGTTTTCTTTTTGGAGTGATTAAGATATTTGAAAATTGATTTTTGTGATGGTTGCACAATTCTGTAAATATTTTAGAAGTTATTGAATTACACATGTTAAATAGGTTGATTGTGTAGTATGTGAATTATATCTCAGTAATGTTGTTTAAAAAAAAAGAAAGAAAAAACACAGTCTGAAGAGACAAAGCAATCGTCATAACCAAACCCAGATATGACACAGATGTTGAAATTATCACACAATAAAATTAAAATAATTATGATAAATATGTTAAAGATTATGTTGGAAAAGGTAGACAATATTTAAGACCAGATAGGCATCTTCAGCAGAAATGTAAACTGTAAGAAAAAAATCAAATGCAAATTCTAGATATCAAAACACAATAACAGAGATGGTGATTGTCTTTGACAATTTCATCAGCAGACTGAACACAGACAAGGGAAGAATCAGTGAACTTGAAGACAGATCAATAGAAATTATCCCAGCTGAAATATGAAAAGAAAAAAAGAGTGAAAGAAAAAACTAAACAGAACACATCATTCAAGGTCTAATGGGTAATAGCATTAGGTCATGCTACTGCATCACTGGAGTCCCGGAAGTACAAGGCAGAAAATGGGGCAGAGAAGTATCTGAAGAAATATGGCTGAAAATGTTCCTAAATGAGAAACACAGCAAATAACAGATCAAAGAAACTCAGACAGTATAAAGCAGGATTAATACCAAAATAGAAAAAGCACACAAGTAGGCCTATCATATTCAAACTGCTGAATATCAAAGAAAAAGATAAAATCTTAGAGGCAGCCAGAGGGAAAACACAAATTACCTACAGAAGAACACAGCAGACGTATCATCAGATAATATACAAGGATGAAAACAATAGAGTGAAATCTTTTAAGGACTGAATGAAGAAAAAACCCACATCTCACTCTAGAATTCTATACCCTTTAAAAGTAAAGGAAAAAACAAGCCTAGTCATACAATAAAAACAGGGGGAATTCATTGCCAGCACATAAGATAAGAAATGTTAAAAGAAGTTCTTCAGGAAGAAGGAATGTGATATAGATCAGAAAGTTGGTTCTAAACAAAGAAAGTAAAATTGCTCTCCTTCTAGTTTCCTACAGTGGAATCCTGGATTATTGATTTTAGATCTTTTTTCTAACATATGCATTCAATGCTATAAATTTCCAAGTGCCACATTTGTTGCATCTGCCAAGTTTGATAAGTTGTATTTTCACTTTCATTTGGTTGAAAATATTTTTTTTAATTTATCTTGAGAGTGTATCTTTGACTATGCATTATTTAGAACTGTGCTGTTAATCTCCAGATATTTCTGAGTGTTTCAGCTACTTTTCTGTTATCTAGTTTAACTCCATTGGGATCTAGTTCTAGTACATTTTTTTGTAGATTCCTTAGTGTTTTCTACATAGATGACCATGTGGTTTATGAATAGGGACAATTTTACATCTTTCTATCAAATACAGATGTCTTTTATATCTTGTGCTTGCCTACTGCATTCAGCTGGGAAACTGATGAAACTCACTGGGAAGCCACCAGAGGGGTGCCTATGGAAATGGCCAGGAAGTTACTTGCTGGGGCACCTGGGAGGTTCCCCTGGAAAGCAGCTGCGATGCCCACTGAACTTGCCGCCTGTATGGGTGCCACTGAACCTTGCTGGGGGCTAAGGAACACTAAGTGTCTCACATTCTCATGGCTACCACACACAGCACACTAGTCTGGAAGAGAAGCTCCTTCCCCATGCAGTGTCCCTCAGCATGGTCTATTGCCAGAGTTTAACATCATGCCACCTAGCAAAGGAGATACGTTTACAGGGTCCAGCTCCAGGGTCACACAGCAGGGCAATAAGGCGTGTATCTGGAGCTAAGAGCAATAAACTGAAAACTGGCACGGTCCATTCTTCGGTACTCAGCTTCCAAATGCATCCTTCTGTTCACATTTCAATTTTCATAAAACAACTCTATTTTTCCACCTAACACAAGAAAAAAAGTCTCAACGGTCGTTGCACCCATTCTGGCTCTATACATTACTCAATTACTCCTCAGATTCAGTCAGTCTTACTACATTTTCTGTTACCTAAAGACTAAATTGTAAAGTTAGGCTCCAACTGCTTGTATGTAAAATTACACTTGGAAGAAGACAGAAGAAGATTAGCATACGCGAACACCCACATGTATAACAGAGAGAAAATATGCAAAGCTTCTGTACTGGGCCCGGGCCCAAGGTCCTAGCTGATATCTATGGCTTCCTTCTTTTGCTACCTATTTCTTTTTTTTTTTTTTGCCAAGGTTCTTTATCTAAAGGAGAAAACTTTTCTAGAGATTTCAGAAACAGTAGTAATGTTAATGACCTAATTCAAATTGACAACAGCATGACAATTAACATATAAAATTTCATATCTATAGATGAAGCTTGAAACTAAGTGTCCCTTAATCAACTTATTCCTGGAAACAGCTATTATAGGAATAACAAGAGACACTGATTCCAAAACTGAGATTTTTTTTTTCCTACTTATTTCTTCCTTCACTTGCCCTCAGCCTAAACATAAGCTGGTCAGGGGTCTTTACTTCATGCAAGGATGAAACTCTTCCTTCGCGAGTTCAGGAACTGATTTTCCAGAGTTCTATCTTCTTTTGTTTCCATGTTTCTGGAATTTTCCACATAAAGTCCTTCCTCACTCCATCACACATCACACATCACACTCCTCACACATCACCCAATTTCTCCTCGCTAACCAGGCTCCATCACTCCAGCCAGGAGAGGTACCCCTTTTGCTTCCTAACGGGTTGGTAGCACCTGGAGGCCCAAACGTCCATATGACGGCCTCCTCTCCTCTCAGTAGCACCTTTGTTACGCCCCTGGTGGAAGCCCTGCCCTCTTGCGATGGAAAACCTCAAACCCAGGCGGCTCCAACTTGCCTAAAGGACAGCGAATGTTCCAGATATGAGTTCCCGTCGCAGGCCCCAGAGAAAGCGCTCGCGGCTTTTGTAGAATCCTTACAACTCCAGGAGGCTGGTCCACACTATGTCCTCCTGTGTTTCAAGGGGGCAAACCGAAACCGGGAGGGGCCAAAGGAACTTTCTCCAGGTCAGTCACAGCCAACTAGGGCCCTCGGTCCGCGCATCTTCCCACCGAAGCCGGCGCTACCACCTAGGCCCACCCCTACCACTCCTCAGGTGAAGCTCATTATCTCAATTACCTCCAGCCCTCCAATAGCATGGGCGGCGGGCTCTTTATCCCCAGGATACGCAGAGCTTCATTATCACCGTCATAAAACCAGCGCGTCGTGCACACACGTCCACTCCCCGGGCGGGACGCGAACCAGCGGGAACCCGTGCAGACTCCCCCCGCCGCGCCTGCTTAGGAAGCACAGCCCAAGAAGGCCCGCCCGCGGCGTTCAGCTCTGCGCAGGCGCAGCCGCTCGCTTCCGCCTAGGGGCGGGGCCAGCGCCGCGGGCCTGTCGGGTGAGCTCATCCCCCAGCGCGTGTGAGCCTACGGAACGCTGGGGCTGAGGCGGCGTGGCTCCCGACCGGGGCCTGGCCTCGGCGACACCGCGGAAGAAGCCCAGGACAGGGACCCAGGCGGGGGCTCCCGGCCCCGGTACCGTCGGAGCCCAATGCTTCCTGCTTTGTCTCTACCTGGTGGGATTCCTGGTGAGTGCGTGCGGGGTTGGACGCGAAGTGCCGGCTGCGTGCGCGACCTGGAACCCGATCAAGGGTGCTTTTCCTTGCAGCGGTCTGCCTGGTGATGCCTCCCTACCTCTCAGTCCCGCTCTTGCCCCGTAACCCCCTTACCTCTGCACCTGACCACAAATGAGGCCTGACCTTCGCGCCTGCACTGGGTCCAGTTCGCGCCCCCCAATCGCAGCCCCGCTGTTTAAGACGCTCCAGCACCAGCTTCAGGTGTGACTGCGGGAGCGGTAGGAACACACAGGTCCTTTTTACCAAGCCAGGTGGGGAAGTTCTGTTGGTCTTGGGCAGAATTAGATACATTTTCCTTAGGGTTCCTGGTAGACTGGAATGCTTAAAAATGCAAATCACAGTGAATTATACACATCTGCCTTTCGACAAACTGTTTATATATCGCACAAGCCAGGTTCGGTTTTGTTACGACTTGTGTGCGCGTCCTGGTTTAATGACAATTATTAATTTCCCATGTAGAATGGGAAGATTAGAAAACTGAGTGTATGGTAGGGTAAACCATCCAGCCAGCTGGCCCTCCATTTATTCATGGAATTTCTGAAAACCTGTTATGGGGTAGGGGTTATGGAGCTCCAGGAACTGTAATACACATTCCCAACTGGGAAGACCTTGCAGTATTACTAACTGAGCTTGTGTTGGTAATTCCTGTGCCATTATATGCGGGAACCCTACATCTGCCTCTTCACCCCTCTTTCCCCAA
This sequence comes from Neophocaena asiaeorientalis asiaeorientalis, assembly GCF_003031525.2. Taxonomy (NCBI): domain Eukaryota; kingdom Metazoa; phylum Chordata; class Mammalia; order Artiodactyla; family Phocoenidae; genus Neophocaena; species Neophocaena asiaeorientalis. The sequence continues at coordinate 12,359,508 of NW_020173116.1, read as the reverse complement.
GTCTAGGCCTGGTTCAGTTGCCCTGGTTGTGAGCTAATCCGGGTTAGGGCAGCCTTGGGACAAGGACCCAGGAGGATTTCCTCTTTGCTGGGCCTGGGACTTCATCTTGAAGACAAAAGGAGCTGGTCAGGTTTAAGTGTCAATGGGAGAAGGCTGCCTTCTGGGGCCTTGAAGATGGTCCCCAAGGGCACTGGGTCCTGGCAAAGAGGAATTACTGTTTTCTGCCCAGATGCAGGTGAAGAGCACGACTCCCCAGTCTGATGCCTGACTCGAGTTAGGACGCGGTGCTTAGCTAGGAGAGGAGCAGGGAGACAGCCTCCTTACCCATCCTCAGTGCAAGGTGTCCAACAGTCTGTAAAGTTTAATGTTGAGCTAGTAGTTGTTAAGACAACGATGAAAGCATATTCATCAAATCCCTTAGACACAGAACTGTGAGACACCCAGGGAGGGCAACGTTTGTGCCAGGATCTCTGTCTCCAGTTACCGTGGCAGACCCCACCCCAGGCTTAGTGCTTGAGGTCAGAGCCTGGCTCTCCTTCTGATCCCATTTCTTTAATCTTAGTTCAGGCTCAGGATGTGGTGCTTCTTCAGCCTTCCAATCCAGTCACCCAGAATTCAGAACCGTCCACTGTGGGTGGTTCTTCAAGTTTGGAAAGGGAGTTCTGTGTCATTCATGCTTGGGTAGGGGATGGGGACCACCCTAACTCAGATGGTACTGGAATCTGGCTCTGCCAGATGAAGAGGATTTGGACCCTTACCTGGAAAGTCCAGACCAGGGTTCAGAGAGCTTTGGAGACCAACATGACGAGAATGCAAAATAGTTTGAGATTTTTAAAATACATTTGCAGATCATTCACTATGACCTTCCGATACAGATTTAAATATTCCAAGCTTCTCGTATGTTGGCTACATGCTGTGCACATGGTACAGTGTAATCTAGCAAGCCTGACGGAAAGTTTTAATAATTTTAATAATTAGAAAGAAGCATTAGGTCTCTAATATCTTAAGGAGAAAATGTAAGATTTCCCAGAGTTAAAAGAGAATAGGGAATTTTTTAATGGAAAACGTTGTAAACAATTAAAATATATGCCACTTTGGGTATCCTTGAAGAATCTAAAGGCTCTTTGTTAGCTAACATCTAAGGAATATTATACATAATTTAGTTGTTATTTTTAATATACCTAGGGATGTAAAGACCCCTAAGACTTTTAGGAAGATGGTTTCCAATTGGAAGAGGAAAGGAATAAGATGAAAGCATTTGCCAAAATGTTTTGTTTTGAGCTCTTATCTGTTTCCAGGTTTTAATTTGTTCAGGAAGGAAGACTAAGATGACCCTCTAGGTACTTTTTGATTAGCATCCTAAGATGATGCTAAGATCTATGATTGTGGTCCTTTCTTTCCTCCAGATACCCGGAGAGATTTAGATTCCATTTAATCAGCTTTAGTCAGGTGATAATTCTTTTTTTAAAAAAAGATAATCCACTAATCAAGAAATATTTGGGTTCCTACCCTCTAAAGGGTCCTAAAACTTTAGAATGTATTCATCAGATATCACTGAGAGAGGTAGATGTTCCCTGAGAAAGGTTTAAGTGGTCCCCTCTCACCTGATTTCCTTATAAATGGTTATAAGCACGTGACCAGTTGCCAGATTTGAAGTGCACGCAGAAGAGGGTGGTTTTGAAGAAGCTATGGCTTCAGAAGAAGGGAGAAGTTGCCTTTTATAGTCATGGAGAAGTCAATTTTAAAACAGAACTTCCTGAGAGGAAAGAGCTAGCAGCCGGCTAGAAAAAGATAATATTTTTCAGGCTCACTAAGTGTTAAAGTAAGTCTGTTATGAGTTGCTGTTTTCATATTTACCTCCTATAGATTTCAGCCTGACTACTTACAGCTTCCTCTCCCCTTCTTATTTAGAAAAATCATTTGAAATAAATGACAAGTGGTACTGGGAATTTTTTTGGAAAAAAGAATCTTGTTGGACAATTGAGTTTCCTTTTCTGAAAAATCCAGAAAACTCAATAGCTAGCTGATGTATTTTGAGTCTTATAAATCATCAGCAGGCTGATGGGGCAAAGCTGATAGCAAAGCCCAGAAGAAATAGGCTCAGAAACAGAGGAAATTTTAAGTAATCTTAAAATTGAAATAATGAGCCATGGTTCTGGTATTATAAATGTGTCACCTATTTAAGGTCACTGGATATTAAGTATATGGCCATCTAAAGCTGTAACCATGGAAAAGGCCCCTAAGAAGCGTATTTGGAAGTTCGTGTTTCTATGTTAGGTTAATGTACAGCCACCAAGAGAAGGAAGCAAAGGATTAATTGTGGAAGAAAAAAGATATTTCTATTTAACCAGGATTATAGGAAAAGGAATTTGGGTTGAATATAAAGAAAACTCTCTGTGTGTGTGCAAGATGTGTTTGTCCTCTCCTGAACCAGTTGTAGCAGGAAACCAAGTGACAGAGGAAGGAAAAAAAACTTAAAGGAAAAAATGTCTTTCTACTAACTCAAGAGTATTAGCCCAAACGATCAGTACTTACCCCAGAATTGAAGGAAAGAGAACACGTTTCCACTTCTGCTGTGTCAGACCTCCCTCAGCCATCATGTCTCTTAATGTTCATCCCGTTTCTACCACGCAGGTACTGTTATCCCCATTTTTTACAGATGGCAGCACCGACGCTGGTAACATGAAATAACTTTCCAAGGGCACATGCTTAGTAAGTGATGGAGCTGGAATTGAAAACCTCTGACCCCAGGGCCCATGCACCTTCTGTGCCTTAGTGAAGAACGGCAGGCCACCCCCTAGTACACCAGCCTTCTCTCTTCTTTCTGCTGTACTGAGACTTTCCCTTCAGGTCTTACCTCGTCAGGGTATAGACGGCACATGGGTCTCCTTCCTTGACTCCGGGAGGAATATCACATTATTTAACAGGTGCTGCTTTGCTCAGAAATACGCATTATCCCTCCCTCTTGGCTCATTTCATTACTCCCCATTTTTTAAATTTGAGGAATGCATGTAGTGCATGCTCCTTGAATATTAAGGATCAGTGACAAAGAAGCTAAAGTTAAAATGGATTCTCAGGGCGATCCAGGCATTTACAGGTGGCAACTATTTTTACACATTGTATTTGGATTCCTTGATTCCTTGAATTTGATGAGTATAGCTTACTGTAGAATACAATTTTGAGTTCTTGTTTGCTGAAAATTTTATATACTGTGGGGTTTTTAAAATCAGTTTATAATTAGGATCACCACTTTAAAGACACCCAGGCCTCAGTTTCCAATTTGCGTTAATGAGCGTTTTGTTCCTTAGGAGTTGTTTGGTGTTAGCGCGGTCGTCCCTTCGCTGAGCCTTCATGTCAAGTCTTTTGGAGCGAGTCCAACAGTTGCTGGAATAGGAGGTAACCAATCCTGCACATTTTCAGGGCACTGATTTTCCACCCCCCTGAACTGAGTACCTGAAAACACATCAGTCTTTTAGCTAAGTAATATCCAACGGTGAACTGAAAAGGGGATAAAATGAATTTTCAGACTATTTCAAAGTACGACCCTGGAGCAAATGTAGTTCATCTTTTCCTAGACTACGTATGTTCAGAGAGGTCTCCAGGTATAGCATCACCCCCATGCCCCACACCGCCTGTGACGTCACAGGTACTTACTGAGCCTCTCCGGGGAGCTGGTTAGGCATGGGCTCCTGCCTGCGGGAACCTGCAGCCTAATGTTATAGTCATGGAGAAGTCATGACTTCTCGCCTCATGCAGGGTGAGAAGGACTCTCTCAAGGTCCCTAAGGGTGACCTTTGCCTCTAGTCTCTCTCCTGCTTTCCCTCCATTTTATTCTGAAGGCCTTTTACTAAAAATTATATTAATTTACTCTTCCATCTGAAAAATTATTATGGGGTAATTTACTTTTTAAAAATGGTCTTTTTTCCCCTAATGTTTTTCTGTTAATTTCATCCATTTTTGTGATGGGTCTAGCTGATTTTATAGATATCACTTATGTTTTTTACAGGCTCCTCCTGCAGCGTTTTGCAGTTCTTTTCCAGCGCATTGGTGGTAAGTCCTCTTCCACCTGGCAACACATGTTGAAAGTATAACCCTACGCCTCTGAGGCCACCCATCATGGCTGTAGTAAAATAGGGGGTTGAGGTTTACCAAAAAGGAAGTGTGCAGATGGTGAGGACTGGCAGTGCCCTTATTTCAAGAAGGATCCCTCGGTCATCTCTCTCCCTCAGTTGACCTCTGAGAAGACATAGGCCTGAAAAGATTGCGTGGCTGGATCTGAAAGGACTCGCTGAGTCAGAATGAGAGCCCGCTTTTCAAATTGTAACATGTTTTTCCCATGATTCCCTGCCAAATTTGTACTAGGAGAAAAGAATGTAAACAGAAGTTATTACCAGTTTTGTTTGTTTCAGTTAATTGACAGTCATCAAATCCATTCAGATCTTAGGATTCTATTTGAAGTTGGGCCTTTTTGAACTACATGGCTTATCAATTATAAAACTTAAGTGTATAGACGGAGGGGCCACTGGAAGTGGTGGGTTGTACACCGACCGCAGGGGGTAGAAAGATCCAGAGCTGATCTCGCCACTGCCACTTCTCACCACGCAGTAGTTTGCAGTTCAGAACCTGTCACTGATGCGCCCCTTCTTTCCTGCTCCTGTGTGCCCTCCACTGCACCATGCTGGTCCTGAGGCCTCGGCGTCCAGTCATTCGTGCAGTACAAACAGAATGGTCAGTTTTGTCCCAGGGATTGATCAGCTGTGACCTTGGTCTAAATAGCTGGTCTCACAGTGAGTGAACACCATGTACATACAACACTATGTTCCCAAAGAGTGGCTCATGTGTAAAATATATTTTATTATTTGTTTTTGTTAATGAATTTATTTATTTAATTTTGGCTGTGTTGGGTGATCGTTGCTGCGCGCGGGCTCTCTCTAGTTGCGGAGAGCGGGGGCTACCCTTCATTGCAGTGTGCGGGTTTCTCATTGCAGTGGCTTCTCTTGTTGTGGAGCACGGGCTGTAGGTGCGTGGGCATCCGTAGTTGCGGCACATAGGCTCAGTAGTTGTGGCTCATGGGCTCTAGAGCGCAGGCTCAGTAGTTGTGGCTCACGGGGCTTAGTTGCTCCGCGGCGTGTGGGATCTTCCCAGACCAGGGCTCGAACCCGTGTCCCCTGCATTGGCAGGCAGATTCTCAACCACTGCGCCACCAGGGAAGGCCCTGAAACTACTTTAATACTCTTAAAAATTCTTCTTTCACAAATTCCAGCTCTCATGACCCCATTTAGTACAAATGAGAATGGTTTTGATGTATAAATATAAAAGTTGGAATTTCTGGGGCTTTCCTAGTTTCATGTGATGTATCATTTTCTCCATAGTGACTAATTAAACGTTTCCATGTAACTTAATATTTTAAACTTCTGTACGACATTTCACAGAAACCAGGAGAAGCACTCCTTTGTCAGCGTACACACATACAATTTGTTTGGCAGACACTGTAACTGGAGGCCTCGTTTAAATTAGAAATTTAAGTAGAAAAAAAGCCTCATTTAAATTAGAAATTCAGTTACCACTCATACTTATGACTCAGCAGGACCCAATGAAATAAAAAAGGGGGAAAACATTTGAATATTTAATTCAAAGTGTTTCGTTACAGAAGTGAAAATCAGAAAAGTCACCACCAGTATGTCCAGCGTTAAAGTCGGCATCTCACAGAGGGATTTTCTCCACCCTACAATACGAGGATGATGGGTCCCCATAAAACCTCTGTGACAGACTGAGAGGTCCCGAGCCATCCAAAAGAATCAATAGGCCATGCGGGTTGAAACGTGACCATCCATTTACAGTAGCTAGGTTAACTCTGCACACAGAAAAACTCATTCCCTGACCAGACCGGTATGAGAACTACCCACAGTTTATTGACTATTCTTAGAGGTAGTCAAGTAGAATTTTATTTGAAAAAGAATTGTAGAAAACTAGAAATATAAAAGGGATTGGAAATTGATGTGCCAGCAGAACACTGAAAACACTCAACAACTAACTAACCATGTGGGTATTTGGCCACCATCTGCTGACCGACCGTCTGAGGGTGTCAGCCACATGGGGAGTGAATGACATTGGGAAAAATTCCAAAGGGAGCTGTCATTTATCGTGGACGAGAGCTATGGTCCCTGCCAGGCAGCAGGTACCAGCTGGGGCTCTCACTTGCCTTGCAGGTAGGTTGAAGAAAGGACCTGGTTGAAATGTGGGATATAAAATACCAGCAAGCTGGGACTTCCCTGGCGGTCCTGTGGTTAAGACTTTGCCTTCCAACGCAGGGGGTGCGGGTTCAATCCCTGGTCAGGGAGCTAAGATCCCACATGCCTTGCCACCAAAAAACCAAAATATAAAACAGAAGCAATATTGTAAGAAATTCAATAAAGACTAAAAAAAATTGGTTCACATCAAAAAAAAAAAAAAAAAAAAAAAAAACCCAGCAAACTACCCATTTTGCTCTAAGAGTGGAGAAAAAAAAATGAACCAGAAAATCCCAGATCACCAGACAGTTCTGATTCCTGAGCCTGGCTTATTCAAGCTGACGGAGGGAATCAACATTCAGTGTTCAGGCCTCAACAGATAATGTCACAGCTACATCAACTGCACAAAGAAACCCTTCAATCACTCTTGAGAGAGTAAAGTATGCACTTGGAACTAATAAAATATTAGTTCTCATACTTGTTTGTGAAATGCCAGTTTTAACAGTTTTAATGATTTGGGCAATGCAACAGATGCAAAATGTGCTGAGACATGTAACTGCTTCTCGCTTCTTAGGTAAACAAACATGCCTGCCCCCCGCCAGGTAAAACGGTACACCCCGACTCCAAAACTTAGCAAAAGCCGAAGGGAGTTTCACCCTGAAGATTTGCGGGCATATACAGCAAACGCACGTTTCTAAAAAGTGTCAGACTTTGGGGCCAATTTCTAATCGTCTGCTAACTGACAGAACTGCTCCCAATAACCAGCCTTAGCATAATAAGCCCACATATAAAGAAATAAGCCCTGACTTTGTAAATAGTTCAAATCAATTTTTTTGACAACAAATATTAAAGACCCATCAAAATTCCACAATCACAGTGGAACTCTGGCCGGATCAAGTGTTGTTTGAAACAAGGGAATCATTTACAAGGGCAGGGATGTTTCTGTACTGCAGAAATTTAGATTGTTGTGACATTTAGTTAAAGGGTTTCAACTCCATACCCTCTCCTCCTGTAGTGTCTAGAAATTAATAATTTCATAAAAAGAAGGTACAGAGAAAATACTAAAGTCAAATTTCTTTTTCATCGATTTTATCATTCCACAGATAAGGAAAAATTTAAACTGATAATAAAGATAAAATGACGTAAGTGTTCCTTCTTAGAAATTTACACAATGTCATCCAGGTGTTTTACCTGACTTTTAATTGGTGAAAGCTGAATTTGGTCTACGTGCTTAACAAGAAGTATCATGATAAACATTTCCATGTTTTTCTCCTTCTGTTCCAGAACGTTAGACTCCTTCTAATATTTATTAATCTAGGACACCAAGAAAAATCAGGAAATTCATTTTCAAGATCATTTTACATCTCAGTTTCCTTTTCAGATTTCATAAACTGTAACTTAGTCTTCAAACTCTCAAAAATATACATCACATCTCTTGGTGAGTCATAGTCCTATAATGAAAATTCTAAATTAAAAGTCAGTTTTAATTTATTTCCAGCAGATGAAATACATATATATATTTTTATATATAAATATTTCCATTTAAAATTAAGAATTTTGGCACAGGGTCCTAAACTTGCAGTTTTCAAATTACGTCTACACCGCTTTCCACTGATCAACCTGGGAGAGTTTGGGAAAGAAATCGTGCACTTTTTGAACTTGTACCTTGTGTGTTTACCCTTCCCTCTGTCTCATGCCCAACAATCTAGCAGTATTCCAAGATTTTAGAACATGAGAAAAAAAGCTAGAAGACTTACTTCACGTTGGTGGAGGAAGAAGGAAGGGATAAGATTTACGGCTGAGGATTTCTAAGTACCGGATCTTTTTGTTGAATTTATTCATCTTTTTCCAGCAATTGTAGGTGGTCACTTGTCTCCTTTGCTGTATCTCCAATGTGAATCCAAGGGACTACATGAGTGGCTTCATCTCATATCTAAACCCAGAAATTTTGAGTCTTGTTCTAGTCAAGTTTTAAAGAGGGGGTTTTTCTGGGAAGAGTGACAGGCCAATAAAATCTATCGTCTGAGAGATTCCAGTATTAATCTTGAATGATTATGTTCCACTTCTTGTCTTTCTGCTGTACTTTTAAAAAGTACTCAGATGAGTAGAATTCGTTTTTAGATGAAGAATTTGAGCTACTACTTTCTTGAGGGGGGAGAGGTAAGAAATTACAGACTAGTGCAAAAAAAAGAGAACTCCACATTCTCCAAAGTGCTTCCTGCATAAAATTCAAAACCTGAATTCTCACCAATTGGTTAAACATTGGAATATTGTTTATCCCTACTTTTATCTTTGTCTGCTTGGAGCCTCTGTCCTGGATTCAAAGTTCTAGAATGTGCTACAGAAAAGGTCTAAAGCAGGTGGCTGCAGGTGGGCGTGACAGGGGGGGTCTCCTGCATCCTCCTCCCAGTATTGCACAAGAGAAAACCCTGCAGCCAGCTGTGCAGGCGCTGCCCTGGCATCTCCACACCCACCACGTGAGGCCAGACTTCGTCACAAGCTGGCTCTGTGTCTGGCATACAGCATAAGCTGGTGTCACCCACACAGCCCTTCTCTTTGTACCATTTAAACACGACGGGGAGATGGAATCTAGATGTCACCCAAAACACGCGGTAGAACGAGGAACAAATTGAAAACCAGCTGACTCTCATCATTTCATAGGCGCTACAGTCTGGGAGCCAGGCCATGAGGTTCTGCCTAGATGCTCTGGCTGTTGCCATCCTCAGGGGTCTCTGCTCCGTGCCGTACTCTTCCTTAACCAACTGGCGTCAGCTCAGGATCAGGAAACACCTCCACCCTGAGCTGATGCCCCCCATCCTCTAGGAGCTGCCCTGGATGCCATGGAAAGGTGTTCTGAGTATTTTCAGTGCCGTTCACTGAAAAACTAATTACAGATATACATATTTTTTCATAAATAAAATCTGAGGCATACATGTATATATTAAAACTTTCACCAACAAGGGTGTGTTAAAAATTTCAAGTTCTGTCCTTCAAGTTCAATAAAGGCACACGTGGCTTTTTTTTCTTCAGGCTTGCACAGAATACAACTGCTAGCAACAGGTCATATGAGACATTTTATGGGGCTTTTGTTTCTTTGATTTTCTGCTTCTTGGGATAAGCATTTGCCCCATGGATCAAAGGCATGGCTCTACCACCCAAGGACAGTATTTAGATGCATAGAGGGTTGGAAGTGGATTCCCTTGCTGTGTCAGGTTGCTGGGTAACCAGCCACAGCTGGGCAGGGCCGGTCCCCCCAGGTCTGCTTTGGCCGTTTCCATTAAGGCTTCTCAATCCCGAATCGACCTTTCCGGTTTCCAGGTTCTGATGCCCTTCGGACCAGCCTAGGTGGCGCCTTGGGTCGGATGCCTTCGTTCATACGGTCGCCCCGCATGGAGCCAAAGTGACCTTTGGAGAGGAGGGGCTGGCAGAGCACGCCTGGGGCCTGGGGGCCCCCCTCTTTGCTGTGGGCAGCTGGGGAGCTGGAGGGCTGCCCTTGCCTGGAATCAGCATCTACCTCGTTCTTCCATTCCATTTTATAGGCCTGGGGGGCTTTCTTTGAGAACTGTTCTGGCAAGAAGCGCCTGGCTCGGGGCTGTAGGTTGAGGACGGTGGTCCCGACGTCTGGGTCTGAGTCACTGCTGTTGCCACCTGCCAGAGAGCAAAAGAAGGACAGCGTGGGCGGGCCTTTTAGGGAGAAGGTGTTACAGGCGACTGGCCAATACATTTGTGGGTCTGGCACCTGCTGTGCCCTCCCTGGGGCTCTGGGGGTCGGGCAGGGAGGCCAGAGGGCTCACCCCGACTCCAGCTGAGTCCTGGGCGCGTGCATAAGTCCCGCGAGCACGCGTGTCCACAAGTGTGTACTCTTGCTAATTCTGAAGAGCTTCCCATGTGCCAGCCACTGTCCTAAGCACTTTTAAATGCATTAACCTACTGAATCCTCATAACCACCCACTTTACATATGAAGTAACTGAGGTTCAAAAGATATTAGTAAGTGGTGGAGCTGGATGTCAAACTGAGACCACCTGGCGGCAGCTGTGCGCTCACCTGCCCCGTCAGAACGGCCCCAGGGGGCTCAGTTCAGTGTCTGGCACACGGTAAACAGATCAGTAATTAGCTGCTATTATGAAGATTCTTGTCTTGATCTAGGACGTACAATTTCATGCACAGCTTTATTTCCTTTATATTTTCATAAAATGGTCAAAACACCACTATGGCTTGCAATCTACATAAAGATTACCATCAAATGAAGAGATGTTAGCCGTCATGTCAAAGCTTTAATAATTACAGCCAGAAGTCAATTATATAGTTGCCTTTATGAAAATATATTAAAATTATTATGAACATTTAAAGTTAGAAATGTTGTAAGAGTAATAGAATTAAATTTAAACCTTTGAAGACTGACAACTTTCTATTTACCTGTTCATCAGCCACACACGGTGACATCTGCTTTTGCCATATCGAATAGAATCAAATAACTGATTGAATTACGTATAACGTGCACAGAACTCCATTCCAAAAGGATGCAACACTAATGAAAGGTCACCAAATTATTATTATAGATTTGCAAACGACTGAACTCATTGTCCTTAAAAAAGAAGGAAAATTTTTCTATTTTATAAACACTAATAAATAAGTTTAAAGTCTTTTTGCTCCAGCTGTATTCAATACCTGCATTAGAAATATTCTTTTTCTTTTGTAGCTTTTCTGGAAGCTTTGTATTTTTTGGTAAGGATAAATATCGGGAGGTTGAGGTGGAAATCTGTAAAACAAAAAAATAGAAAACCTTGTTTAGATGACACACATGTCATTTATTGTATGTTACGGGCTTAGAATTCTATGTCAAACCTAACCTTGGTGCTAAAAATTAAAATGTTAGCTCTGGATTCCGAAACTACTGGGTGAGGAGCTGTAGGGATGGGGAATAAATTTCCAAGTAATAGTCATTTTATTTAAAATAGGTAAAACCTCTCCTAAAATATCATGGAAATCAGTACTACTAAGAAAAACAAAGTGGGACCCTTAGGAACAAGGTGTGAAAACCACCAGCTTTTCTTAAAGAAAAGCTACAGAAACACCCACTTATGACAGCATTACTAAAAAAGACTTAGAACCTACATGGATAGGGAGGAAGATACATGAAACATGTAGCATGTTTAAGTTGTATTTACTTTCACAAATCTTGAAAATGACAGAACAGAAAGTATTACTATAGCCAACTTGCTGGCATTTCTAAAGCCACAGTCTCTAGTTTCTTTAACTTTTAATCGATGCTGCCACATTTCACATGTAAAAAAAATTATACTATTGTTCACACATAACCGTTTTGGTCTCTGACAGCTCAGCATAGAACATTATTGAGAATGAGATGCACTGCCTGCTATGTCCGATCAATCATTCAGAATATCCTTTTAAAGTAGCTTCCTTATCTATGGCAATGCCCTGGACCAAGTCGAATGCTGAGCATGCAGCCTCTGAAACTCCCCTGACGTGCGCACGCACACACACACACACACACACACACACACACACACACACACGGCCTCCTAGAAGTTTCCACACATGCACGCACGGCAGCCCCCCTTCAGGCTGCACCCGCTCCCTGGAAAGGTCAAACAAGACTCCAAATGAAGCCTGGCCCTTCCATTCAGTTTAAAACTGTACCCTGTGAGCAGAAACTAACACACCATTGTAAAGCAATTATACCCCAATAAAGATGTTAAAAACAAAAAAAAACCTGTACCCTGTATGACCCTTCTCCATCCTCCCAATCTCCTTCCTCAGCCCTTTTAGGTTTATTTTGTCCACAGCACTTACTGCGTCTAACATAACAGATAGTTTTCTTATTCTGCCCATTCCTGGTGGCCTTCTCCCCCACTAGAATGTGAATTCCACAAGGAAAAAGAGCTCTGTCATTTTGTTCACCAACGTATTCCAAGTGCCTAGACAGTGTCTGGAAGGTGATAGGTGTCCGAGCAACGTCTGGAAAGACGTGATGATGAGCTCCATCCCAGGATTCCTGTGAATCAGCCCCCCAGGGCCATCCTGGCTTTGCCGTTGGAAGCCTTCTGCGTCCCAGAGCCACGAAGCCCCCTTACCCTGTGCTCCCGATTCAAGCTGCTGTCCTTGCGAACGCTTTCCCGAAGGCTGTGCCTTCGACGGATCAGGATCTCCTTGGCTTGCCTCTCACTCGTGTCGGCAGTCAGATTGTGTCGGTTGTAGGACAAAGTCTGAAATGAAAACACAAGCAACATATTACAAAAACGATGATCACTGCCCAGAAATTCCAAAACTTTACTCCATTTCTTTGGCTTTGCACCTCTGATAGGTACTTAACAATGAATGTGCAGAGGGGAAAAACGAGAAGTATAGAAGTTAACATTCTTTCAAATTTTGAACGAATTCATGTTCTACCAAATCTCAATTTAAGGGTAACAGTGGTAGGAATTTCAAGTTATTTGTAGAGATATATGATGTATCGGTGTCACAGAAACCCTTACAACTGTGCTGGGCACAGAGAAGTGCTCAATTGATAATTACCTACTGTTATTAGCTGTGATGAAGATGGTGATGGTGGTGGTCTTGTCTAAATGTGTCAGAGCAGGAGCTGTACTTTATTCATTTGTATCCTCTGCAGGGAATATAGTGCTTTGTTCTATTCATAGATATATTCAATACATATATCCACACATGTATTCAATAACTATGTATTTGATTCAACCAAATAAAATCCTCTACTTAAGAAAAAAGAAGAATTCATCTTCTAATGAGAGTTGGTGAATACTTTTTTTTCATTGAAAAGTGTGATCTTTATAAATGAGAAAACGATCGAATTCATCAAGCACCTTCGACTACCCTGAAGTACCCTGTCTATAGGTACCCATCAGTAGTGGCCAGGGAAAAACACAAGTCAACTCATACCTTCCCTATTGAATAGTAATTGCTAGTATAGAAACCAACCACTTTGGGCCACTTGGTGGCGCCATGACCCTCTATTAAGTCAAGAACATTTCTTCTTTTCAAATTGAGAAAAGCTGCTGGCTCCCTCACTAATGATCATGTCCTGGTATTTGAAGCCATACAATTTATAAGCGAGGGCTGTCCAGGACATAATATTTTTAGTTTTACAAGCTCTAGAGAAATCCACTTCCTAAAATAAATTGTATTTAGTAATTAAATTCATTTTCTGATAGAAATAATGTGTACTTCTTGGGAATACCCTTATCCCCAGAACTATATCAGACCTAGCAGAAGTAATAAACAGAAGTAATGCAGAACAGCACTCAATTCCTGCCTTGAGGAACTAGCTATCTTAGTTGGGCATTGAAAGCTAACAAAATAATAACTAAATCACGAAAGGAGGTACTAGAACTGCGTGGCATGTAGGAGCTCTAAGTGCTATTATCCCATTCAAAGACAGGTCTGGGAACAACATAGAGGGCGTTGGGGAAACCTTAAAAATTGGAGAATATGGATGGACTGACAGGAAGAAGTGGGACATTCCAAGTGGAGACACAGGGGAGAGCAACACAGTCCAAGGAATGAATTCAGACCTGTCCTCCGTGGGTGTCTGGGTGGCTGAGGGAGAGGTAGAAAGGGGAACTTAAAAATAGATCCCAAAGGCTGAAAGAATAGTTAGTTTAGCCTGAAAGCCACGACTGCTTTGTCTCATTTTAAATAGGAGGATGCTGCGTTAAAAGGGGCTTGAGGAAAAGAATGGAGCAGCCGTAATGTCGGATGGAACGGGCTGGTCTGTGGGGAGGACAGCTAAGAAGCCACAGAAATGGCCCTGATGTGAGTGACTGGGACCCCTGACAACTGCTGTGTCCCTGTGCCACTTCACCTCACTGTGCCTCAGTTTCTTTATCTGTAAAATGGAGACAAAAATAACACCACTTGTTAGAGGATTAAAAGAGGTAATACACGCGATGCAGAGAAATGGGGCTCGGCAAACTGTATGCACTGTTAACTGTATTATTAGCAAACTATGAGAACGAGGTGTTAAAACTGGAAATGGTTTGAAGGAAGTGACTCAGAAGATACAGGAAAGGAAGAAACGATCACACTTTATGAACAACAAAGAAGGTTAAATACATTTTTAAAAGGCTTCTTCTAAGCAATAAAGCTATTTCATTAAAAAAATTTTAAAAGAGCAATCAATTGCTTTCCTCGCCATTAGATAACACACTTTTTTTTTTTTTTTTTTAATCTCCAATCCTTTGGTAGCAGAACTCCCAGCTCCCTGGGTCTCTAGCCTAGAGCCTTGACCAAGATGTCTGGGAGGAGGGCAGTACCCTAAAAGGACAGACCCTGGGGTGGGTCTGAGGGAAGGAAGTGTCTGGTGTGGGACCTGCTGAGGGTGCATGACGGTGGGACAACAGCCGCTATAACTGGACAGCATCTAATCTGAAGGCATATTTTTAGCCAAAGGCAAATACATATTTTGCTAAGTAAATTATTCTTACTCGCTGACGGATCTGATAGAGATTTCTTGATAATATTTCTCGAATTTCATCCATTTCACCAGGTGTGAGCTTCCTTATTTTTTCTTCACGACAGTCACTGTGAAAGTTTAGAAAAAAATATTTTACTATTCAACATGTATCAAATTCATCAATTTTCTTTCTTAGCGATATAATATCACCATTTAAGAAGAATAATCTTGGGACTTCCCTGGTGACACAGTGGTTAAGAATCTGCCTGCCAATGCAGGGGACACAGGTTCGAGCCCTGGTCCAGGAAGATCCCACATGCCGCAGAGAAACTAAGCCCATTGGCCACAACTACTGAGCCTGAGTTCTAGAGCTCACAAGCCATAACTACTGAGCCCACGCGCCTAGAGCCCGTGCTGTGCAACAAGAGAAGCCACCGCAATGAGAAGCCCGCGCACCACAATGAAGAGTAGCCCCTGCTCGCTGCAACTAGAGAAAGCCCACGCGCAGCAACGAAGACCCAACGCAGCCAAAAATAAAATATTAATTAATTAATTTTTTAAAAAAAGAAGAAGAATCTTAAAGAACACTTAGGAATTATTCAATATTTTTAAATGATTCAAAAATCTAAAACATTGATTTCAGTGTCAAAATCATTCATACAAGTTTAATCATGCACAAGTTTTTTCAGGGTCTATTCATGCAATTATTTAAGGAGGAAAGACCAGAGTAGCTTGCAATGCTATCACTTTATTATTTCTAATACTCCACAAATTAATACAGGATTTTTTCCCAACAAAAACTTTAGCTGCATTTTGCTATTATGGCCTATTCTTTTAAATACCTCATTAGAAACGTTTACAAAGACACCATTTATAATATGTATGTACATACAATTGATCCTCATTATTCAGGGATTCCGTATTTGCAAGCTCAACTACTTGCTAAAATTTATAAAACACATTATCAGTACTCATCGCACTGTCCCAGTCATTCACAGACATGTGCAAAGTGGAGAAAAACTTGAGTCATTGGGCATGCATGTTCCCAAATGAGGCCAAACTCATCTGCCCCCTTGTCTCAGCTCTCATGCTGTAAAAAAAAAAGTCCTTTTCACAGCCTATTTAGTGCCATGTTTCACATTTTTGTGCTTTTTATTGGTGATCTTGCTGTTCTAAATGGTCCCCAAGTATAGCTCTGAAGTGCTGTCTAGTGTTCCTAAGCGCAAGAAGTTCCTAAGTTTTAACTCTACTTTTTCTGAAGGATATTTTAGCAGGATATGGAGCTCTAGGTTCAGTTACATTTTTTCAGAATTTTTCAAGCTACCAATGGTGTCCACTGGTTTTGCTGAAAAATCGGTTGCCAGGTTTTTTTTCTCTTTTGAAGAAAATAAGTCTCTTTTTCCCTCTGAGTATGTTTAAGATGTTCTCTTTGTATTTTTTACTTTTAGTGGTTTTACTAGCAGGTATCTCATTTGGTTCTCTCCCTATCTAATCTGCTTGGGGTTGTCACAGTTCATATCCTTTATCTATTTGGGGAAGTTCTCAGTCATTATCTCTTAAAATATTGCTTCTACCAATTTCTCTCTCATCTCCTTCTGGAACTTTTCAATATATATATATATATATATATATATATATATATTATATATATATATATATATATATATATATATATATATATATATATATATATGAAATCTCATATATTTCTTTTTCATCTTTTCTTCATTCTGGTTATTTCCTTCTGTCCTATCTTCCAATTAATCACTTCTCTCTTCAGCTGTGTCTAATCTGTTTTTCTACCTACCAAATGAGATCCTAAATTTAGTTACTTTATTTTTAGCTCAAATATTCCACTTAGATATTTTTTGTTTATATAATCTCCATGAGGATGCCAAAAGTGTCAATGCCATTTTCTTTCCTTAAACACGTTATTATTTCTATTTTAAAGTCACTGTCTGTTAAATCAATTATCTGAATCCCCTTTGTGCCTATTATTACTCTATGTTTTGTTGACCTTTCCCTCAATATTTTCAGTCACATTTCCTTGTCTACTCATATGCTTGGTTATTTTGGATTGAGTGCTAGACATTATATATTAAAAAAATGATGGAGATAGTTTAACACTCTTTACAATATTATTTCCTCTAGAGAAGATTTAAATGTACTTCTCTTGAGCAGCTGAGATAGAGGCAATCTCAGTCTCTGATGATTTAAACAATCATGAATTGAGATAATTCTAGGCTGGACTTCTTTCCTTTGAGGGTTAAGGTGTAGGATTTTGAAGGAAAACCTAGAGCTGAGTACATACAAATGCTCCTCCTTCTTCGTAGGTTCTGAATTCCCATTTTATTCTCTAAGACCAATTAGTCTGTCAAAACCTCTGTTTTAGCTTTTTAGAGTCTCAGATAACATTCTCTGTATTCCAGAGAGAAAATGGCAACAAATACCAGTTCTATCCTCTTGAACTTCCCTCTTTTTTGACTCTTGGCCAAGAAATTCCTCACTGTAAGGGTACTCTCCAGCTTTCAAGCAGATACTTAAAATATACTTTGGACAAAACATATTTTGTCCTTTTACCTCTAGTTTTCTCAGAAGGTAGTTGGTCTGGACCTCAGTTCATTATTGCCAGAAATATGACTCCCTATTGCCTCCCTTTCTTGCTTCTATCTTCCTCTAAAGAAAACATTTCAGGAGAGGTGGAATGGTCAATATGGCAATCATTTACCCAGCTACGTAGCTATCCATTAATTTTGTTACCTACTTTCCCTAACCCTAAACATTTGCCTTTACTGGCTTCTACCACTGGCTTCAAAATGAACTGTGAACAGAGGTAAAAGTGAGATTTCCTTCTTCTGTGACCGCAAAGGCAACGGCTCCCTTTTGAGAAGCTGGATAGTTGAATTATTGCTTGCTGCAAGCACAAAAGGAGCAGTGCATAAGAAAGATCGTAAATTGTAAAGCTAGAGTAAACTGTAGGATCAAGTCTAGCCCCATTTTCTACTTGAAGAAACTCAGCATCAGGGAAACAGATGGACCAGCTTAAGGTCACACAGTGAGTAACTTGCAGTGCTGGGACTATAAAGCAGTCATTCTGCTCAAGCACCACCATTTCCAATTCAGTATAATGCCTTTATGTCTGAGCCATCCTGACCACTACCTTCTTTTTATTCTGGGTTGTGTAGACTACCACAGTTTTTATAGGGGACTATAGTCCTAGTGAAAATCACAGTTTATAAGGTCGGGTGTGATTTGGAGCTTCCTCTCCCATTTCAACCGTCCCATAGACAGCATTTTGATTTAGGTGACATTTAGCTTAAAGGAGCTTCAGGCTCATCAGTGAAAGAAGAAATCAGTGGAACCCTTAATCTGTCATTTTTGTGTAGAGGAGGAATGATGCTTACATGATAAACTCGTTTGCTAATCTGCTAACAGTATTTACTGTCCTGCTATGGATTTGCTGTAAGAGTCTGCTGTAAGACTTTTAAGTCTCTACATTCTGGGTCTTCATTTCCTCATTTTTAAAATTAGGGAGACAGACTAGGTCAATGCATCTCAATCCTGGATGCATATTAGAAACTTCCATACACTTATTATATACTTATAAATAAACCTATACCGGGGCCTCAACCCCAGAGATCCTGATTTTATTGGTCTGGGCGGGGGTGGGGGCAGGCATACGTATCATTTAAATGCTCCTACAGTTTTTCTAACGTACAGCCTGGGTTGACAACCACTGCACGAGATGATCACTGATGATCTTTCCGAGACTTTAAACTATGACTCTGCAAATAATCCATGAGGAAATAGCTTTGTAATTACATGCATATTTATAATTGCAAATTATAACGCACCTTAAAATATTCCATTTCAAAATGCTTGCTAAAGAGGCTTTACTTTCAGAACACACTGAACTGCCCAAAGCAGATATCATAAAGGCATGATCACCCTAAACATGACAAAGTACTTTCTGACTGGTCCACTCTGCAGTAACACAGCATGGTGTGCCGTGATGTGACAGAACACAGCATCATGGACACACTTCCAGGCTTTCACGTTTTAACCAGGATCTTGTGCTGCTGTGAGGTCTTAAGGAATCATGTTAGGAAATAAGTCAAATGTGCTGTTATTACTGGTTTCACAAAACTATAAAGACATACTTAGTAATACTAACTTTCATTTGCAAAACAGGACTTACTTCAGAGATGCAAAAGAAGGGACAGTACTTATCATTCCCGTCTCTGCCATCTCAATGGCATGTTTTATTTCAAGCTTTTTATATAAAGACACAATGCTCGACTTGGGTTGATTCTCCCGAATCAAAAGCCTCCGCAGGTACTTGTCATCAAACTTCTTAAACCTAGAAATAAAGAAAAGCAAAGCTTTGATTAATGAACATGCCACGGATTAAGAAGAAAAACCTGGTTTTACCAATAAAATCATTTCCACTAGTCCCAGGGAAGAAATTTAATAGCAGCGTTTAGTTAGTCTGATCATTATAGTTATTTTTATATGTGCATACCTGAGCATATATGTATATGTAGAGCACATATTAGTATACTTCTGTGTATAGCCACAACATACATGTATCTAATATTCACTAATTATAGATTAAAATACAGATACTTCTACATTTCCTATGTCTCTGCTTCCCCCTTCAGAAAAATTATTCAAAAATGTTAATACTCCCTTTCTCCAATTGCTCTCCTCTGATTCTCTCTTGAACATTCACAGATCAGGCTTTTGCCTCTAACTGTCCATTGAAGCTACTCATACTGAGGTCATCAGTGACCCCCACAAAATAAACCCAGTGGTCAACTGCTAGTCCTTCCTAACCTGTCCTGCTTAAAACAGTGTCTTCCAGGACACCACACTCCCCTGGGTTCCCTCCTACCACTTTCTCAGCCTCTTGTGTTGGTTCTTTTCCTTCTTTCTCTCCTCTTATGTCGGAGTGGGTGCAGTCCTGGTCCCCTTCTCCACCTCCACTCACTCTCCTGTCTTGTCCAGCCTCGTGGATTTTTTTTTTTTTTTTTTTTTTTTTTGCAGTCCGTGGGCCTCTCACTGTCGTGGCCTCTCCCGTTGCGGAGCACAGGCTCCGGACGCACAGGCTCAGCGGCCATGGCTCACGGGCCCAGCCGCTCCGCGGCATGTGGGATCTTCCCGGACCGGGGCACGAACCCGCGTCCCCTGCATAAGCAGGCGGACTGTCAACCACTGCGCCACCAGGGAAGCCCCCTCGTGGATTTTAATAGTACCTCTATACCCAAAATTCCCAAATTTGTGTCTGCAACTCCAGCCTCTCTCCCAAACCCCAGAAATGAGTGTCCAGCTCCCTGCTCAGCATCTCCACTTGCACATCTCATAGGCGTCTCAAACCTGGCATGCTCAGAAGGATCTTCTCCCAAGTCCTCCCCATCTCAGCTAGTGACAACTCCACCAGGTAAAAAACCCTGATGTCACTTTTGATTCTCCTGCTTCTCCCCTATTCCATGTTATGGCCTGAACTGTGTCCCCTTAAAAATTCATATGTTACAGTCCTAGTTCCCAGGACCTCAGAATGTGACTGTATTTCGATTAAGTTAAAATGAGGTCATTAGTGGGCCCGAACCTAATGTGACTGGTGTGTGTATTATAAGAGGAAATTCGAACACAGACACGTACAGGGGTAAGACCGTGTGAAGAAGCAGTAAAAAGAAAGACACTACAAGTCAAGGAAGGAGACCTGGAGCAGAGCCTTCCCTCACAGCCTTAGAAGGAACCAAATCTACTGACACTTTGCTCTTGGACGTCTAGCCCACAGAACTATGAGAAAATAAATTTCTACTTAAACAACCACCGTGTGGTACTTTGTTATAAGCAGCTCTAGCAAAGTAATACCCCACATCCATTCTATCAACAATTTCTGTCGGTTCCACCATTAAAATACACACAACAATCGAACCATTTCGAACCATTTCTCCTGCCATCACCCTGGTCCCAGCATTATCTTCTCTCAGTGGCTTCCTGCAACGGGGACCCAGTTGGTCTCCATGCTTCCACCACTGTGTTCCTATGGTCTATTCTCGACACAAGCCAGAGTGATCCTGTTAAAATGTAAGTCAAACCACGCAACTCCTGACTTGAGTAAAAGTACAATGACCTGGAGGCCCTGCACCATTTGGACCTGCCCCTCTCAGCTCTGTGCTGCTCTAACTCAGGTCCAGCCTCTCTGAGGTCATTCCTGTCCTGGAAATGTGCCAGCTCTGCTACCGCCTCCAGGCCCCTATACTTACTGTTCCTTCTACTAAGAACACTCTTCCCCGCACACTTGCAGGGCTCGTTCACAGACCTTCTTTAAGTCTTTCCTTGAAAGTCTTTTCTCAGAAGAGCCTTTCCTATCCATCCCATTAGAATTGCATTCCCAGAACTCCCTATTCTACTTCCCAGACGTATTTTTCTCCATAGCACTCATCACTTTCTAACAGGCTATATAATGTACTCATGTATTTTATTTTCTGTCTCCTAGCACTAGAGTGATCCATATGGGCAGTTTTTTGTTTGTTTGTTTTCCGGTCTCACCAGTGCCTAGAACGGTGCCAGGTGCACCATAAGCACGCAGGCAGACTGGATCATCTGATCCCAATTCCTCCCTGGATCCACACCCTGTGACATATCAAGTTACTTGGCAATGTCCTTCCACCGTGGCCGAGGTGCCCTGCTCTGTCCAGTTTCCTGCCACTGAGCTGAATAATGTCACCTGCTTTGGTCAATGGGCTATTAGCAGACACAATGATGAGACCAGAGGCTATTAATGGGCTTGTTCATTGAAGCTCACTTCTTGTGCTGCCACGTCGCCACGAGAAGGATGTGTACGTAGAGTGACTCCTTAGCCGCAGGACAAACGTGGATGTCGCATGAAGCAGAGTTAAGTCACCCCACCTACACCAGAAAAGGCCAGCCGGGATCAGCTGATGACTGGTCAACCCTCTGAAGCAGGAGCAAGAACAGGCCAGATCAGCCAAGCCCAGCCCAGATCAACTGACTCTCAGCCTCCTGACTCAAGTACTTTAATAACAAGTGACTGTTCCTTTGAGCAGCTGCGTATTGGATTGGTTTGTTACATAACTGTTATGCCGATATTCAAGTGAATCAGCATGCAGTTAAGTATTTGTTGAGAAAATAATTAATGTATCAGAGTGATCCCCATAAGCCCAAAGAGGTTTACAGGCACACCTGTGCTATGAAAGGAAGCAATGTTAACCCACATCCTTGGTGCTAGCCCTTTGTTCCAAATACTGGAGGGCTAAGCATAATTACAGATTCATCCTGAAAGCGCTTTGCTACTGACTGGCCGCTGCACGAAACACTGGGTCTACTTTTTTCTAAGTTTATTTTGAATTTCATGTGAGGCTCATTGACCCAGGACACCTGGCAACAACACAACATCTTTTTAAACTTTTATTATTATTATTATCATTAGTATTATTGTTTTAGCTTTTCACTAGAGATCCACAAAAGGAAGAATAAACATTAAAGACAATGACATCTGATCTACGTAGTGTAGGAATTGTGCACTTTGCTTTAAAATTTATTTATTCTTGGCTGCCTTGGGTCTTTGTTGCTGTGCACGGGCTTTTCTCTAGTTGCAGCGAGCAGGGTCTACTCTTCACTGTGGTGCGCAGGCTTCTCACTGTGGTGGCTTCTCTTGTTGCGGAGTCTGGGCTCTAGGCGCGCAGGCTTCAGTAGTTGTGGCTCGCGGGCTCTAGAGCACGGGCTCGGTAGTTGTGGCGCGTGGGCTTAGTTGCTCCGCGGCATGGGGGATCTTCCCGGACCAGGGCTTGAATCCATGTCCCCTGCCTTGGCAGGCAGATTCTTAACCAGTGTGCCACCAGGGAAGCCCAGTACACTTTCTTTCTTTGCTTCAGTTCCATACCTTTCGTGTGTGCCAAGCTACACATAGGTGACTTATTCATTATCATTAGACAACTTTTGCCAAATGTGAGAAACTTTCCTACTGCGTGACACTTTCATTTCGTTCTCAAAGGATCAAATGACTCAAGAATTCTCTGGCAGAACCATTAAAAATCCACAATAGGGCTTCCCTGGTGGCGCAGTGGTTGAGAGTCTGCCTGCCAATGCAGGGGACACGGGTTCGAGCCCTGGTCTGGGAAGATCCCACGTGCCGCGGAGCAACTGGGCCCATGAGCCACAACTACTGAGCCTGCGCATCTGGAGCCTGTGCTCCGCAACAGGAGAGGCCGCGACAGTGAGAGGCCTGCGCACCGTGATGAAGAGTGGCCCCTGCTCGCTGCAACCAGAGAAAGCCCTCGCACAGAAACCAGGACCCAATGCAGCCAAATAAATAAATAAAATGAATTTATTCTTTAAAAAAATCCACAATAAAAGGATTTCAGAGGAAAGGGGAAGATACCCAACACACCTAAACCAATCACTTGTTTTTTATGCCATTTTTAGTAACATCAACAGTTACGTACAGACCAGAAATGAGATCGGAGAACTGATTTTAAAAATGGCCTGTGCCAGCACCAAATCCCTCCATAGTAACTTCTCTTCTCTACTTGCCACATACAGTGTGATTGACAATCCAGGAAATTATTTGAAATTTACCTGGAAAACTTCATGCATGGAAATATGGAAGGGTCTATAATATTATTGAATAAAGTACATACACTGCGGAGAAAAATGTTGGGCATGTAACAATATTACCTTTCAGACATTTAGTATTGGGTTGGCCAAAAGGTTCGTTCGGGTATTTCCATATATGGAAAAACACAAACTTTTTGGCCAACCCAGTATTCATAGTCCAATTAGCCCGGTGCCTGTAGGTGTCTGCCTGGAACAGACTTACATATAAAGTGTCTCTGCCAGGAACACAGGATGGAGCCGGACTTTCTCTGACATTCAGTCCTTCACCTGAGTCCCAGACCAAACCACACGATCACAGCATTCACCTCTTCCATCACCTACCACTGCCCCAGGGCCTGGGGACCTGATTCTTACACCACGTCTCGGTTTCCCCCTGTAGAGGTAGAAGGAGTGGGATAAATCCTTAGTCCAATCTTCCCTCAGGAAAAGAACAAACTGTTCTGGGTTACCATGCTCACTTACCACTTCAGGAAAGGACTGACAGGATGAGAGAGAAAGAAAAGCAGTTGGGTTGAAAGGGAGACGGAAGATGGATAAAGGCTTGTCTGTGAAAACAACAGAGAACAAGAGGCAGAAAAGCCTGTATCACAGGCTTGGCGGAGACAAGGAAGGTCCCAGGGACGTAAAACAGGGTAACATTGAAAGTTATGAGGCAGAGAGCTAGGGTTCTCTGCTCTACCTCCTGCCTCCCAGAAAGTGAATACTGCCCAAGATAAACGGCCTTTTGTTTCATACTTTTACAATGGAGAATTTACTTTGCTTTATTTTATTACTATGTGCCCCCATCTGGCTAACTGGGTACTCTGTCCATACATACAAAATATTTTTCCTTTAGTTATGAAGTCAGGCTAGATCCAAGGGGCCTTTCTACATTAGTAAACAATGTGGTCAGGCTTGTAAAGGTTGTGCCATCACTTATAGTCTCTGCAACTCATTACTTACCAATGTCTCTCACATACACACACACACACACACACACACACACGTTTCCTATGTGACTGTTTTGTTGCCTTTATTATCTTGCAAAATTTTAAAGGCTCAAGTCTATGGCTTGCACTTTTCATGTACTCCAGTATCATGCAGAACATGTGAGCAAACAGTGAGCACTCAGAAATGCACTTATGTTCAACTACATGAATTGGTAGGTTGGTCAAGTTCAGCAGTGGGGAAGATCTGTTAGCAAGTTAGAAAAGAAAAAACAAGAGGGTGATAAGGATCCACCAAGTACACTTTGGAGCCTGTCCATCTCTCTTCAGGGACCAGCTGAAATGCACGCCTTCAGAAGGCTTTCCCAGCCAGTGATGTGCCGGTGAATGTGAACAAATTACTTTCTGAGAAAAAAAGAGGCCCTGATTTGTAGCATTTGTCAGTCACCTGGCACACCCTCACCATGGCTGATTCAAGTCACCAATGTAGACGGCACTGAACTTAGATCAGGGAGGAGACACATACGGTCAGCTCCCACCAGCCCATGCGAGCTGGCTCCTCCGACACCCCACTGGCCCTAACCCTGCTGTCTGAATCCATCCTTACTTCTTGATCCCATAAGTCTGTATCTCAGAATATATTAAAGTGTGCACCTAATTCTGCCTGGCCTGCCTACCTCTTGTATTTCAACTGTGAGATCCTTGAAGAGAGGCACTGAATCTTAATTATCATACATACATACACATATGTAAATAGAGAGAGAGAGATACACATCTATGTAACTGCACATAATCTTCCAGAGAAGTGTAGCTTTAAAAATATTTGTTATTTTGGCAAGTCTATGTGTCTCCTCAGGTGCTCTGGAGTTCTGCATTTGACAAAGCCCCTCAACATATATGGGAGAACAAATAGTAATGGAGCCCCCAGTTTTAACCAAACAGACTGCATTCCTCGGCCGCCCATATAATTAGTCTGGGTCATACAAGGCCAGGCCATGCGATTCAACTGGAAGAATTGTGTGGAATTTCTGATAACTTTGGTTAGGAGGAAGCTAGTACATATTCTTTGTCTCTTCATTGACTTTATTCCCGGAATGTGTACACAATGGCTAATGCTGCAGCAGCCATTTTGGTTTAAGAGGCAACCTTGAAAATGGAGGTTCTTGGTGGAATCAACTAGATGGAAGGGTTCTGGAACCCTGAGTAATCTGTGGAGTGTAGCTCATCTATTAAAGGTACACTGCTGGGCTTCCCTGGTGGCGCAGTGGTTTAGAGCCCGCCTGCCGATGCAGGCGACACGGGTTCGTGCCCCGGTCCAGGAAGATCCCGTATGCCGCGGAGCGGCTGGGCCCGTGAGCCATGGCCGCTGAGCCTGCGCATCCGGAGCCTGTGCTCCACAACGGGAGAGGCCACGACAGTGAGAGGCCCGCATACCGCAAAAAAAAAAAAAAAAAAAAAAAAAAGGTACATTGCCTACCTGATATTTACATAAGAGAGAAATAAACTTCTATCTTGTTAAAGCTACTATTGTTCCAGGTCTCTATTACAGCTAAACTTTACCTTAAAGGACATACTATGGCACAACAGGAAAGATTTGAAACTCTGAAAAATAACACAAGTCAATATGCCCTGCTTCCTATGGAGCCTTACTTGCTCCCTGTACTGTCCCAGGCACTTACAAATTGGTTGAACCATGTTTTTAGTTTTTCCACCACCTCAAGGCCATACCATTTTTCTTTTTAATATACAGACCATGGCTTGCACTGAGTAAGTGTTTAATAAATATTTGTTGAATTGATTTTCCTGTTCAAAAAAAAAATTGTCCTGCTTCCAGACTGATTCAGAGCCACGTAATAAAATAATGGCAAAAGGCCTTCTTACTTGTCTCTCCAAAAGTTGTGACCCCAGTGTCCACAAACATCTTCAATCCCGGTCTTCACGTGATCAAAAAACTAAAACAGAAAAAGCAGGCTGATTAATTTTACCTCAAATCAGTCATTTCCATTTCTATTCATAAAAATTAGGAATTTCTATTTACAGAAATTCTAATTCTTATTTCTACTTATAGTTGTAAACATTTTATCTATAGAAAGTCTAATTATAGAAATTTCTCTTAATATCAAGCTTAAACTTCAAAGGCCCTGACAGTTTTTGCTTTTTGTTTATTTGAATAAACAATAAAACAACAATTCATCTTCGAACAAGTTGATGAGATGTTTGTCATATCAATCTTAGGCAATTCATAGATTATTTTTCTCATCGTGTATATGTATGGCTGAGTCACTTGGCTGTGCACCTGAAACTATCACAACGTTGTTAATCGCACATACTACAATATAAAATAAAAAGTTAAAAATAAATAAAACAGCCTGTTCATAATTTTGGAAAATATGAAATATGGTAATAATTTTCCAGTAGAAACATTTCAGGTTGAAGGAAGTGATACTCCTGTATTCCTGAAGGAGTGTAGCCTCCTCGGGGCTGTGTTCATTCTACCCCCAATTCACGCCCTTCTCCATCCACCCTCTACCCTACCCCACCCCCCTCACCCTCTGCCAGTTACCTCTTCAGGAAATGAGCACCATGGTGTCAAGCAGTCTGACTTAATCCAATAATTTTCCCTTTGACCATTTAAATTGTTACACTATGGTTACATTAACACCTACCCGACAATGGATTTCCTCACTGACAGCTTGCTGTTTCTTATTGGACCTCTTAACATCAAGAAACTCCACCAGCGGTCGGATAGTTATTCCCTGCACAGAAAAACAAGGAGGAGAGGGGAAACTTCTTGTCAAATTCAAGAATAACTTCTATTCTCCTAAACTTTGATAACTGACAAAAGATACCCTGCCCCCAAGACTTAACACAGCATATGTAACATTTTGTTACTTTTCTTCTTCCTCTCTAACAGCTGGCATATTTTCAGAGCGCCATGTCCCCAAACCTGCTACTAGAAGCAAAACAGTGGACAGAATGCAAGGAATTGAAAGCGTTAATTCTATGTAATTCTAAGAAATAGAAAAAGAAAGTAATTCTAAAAAATAATAAAGTATTATCCAGTTCAGAGGAATCACCTACTTGGATTATTCACAGAAAACATCTCAATGATTCATTCATTAATCTATTAAACAATTTTAATTGAGCGTTCATGGCGTACATGTTGGCGGCTCAGGCATTTGGGACACAGGGATGGATAGTTAAGGACCTCAGCTCAAGGACTTCATAGTCTTATGAGGAGAAGGATATGCACAAAACCAGTTATAAAGTAAGCACAGGAGGAACGAGAGAGACCCACAGGGAACGGGTCAAGGAAGGCTCTGCAGAAAGGGAACCCTGGATCAGAGTCTTACAAGTTGTTGGAAGCAGAACCTAGCAGAGACCTAACGGGAGCACAGGACCAGCCATGAGAAAGGATCCAGTGTGGGTTTGGGCATGTTCACAGGGCACTTGGGAAATGGAGAGAAACATAAGCTATTTAGTAAGGAAGAGAAAAAAATCCTTAATATAATAAAAAATATCTGCCAGAAATCTCTAGTGAACATCTGACTTAATAATGAAACATTAAAAGCATTTCTGTTAGAAGTAGGAACAACACAAAGATACTCCCAACCTGCTGTTCCACAATGCTTGTCCTGGTCAATGAAATAGGAAGAGATAGAGGGGAAAGCATAGATACTGAAAATAGAGTGACAAGGTTTTTGTTGCTCAAGGATGACCTAGTTTTTGTCCTAAAAAATCGACAACAATCTTTTTTCATTTAAAAATAACAAGAAAGTTTAGTAAAGTGACTAAACATAAAAAGAACATACACAAATCCATCCCATATACTAATTAAAAAAAAAACAGAATAAACACCTACAAAATAGCAATGAGACATACATGTATAGTGAGAGATAGAACGGGAGAGAATATATTTAATACTAGTTTATACTACTATATTATATATTATACTATATGGATTATATATATATATACACACACACATACTTTCATACTCTCTACAGAAGTACATAATACAGTATATAATCCTATGATGAAATGCACAAAAAGCCTTTACAAAGAGAACTGTAAAATGTAATTAAAGGATATTAAAAAGATTTGAGTCTGAAAAAAACCACACAAAGTTCCTTGGTGGGATTAGTTAACAGTATTATGATGGCAATTTTACCTCAATACATGTGCGATACAATTTCGATAACATATTCCAACGGATTTTTAAGAAACGTGAATATTTAGAAGTTGAGAAAATGTTCAAAATTAATCTGGAAGAGTAAATGGAACCAGAAAAATTTAGAGAAAGGAGAATGATGGGGAACTAACAGCTCCCAAAACAAACTATCGCTATTATGTTTAAAATTTTGTGATACGGGCACTAAAATAGGCCAAGGGAGGAGGGGGTGACAATGCGGGGTCCAGGAAGATCCCCGAGTTTCTTGCCTGGCTGGTCGATAGCTGCCATCACTCGGCATGAAGAATTCATGACCAGGAGGGATTACTGGATTTACGGGGAGGGGTGGATGTGTTGAGAGACGCTCCCTGACACGACTGGTTCCTCGCTCACCTCTCTGCATGTCTTTAAGTCTTTAAGAATGTTTCTGGTAACATAAACTGTGACACACACACATTTTGTAAAGGAGGTCATTAATTTTGTTCCATCAGTCCAGCTTTGGGCATTTTTCAGCTTCACTTTCACTTTCTAAAACATGAATGATTTTGAGCAAGTTTGGCATGACGCACCTTGTGTTCTACTTGTAGTTCAGTCTGCCACTTTGAAATAACATGGGGGTAATGACCATTTTCCAATCAACACATATTCTGTAATTTTTAACTTATGTAAATGAAAATAGGTGTCAACATGTGGTTTACAGCGATGGGTGATTTCACTGAGTTTTAGATTCCATGAAGCCTCTAGGCTAATAATAGCTCCAGGAAAAAAAAACCCAACAAAGTCAGTGCTATTTATAAAATGACACAATGTGTTCTGAGGATACTAAGTGTTGTTTCACATGCTTTTCTCTACCAGGTATTCATTCAGTTAATAATAAGTGAGTGCCTTATATTTGTAAATATAGGACATAAAGGTAAAGATGGGACACGGGGCCTGCCCCAGTCACTAAGCTGATTTCTTCCACTAGACGGATAACCTAGAATAAATAAAACAAAACTGATCTACTACAGGAAGCAAGTGTGGCCCAGCGCCCAGGTCAAGTCGAGTTTCTAAAACTACAACATAATTAAGTTTATAATTAATAAAAGTATGGATGAGATGCAATGACACGTCTCAGTTAAAAATACACATTTGTATAGATGAACCTATTTGCTGGGCAGGAACAGAGACACAGACATAGAGAATGGAGGTGTAGACACTGTGTGGGGGGAAGGAGGGGCGGGATGAATTGAGAGATGAGGATTGACATATATACAGTACCATGTGTAAAATAGCTAGCTAGTGGGAACCTGCTGTATAGCACAGGGAGCTCGGCTCCGTGCTCTGTGATGACCTAGATGGGTGGGATGGGGGGAGGGAGGTCCAAGAGGGAGGGGTATATGTATACATATAGCTGTTTCGCTTCATTGTACAGCAGAAACTAACACAACATTGTAAAGCCACTATACTCTGATATAAAAATTAATTAATTAAATTAAACCCCCAAAAGAAGTATTTGTTTAACCAGTTCCTTTTTAATAGTCCCCATTCTCTCTTAAAATTATTTGCAGTTGTCATGCTGTGCTCAAATGGAATTATTTGATAGGTTCTGCCTTACTTTCTCTCCCTCTCTTTGTTCGTTCCTTCCTCAATCCATCTATTTTGGAGGGAGAGGACATGGCATCCGAATGTCATATTAAGTTCCCCAAGCTGGATGTTATATTCTAAGAGCCTGAGTCTCTGGTTGGGGGACACAGTAAAAAAAAAAAAAAAAAAAGAATACCTTTGAAAATGCACCTTATTTTACCACATTGCAGAATTCCTCATTTTGGTCACCTGAGGAACAGCCTGACAAGGCTTAGAAAAACAGCTTGTTACCATCCATGTGGGTGAAAAAATAAAGAAACCCCTTAGTTTTCCTTCAAACCAATGAAAAAAGTATTTGCAAAGCACAAGTTAAATTTTCACCCATTCATTTGGCTTTAGCGCAATAAACACAACACCCCAGAGTCGGGCATGGCAGAGGGGAACTGTCACACAGCAGCCCGGGAAGAAGGACAGCGAGGTAAGCTTTATTTTTTCCCTCGGCCATCTCTGCTTTCCGCCCACCCTCACCCTTCTGCTCCCAGTAAAGTGAGAAAGTAAAAGGCACTGCTGCCTGATTGAAGAAGGAGCATCTTGGGGTCTGTTCTTTTGGAAGAAAATGATTTCTTTCATTTTTGTTTTTTTGCAATTAAATTTTGCAAAAAAACAAAGCGGGGTGAGGGCAGGGGGTGGGGAACGGCTTTATATTTCTTTGCTGATTTAACAGGCAGGCAATTTCCAGAAAGACTTGAAGAAACTGTTTTCATTCATTAAAAAATATTACTGTCATTGCTATGCTATCCTATATAAGGCTTTTTCACATTCCAAACTTGACCGCAGAGATCGTAAATCTGGTTGTACACACGGTGTTTATTTTAGAATGGGGTAAGTGGGATGAGAACCATAAAGGTATTCAAGGAGGAGCTTGCTACCTTGCAAGTAGGGTGAAATGCAGACTCGTCAGTTTTGGACAATGGCTTAGCAACAGATTACAACACTAATCCATGATGGAGGCAAAAAGAGACTCCGCTCTTGGAATTCCAGTCAACCGTGCTCCTTGATGGACTTCTCCTTAACTACTCAATGAATTTCCAGAATTGTGAGGTTCTGCCCTATAATTATAGGGACTAACTGAATAATAATTATTGGGCTCTGAAATACACTGAAAGGAGTTAAGTTTTTCTTTCTCCTATTATCATTTTACTTAATGTTATAATGCAAACAGAGCAAATCATCAGGTTAAAACCTTGCATCAGGTATTGTGTTTACATACATATTTCCTCTCCACTGCCTGGGAGGGAGGTACCACGATTCAGACCTTAGAGCAAAGCAAACTGAGGCTCAACAGATCCTATGAAGAGCTGGGCCAGAACACTAACCCAGAACAGCCCACTCCAACGTCTGTGCTTTCTACTGCTGGATTCTACCCTGCCTCAATCTTGAATATCATTTTAAAACAAGAGAGATAGCTTATATTTTCTATATCATTACCAATCTTGTTTATATGAAAACGAACGTACACGTCCAATGAATCAGAATCGTTTACTCATTCACTATTCTCCAAGCAAGACTGTTTTCCGGGAAGATGTTAATGGCTTCATCCAGAGGCTACTTTCTCTAATTATCAACGTGACTCAAGGAACGTTAAAATTCTCATTATAAATCTTAGTATCAAATAATAAGCCACGTGTCACAGGAAATTCTGCTTTAGAAGATGGTGCTAACTCACGAGTATCAGGATGGAAGTATTAAAATACTTCCTACAAGAAATACTAAAATAAGAGGGAAAGGCATTTTAATGTTTAATGATAGGTCCATCAACATAAAAGTCGTCATTTGGAGAAGAATGCATCGCTATTCATCAGAAGGCAAAATTGTATGCATGGACGATAATTAGTTGTTTCTACTATGTTTGGAACCCACTAAGTCTCTCCTCCCAGGCTCCTTTCCCTGAGTCCCCTAATAATGGATGTATTCTGGAAAAAAGAACCTTTCTGAAGGCAGCGTGTGTGTATTTGTGCATGTGTGTGTTCATCGTCTCCTAAAGACCAGTGGGGGATAGGAAATGGGAGGGAAAGGGGTCAGGTCAAGGACCCAAGTGATAGCCGTTAGTCTCCAGTCTTCGCACACAGAGAGGGGATGGGGCAGACCACAGCGAAGGGAAGGGAACAGGAGGTGTGGGACCACACAACTATTCTTCCTATGGGCGTCACAGTGCGTGTCGCAGGGTCATCCTTAAACCTAATCAGAGCAGAAGACTGTCCACGGGGCATGCTTGCAGATGCCAAATATGGACCCCCCAAAAATCGCCATCACTGAAGGGTTTACTTGCTACGTTTACAATACCAAACAGAGCCAACACAACTGTTTTGTTTGTTGCCGTTACTGTTGTTAATCTATCACGTTAAAAACTTTCTTAATCAACGTTAACTATGGATATACACAGCGCTCATCCAAAGCGGGTGCGTAGTCCTTTAACGTGGGGACTCAAAACTTCACTTAGACCTTATGCCTGAGGTACGATTCCAAAAAGCCAAAATACCAAGAGTGTAAAAGTGACACCTTATACTGACCACCTGTACGCATACATTCAATGAACAGCAGTATACATTTATTGTAATATTTTCCTTTTTCCTATGTGATGTTTGTTCTGAATGCAGAAGTGCAATGTTTTGTCTGTCGAATCTAATAACTAAACCACCTGAGCTTGCATTTTGCGTGTCCTCTCTGGAATTACATCTTTTTATTCAGTCTTTTTTTATCTCACGTTACGAGGCATACACCCATGGGGTTGGGGGTACGGGGCTGGTTTTACACTATGGATATTTGTGTAGACATAACGGCCGATAGATTCATCTCCAAACGACCTGGTTCTTAGGTGCTCTAGACTGACATGGTTCTCTTTTTGTATTTGATACTCAGATGTGACACCTTGATTTCTGAGCGTCTGGAGAAGAGTCCAGAGCATTGACTCAGGCTGGGCAGGGCTTTCTGTGGGGTGTTAGGACAGGGCAGCTAGCTTGGGAAGAGCTGGACAGTGACTCCCAGGCCTGACTTGTCCCCCTCAAGCACTCTGCCCTAGGCTGCTCCTGAGACATTAAAGGGCTCAAGGCAAAATAGATTCACTTTCTTTTTCAAATTCTTTCCCAGTTGGAAAGAATTTTTACATAATATTGAGCAGAGTCTGAAAAACAACTTGTGTCGTTAACGTGGGGCATTTGTTATACTATCCTCTTTACACTTAATGTATATTTGAAAATTTTCCTTAATAAAGTTTCTAAAATGTCAAAAACATAAAAAAAGAAGAAGAAAAACAGGCAAATGAGCACATTAGTGGTTGCCAGGGGTTGGGCGAAGGGACGGGAGGAGAGTGACTGCCTAACGGGTACGGGATTTCCACTTGGGGTTACGAAAAAGTTCTGGAGTTAGATAGTCATGATGGCTGCTCAACACTGTAAATGTATGTAACGTCAATGAATTGTACCCTTTAAAACTGTTACAGTGGTAAGTTTTATGTTATGTGTATTTTACCACAATTTAAAAAAAAACTGGGTTGAAAAAAATAAAGAATATTTGTATGTGTAGAACTGACTCACTTTGCTGCACACCTGAAACTAACACAACATTGTCCATCAACTCTACTCCAATATAAAATGAAAAGTTAAAAAAAATGGGTTCCCTTCACAACGCTGCCTCAGACGCGTGAGACTAGCTAATTGCATGCTTGTTCCAAGGTTCCTGCAAACACACAGTGAAAAGATGAAAGCAGGGAGTCTGCGTCTCCTCTCCACCCCTGGGGCGCCGTCTCCCTGCGTTGAGAAAATCAAACCAACCTGGGATGTCTGAACCAAACTAGTACGTGTCCCTCTAACTGGAACTATCCCTAACCGTAACTGGGTAATACTGTCTTCTCTCTCGGCGGGGCGCGGGGGCGGTCAGCAGAGCTCCCCGCAGTTCTGAGCTTGCCTCTGGAGTCGGGGTCCCGGGCTCACCCCCAGCCGCCATCATTCACCAGCCTCTGCCCCTTCTTACCATCTTGCCTGATCACTGCTCTGGGTCCCACACTGCCTTTCCCACTCGTATCCTTTCCTCTTAACAGCCTCTTCTCACAGCGGCCAGGGGCTCCTTTTACCAAGTAAAACACGTCACGCTTCTGCCCCAAACTTGGATGCTTCCGTTTCACCTGGACAGGAGCCAACGTGCTGACACTGGCCCGATGGCCCCCGCTGCCCCACATGACCTAGGACTCCGGACTCTCCCTCACCTCCTCTCTCCTAAACCACACTGCCCTCCAGCGGCCACGTGGGCTACGTGCACACCACCTCCAGACCTTTGTCTTTAGTCCCATTTGCCTGGAATGTTCTTCAGCTCAGCTAATCCTCTTCCCCCCTGCAAACCTTTACTCAAGTATGTTTTTCACCATTGCCTTCCACGACTATTCCATCCAGAATTGTAACACGACTCCACCCTCACCAGGCCTGAGCCCTACAGCTTCCTACTGTCCGGCGTCTCTCACCTTCTAACAGACTCTAATTCCCTCACTTACTCTGTTTACTTTCACTGGAATGGAAGCTTTGCAGGGTCGGGGATATTTCTGGGTTTTGCTCACTCTTGGATCCTAAGCACCCAGAGCACTGTCTGGCACGCAGAGGAGCCCCAGACGTAATTTCTAAATGACTATCCGCAGAACCGAATCTCCTAAGGGCTGGATAATTAACTTAAAGGAGTTGATGAACTTGCAAAGTCAGGATCTTGACCCAGACCCACAGCTGTCCACCTCCCCATATTAAATGTGTAGTCACCCCTCCCATCGTTTCAAGGGACGCAGTGAACCCATGTCAAAGAGCTGCTGGGAGGTTATCGCACAACCAGCATTTAATGAGCACGCTTACTAGGTCAGAGAGGAAGACAAATGCCGAGGATTAGCAAGTGCAGCTCATAAATTTCCAGGAGGGAGCTCAGCTCACACAGCTGAGTTTCCTTAAATAGCAATTCTTCTGTGTCAGCCAAGTGACCAAATTGGACACCCTCAGGCCCCTGCACAACCCAGTGACGTGAGGAAACACCATTTTCCCTCATGTCCTAACTACCTAAGCCTCAAGGCACCTTGGCATCATGTAAAAGGAGTTCACGATGGTCACCTGAGTGACCTTGTTTCCTCCTGATAAAGCGAGAGACTTTGCCGGGAGACCGAGCTCCACTCACCAGGATGAAGACAGTGAAGAATATGACCACTATTGCCGCCGTGATGAACAGCTTTTTCCGGGGAAATACGGCAGCAGGAAGGAGAAACACCAGTGCGAAACAGATGGCCCCGCGGAGCCCACCGTAGGCAATGATGAACTGGTCCTTGAAGGTCAGGGGAATCGTCCGGAACCAGTTAATGGCCTGGGTCAGGACAAAGACACCTGAGAAGAAAAACAAAACCAAAGGAAACAGACTGTGTGAGGCCAGGACACAGGAACGTGAAGGCGCATTTTCTGGGCTTCTGTTTCAGGGTAAAGTATTTCCAAACGGGTCCCTTTCCTACCATCCTGCCCGCATTCCTCCTCCTGCCTCGCATCACTGGGCTCTTGGAATCAGAGACGCCAAGAGAGGTTAATTCCACTTAAAGGAAACGCATGAAAATACTCCGGGGAGGAAAGAGTATGTCAGGATGAGGGGAGAGGAGGAGAAACAGGAGAAGGGAGAGGCCATGGAGAGCGAGGGGGTGGAGGAAGGAGATAAGAAAGACAAGAGCTCAAGACTTCAAGAAAAGAAGTGGCTGCAGCGGCCACCAAGGGGAGGGGCAGGAGGAAGGGCCCATCTCTCCACGCGCGACCCCCAGCGCTCACGCAGGGGATACACGCTCATTACCCAGCGCTCTCCAGATCAGGCAGAAGGCCAGGGTGAAGCAGACGAAGGCCCAGTTCCACTCGTGGTTCTTCCCCACGGTGGACACGCCCATGAACATGAAGATCAGGGTCTCGCTGACGCTGCTCAGCATCTTCATGAAATACTTGATGGTTGTGTAGGATTTCTGAGACACGTTTTCTTCCACGTACTTATTCATGGTCATTGCACAAGCTATGATCCTACAAGAAGAGAGGCAGCCTCAGTTTAAACAGGGCAAGGGTCCTAATCAGCTCATCAGTCAGCACTTAGCTAACTGGTGGCTCCACCCTTCCACGTGACGACAGCACCACTGACTGAGTTTGGTAAGTGAACGTGAGTTGCATCCTTGGAAACCCTACTGTCTCTAGAGGTCTTCATCGATACCCATGGCTCCAAGTGCCCGGCTCTACACAGCTTTCTAGCCTGGGGATGTGGACTTTGGCATCATCAGCTATACTGCCAGTATCACAAATATAGATAAACGAGTCCGTAATAAATTCAAAACCCATTATCTTCCTATAAAGCCAGTTCCATCTTCTCTATTCCTCTAGGGCCCCAAATGCTAAGCTATCGCTTAAAATCCTAAGCTTGAAACTATGGTCACATTGGAATTCTCTCTGCATCTCCTTGCTGCCCCCCTCACCATCTTACTGGTCACCAATTGTTTTCTAACCCTCATCCTGGATCTCTTGGACCCACCCACTCTTTTTTACCCCGATGCCTTAGTTCCGGGTCTCATTTCTACTTATCTACGATATCCACTTCTGGGAAATTCAAAACGTATTCACAGGCTCTGAAAATTCCTAGTGGAAAGAAACGGTTTTGCTTGTTTTCCCAGCACTTCCAAAACTCTGGGACCACAGAGGTCTTCATGTCCCTTTCCCTTGACATCTATCTTTTTTTAACTTTTATTTTATATTGGAACATAGTTGATTAACAATGTTGTGTTAGTTTCAGGTGTACAGAAAAGTGATTCAGTTATACATATACATGTATCTATTCTTTTTCAAATTCTCTTCCCATTTAGGTTGTTACAGAATATTGAGCAGAGTTCCCTGTGCTATACAGTAGGTCCTTGTTGGTTATCTATTTTAAATATAGTAGTGTGTGAGCGTCCCTGGTGGTGCAGTGTTTAAGAACCCGCCTGCCAATGCAGGGGACACGGGTTCGAGCCCAGGTCCAGGAAGATCCCACATGCCGCGGAGCAGCTAAGCCCATGCACCACAACTACTGAGCCTGCGCTCTAAAGCCCGCAAGCCGCAACTACTGAGCCCATGTGCCACAACTACTGAAGCCCGTGCGCCTAGAGCCCATGCTCCACAACAGGAGAAGCCACCACAATGAGAAGCCCACGCACCACAACGAAGAGTAGAGCCCACTCGCTGCAACTAGAGAAAAGCCTGCAAGCAGCAACGAAGACCCAGTGCAGCCAAGAATAAATAAATAAATCTATAAAAAAATAAATAAATATAGTAGTATGTACATGTCAATCCCAAGCTCCCTAACTATCCCTTCCCCCACCTTTCCCCGCTGCTAGCCATAAGTTCCTTCTCTGAGTCTGTTTCTGTTTTGTAAATAAATTCGTTTGTATCATTTTTTTTTCAGATTCTGCATATAAGCGATATCGTACGATAGTTGTCCTTTTCTGTCTGACTTCACTCAGTGTGATAATCTCTAGTTCCATTCACGTTGCTGCAAATGGCATTGTTTCATTCTTTTTGACGGCTGGGTAATATTCCATTGTCTATATGCACCACATCTAGTATAATACCACA
This sequence comes from Neophocaena asiaeorientalis asiaeorientalis, assembly GCF_003031525.2. NCBI lineage: Eukaryota > Metazoa > Chordata > Mammalia > Artiodactyla > Phocoenidae > Neophocaena > Neophocaena asiaeorientalis. The sequence goes on along the minus strand of NW_020173116.1, from coordinate 12,321,891 downwards.
CCTCTGCACAGTCTGGGGAAGGAAGGGCTCAGGATACAGCCCAGACTCCTAGGTTGGGTGCCCGAAGCCCTGCACACTCTCCCCTGAGTGACAATTCCAGGTGCCCCGACCCCCGGCCCTCTCTCCACTGAGCACCCAGCACATGCTCAACGGTCTGTAATTTCCCAAAGGGGCCCTGCTCTGTGCTGTCTTCTTGGCTGGAATGTACCCCTGGCCAACTCAAAGGCCACCCACAGGGGGAAATTTAGTATGAGCTGGGTGATAGCTCATACCAGCCTCCATCTAAGGAGACACAGTTACTAGAAATTACCAAAAAGGCATCATTATCCAAGGGTGCTGTAGAATAAAACAGCACAGAATCTGAGTGAGCTGCCCACCTTCCACTGAGTGATAACTGCGCCATGAGCTAATCGCTGGTCATGATCTGTGAAGTTTCCCACCTTCTCAGAGCTCTAGAGCTGCAATGACCCTACGAGCTTTCCCCCAACCCCCTTCAACCACTGCACTTAGTCTCCCTTACCCTGAGATGTCTGATGTTTTACCAAAATCTTCCTACTCTAAGCATAAGGGTAAGTAGAAGAATGAAAATCTAAGGGCCTTCTGAGTTGAGACCTAAACAGGTAACCACGAATATATCTCATTGCAAGGAACCGACCTGTTCCTTCCGTAGAAAACACGTATATCTATTCTGTGCCGCCTATGAAAACAAAACAAAGACCCCCCCAAGCCAAGGACCATGCATTTAGCCTCAACGTCCCTGCCCACAGAAAGAGCAGGTATTTCTTTCAGACTGATATGAGTGAGGAATGCATAATTCCTGTGGCTCCCCAAACAAAGAGAACCTTACTAAACGGGCCAGTAAAATGCAGCAGCACAAACACACAGCAAAGCCTGTGAAGAGCTGAGGGCTTATCCAATAAGAGTCCACGTCTACAGAGCCTCCACTCTGCCAGGGACGGTGCAAACGCTTTGTATGAGTTATGTCAGTAAACCTCCTTACAAGCCTCTGAGGCAAGTTCTGTCATGGTTCCCATTTTACGGATGAGAGAACAAAGGCAGACAGAGGTCCAGTGACTCAAGGTCACACAACTAATTGATGGTGGTGCCAGGATTTTAACCCAGGCAGTCTGACTCAAAGCCAGAACTGTTAGGGCCCTAACTCTCGCTCTTTCTTTTTTTTTTTTTTTTTTTGTGGTATGAGGGCCTCTCACTGTTGTGGCCTCTCCCGTTGCGGAGCACAGGCTCCGGATGCGCAGGCTCAGCGGCCATGGCTCACGGGCCCAGCCGCTCCGCGGCATGTGGGATCCTCCCGGACCGGGGCTCGATCATCCCTGATGAAAGTGAGGTCCTCCTCCCCTGCCACGGCCATGTGCATCCGTTCCCAATCACAAGCCTCTTTCACTGGTTTCCTATGGCTGTGGTATTAGTAAATACTTAGTGGCTTAACAATAACACAGGTTTATCACCTTACACTTCCAGAAGTCATAAGTCCAAAATCATTTTCATTCTCTTCTTGATCTGGGGCTAATGTCAAGGTGCCGACAGGACTGTGTTACTTCAGGAGGCTCTAGGGGAGAATCAGTTCCTTGCCTTTTCTACTTTCCGGAGGCTGCTCACATCCCGTGGCTCATGGCCCTGTCATGCTGACCTCTGCCTGCCTGGTCCCATCTCCTCTGACTCTGACCCTCCTGCCTTCCTCTCATAAGGACCCTTGTGATTTCATCCAGCCCACCCGGATAATCCACTGTTCTCTCCCCATCTCAAGACCCTAACTTGATCACATTGGCGAAGTCCCCTCTGCCGTGCAGGGTAACATATCCCCAGGTTCAGGGGACTTAGACCTTTGGGGGCCATCCCTCAGCCGGCCACAGTGTTGTTGGCACTCACCTCCCTTGTGTGGTGGCCACGACCAAGGGCACATCCCCCGTGGGCCTGGTGACCGAAGCTAGCGGGAGCTCTGTCACACTGGCCTGACGTGAAAGCCTGGACCCTCCCCCAGTACAGCGGGCAGTAGACACTGTGGGCCAGAGTGGCAGGTGGCATCACTGCCAGCCACCACCTGAATACAAACCACTCGTTAACCGCATTTCTGAACATTTTCATCTTGCATATTTTGGCTCAATTCTTTTTTAATCAGACTTTAAAAAGTAAAAGTTGCCCAATACTAAGTGAGGAGGGCAAAAGCCAGAAGACTCTGAATCATACTATGTTTTATGAAGAAAAGACACATACACAGCAGCACATACTAATGAACCTTTCTTAAATGCTGCCAAGTTGAAAGCCTGTAACAAAACCAATGAGGGCCATCATTCTTTCTTGAATTCTCTTATCCCATGCAAAAGATGCTTTAAAATGGTTTGACTATTAGGCATTTAAACTTAAGGACAAATATGGAGAATGACAAACACCAAAGTACGTACCACCCAGCTTCTTCCAATCACTTTTACTTTTAACAATAAAGCATCAGCTATAGAGTTGAAACCCCTACATTTCTCATACCACCCCTATTTCCCTCTGTCCCTCTTGGATTTGGATTTTTTGTTTATCATTCAAAAAGGGATTGCTAAAGGGCTAAAGAAACTTGCTTTTGTGTATGTGCTAATTATTTCCCTCTGAGATTACGTTCACATCATTCACTGGGAAAGATATAAACCATACAGGCAAAACGTAATCTTCAGCCCATTAAATGAGCGATTAAACAAAAATTTCTCTTCAGAAATTATTGAAAACTATAGCTTTGATGTAGGAATAAAAAAATACATGAATTATACATGACTGTTCACGGGATCATTTTCCACTGCTTTGTATCCTTAACATGACACCAGAGTGATACTCCTGTCTGCCAGACACCTCCCTGTAACTCAACACCACCTCTGAACAGCACAGGTGCGATCCTCCGGGGGAAAAACACCCTCAGCAGGTACCAGAGGCCCCGGAGCCCGGCAATGCCCTGTTCAGGAAATGCGGGTGTCTATGGCGTGGATGAACAGTACAGGCTGGGGACAAATGTTTCAAAGGTCGCGTTCTGGCCCGTCATGTACAGCTCAGTGCACACAGCCTCTCAAGCAGAGGCCAGGAGGTGTTTCATTGCAAAGAGGGGTCTTTTTTGCTGTAGGATGCTCTAACCTACATCAAAGCACCTCACCTTCAGTAACATCCTATGTACACAAAACTACAAATGAGTTAGTCTCCCTTCAATTAGGGAGGTACACACAATAATACAGTCTCCCTGGAAGAGAGACTGCCCCTTTCCTGGATCATCACCTATAGCTGATAGTATTAACCGTCACCATAAGTTTGACTCTCCTTCATTTTTCTAAAAGAATTATGAGACGCTTCTAGAGCTGGGGAATGGTGCAAACTGGAGCCTTACTGGGTCTGGAGCTCGTGGCCAGGAGTGCCTTGGGTAGGAGGTCACATCATAGCAAATCCCAGTAGCACTGAAGCACGTACAGAGAGGGAAGATTTCTTTCTCCACCAAAGAGAACTCATGAAACTTTCACACCTGAAGCCCACAGCCTCTCTCCCTCATCCTGAACATCAGCGTGATAATATCCACACCAAAATAATAACCAAAATAACTCGTGACGTTTTAGAAAACTCTAGATGAATTTCTTCACCCTAGAGCTCCTTCAAACATAAAACGACTGGCCTTCAGTATTCCCAGTCTGACCTTACTTGTATCAGCTCACGTCATTGAATCATCTTTCTCCCCGCTTTCCATGTAGGTCTCTCTGTCCTAATCTTCCAATTTAGTTCATATGATCAGGAATAACAACTGAACATCAACCAATATCTTCTTAGCATCTACTCTGGGTCAAGTTCTGGGCTGGGATCTAGGAAGACGGATGCAAATAAGAGGCAACTTCTACTCCCAAGAGTTCGTGGTCTAAGAGGAGAAAGAGTCGTGGAAAGGTAATTGTAACACAGCATGGCAAGTGCCAGAAACGGAGGAGGGGAAGGATGCTTTGGGAGCACAGGAAAGGAAATCATTGCTTCTGCCACAAAAGAGGGGACATTTGAGCAGAATCTTCATGGGTAAGTGAGAGCTCTCCAAGCAGGAAGAAGAGGTAAATGATCCAGAAAAAGAAGAGGACACATTCAGAGCCATGAACAGGTTGGTATATTCAGGGACCTGAAGAATTGACTCTGCTGCGGGGGAGAGAGAGGAGGAGAAGGTTAACAGGTGAGGACACGGAAGTTAGGGGCCAGGTAATGACATGTGACATAACTCTTATGTGTTATGCTTAGGAGTCGATTGTATAGGCTGGTGGGGAAAATGAGAGATTATATCTTCCACCAAGTAATTAATGTTTATCTCCCCAAACCAACTGGAAGCTTCATGGGGGGAAAAGTGTCATCAGGGCTTATCACAGTGCCTGGCACCTCATTAATGTGTTTTGAATCGATGATGACATGGATCCAGGGATGGATTACTCATCGGAACGGTGGTGTGTCGTGGACAGATTTGCATTCTAGAAAGAGAACTCTGAAGGATATGTGGAGGACAGATCTGGAGGGGAAAGACCTAGAGCTTGGAGTCAATTTGTTTCCCGCAGTGGTTTTTCGTTTGGTTTTCAAAATCCATTGCAGCACCTGGCCCGTATAACCTCCCAGAAAAGGTCTATGTTTGGACAGGTGTTAGGCTCCATTCCGTGGGACCACGTGGAGGTAAGGTTCATATAGAATTCACTGGGGCCCTCTGCTTTGTTATTATCTTGCCTCACATGGTGGTTTAACATAAATGTAGGGTGATTATCACCAATTTAGAGACAGAGAAGCTAAAGCACTATAATTAGCGTTTTTTACATTCACCGGCAATTGAGGTTTTCTTCATCACTGTAGCACTCTTAATGCAGCATACAAAAAATTCAGGCCAGCTAATACCGTCTCAACGGTCTTCCAGGGGGAAACAGACTTTCTATGCAGATAATATGTCACTGGACTATCTTCGGAACAGAAAATTCCAACTAACACTTTTTTCTATAGTACTCCACGACTCCACCCTGGCAGCCAATGAATCGATGTTCACGTCTATGGATGTCCACTTCCTCTCCACCAGAACCCACACTCTGAGCAGAGCAGGGGCTACCCTTCTTCCACAGGTAGCATGGCTCCCTGCATGCAGTGGTACCAAGTGTATGTTCGCCTGATGCTGGCTGAGTCTACCTTAATGGGGATCCACAGCCCTTCACTAGGCAGTCGGCATCTGTAGAACCAAAGGGAATGGCATCCATAAAGATGGCGGGCAGTGAAGGCAGATTTCTGGTTGTGAAGATAAAACATACACATACCTTGTCTGTGTTCACTTACATATGGTGTAGCCATGACTCGGTTAATTCCGTTTATAAATACTAGTACTTTTATTTTTTTGAAGAGTGGTCAATTCTCTAATTTCGATTTCCACGTTAGACCTGTTCTGTAATCTGAACTGTGAAGAATTAGAACTGAGCTGACAGAAAGAATGTTGCAAAATTCTTTCATGCCTACTCCATGCCTGTGTGTGATCTTAAAAAGTATGGATTCAGTTGCAGGAAAATACTGCCCAAATAACAGTTGCACATTCCCCATAAAGACTTTGCCAAACATAAAAGCATACTCTACTAATCAGTGCCAAGCATTAGCAGAGATGAAGAACAATTAAAAAGCTTTCTCTGTATTGATTAAAGCCAGGTCTGTGGTGACTCAGGGTACACTGTATGTTCTCAGAATAAAGTACTCACTCATGTGGGGTAAATTAATTATTCCAGGGCACGAATTTACTATACAATGGATTGCCTCTTCCAGGAAACCTGACAACCAAGAGAAAGTGAGTTTGACATATGAGAAAATTTTTTTTAAATTCTTTTTCAAAGCAATATCCAACCACCAAAACAGAACAGCCTTTCTTAAAATATCAAAATGAAATAAATTCAAATAATTATAGATGCTTGATGATTCATGCAGTCTTGCCCATTTCATGGATTTTCCACATCTCGTGTTTTTCTTCTACTTTAGATGCTTTCAATTCAACTACTGTTTATAGCTCATTTCCTGCCTCCTAAAGCAAGCATGGTCTTGTGGAAAGAACACATAAGAGATCACAGCTCAGGGTCAAAAGTGTGATGAAACACAAGGCATCAAGGGACCCACGGCATCCACTGACTCTAGTTGGGGACTGTTGACAAAGGCATGAGAGGCAGGAAGACTGGACCAAGATCTTGATGATGGAATTAAAGTTTTCCAGCTGGGGCTTCCCTGGTGGCACAGTGGTTGAGAGTCTGCCTGCCAATGCAGGGGACGCGGGTTTGTGCCCCGGTCCGGGAGGATCCCACGTGCCGTGGAGCGGCTGGGCGGCTGGGCCCGTGAGCCATGGCCGCTGAGCCTGCGCGTCCGGAGCCTGCGCTCCGCAATGGGAGCGGCCACAGTGAAAGGCCCGCGTACCGCAAAAAAAAAAAAAAAAAAA
>NW_020173116.1:12240212-12315283 GCF_003031525.2 Neophocaena asiaeorientalis asiaeorientalis | reverse complement strand
CCAAAAAAAAAAAAAAAAAAAAAACAGAAATGGGAATTATTCTCGGAAATTATACCGTATTTACATTTCTGTTTATAATCCTATTTTTCACCTTGGCCTACATATAACTAGAAAATAACTTTAGCCTTATTATAACTTCAGAGTCTGAAAGACGAAAATGCCACTTTAAATTGTAAGCCCTAGACCAAGAGCAATGTAGTGATGACTTGATCATCAAATCAGTTTCTACAGTGTAATTGAAACACAGGCCAGCAGTAATATAATCATTTTCAGATAAAGACAAAGACCAGTCAAGAAACAGTCAGAAAAGCAAAGTGATGGCAGAATCAAACAGCAAAAACGAATGGTGAGCTCTACGGAGCAAAGCTAACAGAGGTACGATACAAGCCATATATGTAATCTTCAAGTTCCTAATAGTCATGGTTAAAAAATGTAAAAAGATGCTGGTGAAGGCAACTTTCATAATATGTTTACTTAATGCGACAGATCTAATACACTGTCATTTCAACATGCAAGCCATATAAAAAACATTGAGATATTCTACAATCTCTTCCTACTAAATCTTAAAAATCTGATGTCTATTTTACACTTAGAACACACCTCAAGTTAGACTGGCCACACTTTAAGTGCTCTAAAGCCACATGTAGCACATGACCACAAGAGTGGACTACACTCAGGAAAACAAAAAAAGTGGCCGTCCCCCTGTTTTGTTCCTCCTTCAAAAAACCAAGCCAAATACTGGAGTTTACCAGCTGAATCTATTTCATTAAAAGTTTAAACCATCAAAATAAATAAAAATACGTTCCCGAATCATTTACACTAATCTGGGTAAATACTGTGTGATCTCACGTATCTGGTATCTAAAAAAAGCAAAGTCTCAGAAACAGAGAGTCAACTGGTGGTTGCCAGGGGCTTGCAGGGGTTGTACGGGAAACAGGTAACAGTGGTCACAGGCTACAAACTTCCAATTATAAGACGAATAAGTTCTGGGATCTAAGGGGCAGCATGGTGACTGGAAAATCCTGGATGTGATGGTACATTCGATAGTACAGGCAGTTAACAATACTGTATTGTGTACTTGAAAGTTCTCACCACACACACACAAAGAAGGGTAGCTACGTGAGGTGATGAACGTGTCAGCTAACTTTATGGCGGTGATCCTTTTGCAATATACACATATTATCTAATCATCACGTTTTTACACCTTAAACTTACACAATGATGTGTGTCAATCACATCTCAATAAAGCTAGGGGGAAAAAAAGGGTTATAATTTCAAATTCCTTCCTGACTTTTCTAGTTTTGCCCTGCAGGTGAGGCAAAATTATACAAAAGAAAACAAAAGATTAGGTGAGTCACCATTAAAAATATAATACAGTTTTGTTTGTTTCTTTTTCACTTTTTTCCTGAATGTGTCCGGAAAATTAAGGGAGATACGATTTGTCTTTTTTCTATTGTTTAACTAATTTCCTGCCTCAGTTTACTATCTTCCTCCCTTACCCACTGCCCCCGTGCCATTTAGTGTTTGAGGTGGTCATATAAGGGTTTTTAAAAATATTTTATTTTGGCAGTTTTGAAATACATACTGTTCTTCCACTTTTATAGGTTTGTTATTTTACAATTTGATTTAACTTAAATAGAACTGAATTGGTCACTGTAAAAACTCATTATTTTTGTTGTTTTGCTGTACCACACAGCACGCGGGGTGCAGGATCTTAGTTCCCCGACCAGGAATCGAACCTGGGCCCCCTGCAGTGGAAGCGCACCAGATCACCAGGGAAGTCCCCATATAAGATTTTAAAGAGGTCAGTTCTGACCAGTGAGAGCTATCGGTGAAGGCATACAGCATCATCAAAAACAAAGCTTTTATTTGCCAAGACAATATAAGGTACAAAGAGACGGTGAACAGAGCACGAGACCCAGAGCCATAGATGGAAGCCTGCGTTATGGTCCCCTCTCTCCTTTCCCTCCAGACTCTACCTCCCTGCTGTTCTACGTGATGTGCAGGCATGCACAGCCACCCCCCAGCACCTGGACTTAGCCCTGGTCTAAAGCATCATCTCTACCTGTCCTGCTCCAAGAGCCCCAGCTGGCCTGCAGTGAAGCCAACAGCTACTCTGCATGCAGGCTGCAGGATTAAGCCAATTCTTATGCAACTGACTCAGTCTTTAATAGCCATTTCTTCTAAAAGAAAATTTTTTTTTTGTTTCAGGGGAAGATGTGGGCGTTAGGTTAGGGGTGAATTTGAAGTTTAAAGCTCCAACTAGAAATAAGATGATGTGGCCTGCTCCCTCCCTGTTTTTTCAGGCTTTAAGACTAATTCGATTTACATGGAGGCCAGGCCAGAGACTAGGTGATGACTGATGACTTGTGTGCAGACTAGCATTTATCCAGGTTGTGTTATCCAGATTGCTTTGTTAAAGCTCCAGGTCACCTTCTTACACGGAGAAAAACACCCAGTAAACATGAGAAAAGGCTAGGGAAAATTAATAAAAGACACCTGTCTTACGCTCAAAATAAACAAATGATCAAACATGATGCTTTGGATCATGTTTTATGAATGTCTTGATCCCCCCCCCCCCCCCCCCCCGTATTTTGAGAAGACCGGTAAACGTGAACTAGTCATCGTGGCCTGTAGGGCTCTGGTTTCGTACGACTGTATCTTGAAGAGATGGTCTTCTAACTGCTACACCTGGTGGGCAAACCAGGAGCAACCAGAAGAAGAAGCTACAAGATGGCCAGCAAAAGCATGCTTTCTTATTGTTCTCAAAGTTTTCAACAGATGACAATCACCAATTCCTACACAGGAAGACAGGAAAGAAAGGGAACAGGATCCTCACAGCCTCAGCAGTGACCGCTTCCGAACAGCGAGCGCAGCCCTGCTCCTTTATCCCTGAGCCCGGCATTCTGGAAATGCCTGTGAAAGTCTCATTTTTAAAATGTCATTGAAAGGTGCTTGTTTAACAGTATGGAGGTTTCTTAAAAAACTACAAATAGAACTACCATATGACCCAGCAATCCCACTACTGGGCCTATACCCTGAGCAAACCATAATTCAGAAAGAGTCACGTACCGCAATGTTCACTGCAGCTCTACTCTACAAATAGAATTACCATATGACCCAGCAATCCCACTACTGGGCCTATACCCTGAGAAAACCATAATTCAAAAAGAGTCACATACCGCAATGCTCACTGCAGCTCTATTTACAATAGCCCGGTGCTTGTTTTTATTGTTAGAGTGGATACTGGGACATATCCTGGACGGACCTGTTAACTGGAGACCCAGGGCCCAGGCCTCACCCTACAGCCATGGCTTTTGCCCACCAGGGCCTCACTTTGCTCATTCATAAGATGGAACTGGTAATTACCAGTTCCTACTTTCTTTGCAATAATGCTGCTAGAATAATTGAAACACCAAATCGAAAATATTTTAAGTGCCCTCTAGAGAAGAAACACTAAGGAATTATCAACCCATGAAAACAAAACTAAAGAATATTGGGTGCCTGCTGTCCTATCAGGAGGACGTGGCCATTTTTTTTTAATTTGTAGAGCACAGCAAAGAGATATCAGTATTTCCCGGCAGGCTGCCGGCTGCTGTGGGGACCAAGCATCCCCCTCTTCAGGACGGTGGGTTTTCGGCATCCCATGCCTGGATCCCAGGGCAATGTACAAGGTGAGGACCAGAAAGGTGCCTGATGCCCACAAGGGGGAACAGAGTCCCAGCTCAGTTCATGTCGGTGTGGATCTGAACTTAGGAATCCCTTAGGCGTCTGTTAGTGTCCTTGGGTAAGGGGGATGATGGGAATCATTTTTGTTTTATCCCTGCGCAGTTTTCTGAACATAAAGTTCAAAACACATGAGCCAAGAAACAAATTTCTAAAATCAATGCTATGAGTCCCCTCTCCAACCCCAACTATAGAGCTGTGATACGTGAGGGGTCTCGTTTAAGAGACTAGAAACTTTCCCTTAACTTTAGCTCTAGAGCTGTGGAAACGCACTCTGACGCACACACACGCACACACACACATGCACATGTACACACTTTCCCTACTACAACTTATCCCAGTATAGAAATGAGCAGAAAGATATTAGAAAATTAGAAAACAGGAACTTTCATCTACCCCCTAGTGTTTGAAGCTAAAACTCTCCTGAACACACAGGAACACGTGGACACAAATAATTCCTTAACGTTAAATAAAGAATTGAACTATTAGGAGAGGCCACAAAGGGGAAAGAAAACCTAAGACTGTCCAGAAGCCAGCTCTGCAAACAGCTTCTAAGACAAAGAACGAGAAGACAGATGGAACTCCACCTCCTATTAATTTACCTGTTGTCAGTGAAGACCATATCAGATCACAAGTTCATGACAAAAAACCAACAGCAGTGACAGTAGGCTTTGTGGATGCCAGGATACACTGCTTCCAACATCTTTCCAAAGAAATCAAAATGCTGGAATCCTGCCCAGTGCTTTCCTACCTACAACTAACACAACACTGTAAAGCAACTATACTCCAATACATTTTTTTTTAATTTACATAGAGTAAAATTCACTTTTCTTTGGTATAGAGTTCTGTGAAGTGAGATAAATGCATACAGTTGTAGAACCTTCACTACAATCAAGATATAGAACAGTTTTATCACGCCCACAAATTCTCTCATTCTGCCCCCTCCTAGTCAACCCTTCTCTTCATGTCCATCCTCTGGAAATCACTTATCTGTTTTGTCTCTGTAGTTCTGCCATTCTCAAAATATCTTATAACTGGAATCACACTGAATTTATCCTTTGGAATCTGAGTTCTCTCACTTAGCAATATATATCTGAGATTTATCCATGTTGTTGCATATGTTAATAGCTCATTACTTTTTACTGCCGAGTGGGATTCCATTGTACACATGTACCATAATTAATTTATTCATTCACCAGATGAAAGACATCTGAGTTGTTTCTAGGTTTCGGTGATTATGAATAAAGCTGCTGTAAACATTCACACACACACACATACAAAAAAAAGACACTGCATTTTGAACCCAGACCCATCTTCTGCTCTACAGAAAGATGTTTCTTTTTCATCAGACTTTTGTATCAACTACCTGCTCATTACATGATCTCATTCTAAGACAGGCTGCCCAAGAGTCCACCCAGGACAAAGTTGAAGCACGGGGCATCGGAAAGGCATTAAGAAGAGGAAGGAAGAAGGCGAGAGGGATGGAGAAGTGGGAGAGAGGGGAGGACAAACCCTGGGAGGACCAGGTTTCACGCTCCACACTCTTACAAATTCAGAGAGAGGTGCTGCAACCCTTCTCTCAGCTCCCCAGCTGTCTGACCCCTCTGCCGACTTCCCTTTCCCTGTGGCTCCCATTTCTCTTAAACAAAAAGGGGCTCTTCTGTCCGCCTGCCGATGCAGGGGACGTGGGTTCGTGCCCCGGTCCGGGAAGATCCCACATGCCGCGGAGCGGCTGTGCCCGTGAGCCATGGCTGCTGAGCCTGCGCGCCCGGAGCCCATGCTCCGCAATGGAGCCTCTGCTCCACAGCAGTGAGAGGCCCGCATACCGCAAAAACAAACAAACAAACAAAAAGGGACTCTTCTGAGCATGCTCAGAAGTCACGTGCCGTCACTCCCATTAACCTTAACACCTGCTTTTAAACGGTAAAAGAAGGTGCCATCAGCATGAAGTACGATAGGAATTTCTACACTCGGTACAAGTTAAATGCGGAAAAAATGACGAGTTCTATAAAAGAGGTGTCTGTGGACGTGGAATGTTAATTACATCATGACACCAGGATGCCCTGGACCGACATCCTCCAGCAAGGACAGTGAATACAGCCTGGAAGTGCACACAGTGTACTTTCCAAAGGGCGGACATGCACATCTGTGATGTACCCCATACAGAGACAACACACACGGTCAGGTTCTGAAGACCACGCTAATCACCCCACCTTAGGAAACAAGGGTGTGACTTCTGAGAACAAACGCACTTTGACGTAAATCTGTCCCTTCGTTTGCTCTCACAGCATTAACAGGGGTACATGGTAAAATGCAAAAGTGTTTAAATCTCCTGGAATATTTCATGTAATTATTAACATAATTTTAGGGCACTCACTGTGTGCTATGACAATATTCATGTCAATGCAATAAGGGACTTTTCTGTGCACTAAGTTGTATGGTAAATGTTTACTTTGAAGTTGTGGACAAAAGTGAGGTTTTTCATCTGCCAACAAACCACAGTAGAGAACTACCCGTGCAGTTTCCCAGGAATACGTGGCCCCATTTGTCCCTGACGTCCTAATTCCCAGAGCAAGGAAAGCCCTGATCTTGTCTTTGCAGGAGGCTGGGGACGTGAGGCATCACAAGCTCTGTGGACTCTGGGCACCCCCAGACATTTCTAAGCAGAGACACCCCAGCACGCCAACCCCATCCAACACTTCACCTGTCCTCCCCACACTCTGGACAAGCATATTTAGATAACTCTGTGAGGGTTCTAGAACTTTTACATATGCACTTGGTTGAAATATATTCAAGGTTCTTACACCAACCATTGCTACAATACTGCTGGGAAACTAGACACAAAGTCCCTGCCCTGTAATCTTTGCAGAGACCTTGTCACCAGCTGATCGGACACTTTCAATGACACCAGTCAAAGAACAGTGAGGAAACTGGAGGTCATACAGAAATGATATGAATAGCCACCAGGAAGGCACTGCACATTTCATTACTGGGTCAGACTGGATGGCTACAGTGCTTTATTTAGGTTCCCTGGGATACAGAAAACCACACAACCTTCTAACGCATGGCTTTCACTACAGTGGGTTCCACTCTCCTCGTGGAGGGAGACAAACCTCATCTGCTTCTGGTATGAAAGTGGTGGTGCGGGGCAAAAGCAAAGCAATCCTTAATCAAAGCGTCACCTAAATCAGGGTGCAAGAGAAAACTTCAGGAAGAACTAGACCTACATTTACAACACAAAACTCTAAATAGCGTAGCAGGCCCCAGCAGGACAGCTTAACATGTATTAAGCTGTAAATAAATATTTGTCAAAATTAAAACTTTTTTTTTTTTTTTTTGGCCACAAGGCTTGAGGGATCTTAGTTCCCTGACCAGGGATCGAACCCAGGCCCCCAACAGTGGAAGTGCGGAGTCCTAGCCACCGGACTGCCAGGGAATTCCCCAAAATTAAAACTTTGAAAGGCATTCCATTAGTAAGCATTTTTCACTGGCCCTATACAAGGTGTGACCATAATATGACAGGCTTATTCTTGGAAGCTGTAGAAACATCCACACCCAACAAGTACCCTCCTTCAAAGTGACCCTCCAAAGGCTAAAACTGGATCCAAACGCTACCGGCCACTTGTAGAATTTTTTGAGAACATCCTTCCAAATCAGTTAGTGAATGATACACAACTGTGTCGTTAATAAATAATTTCTTGCTTTATCCACTTCTTGCTTTATAACCATACCTCTTTCTTTAAGAAGCTGAACTCAAAGTACACGACGGCATGCCTTATTCACTGAATTTTGCTTTGAATGATGTAAAGCTGTGATCTCAAATCAAATCTATTATACAGAGTGAAGGTTCTCTACTACTAACATTATTCAAAGGAATTGACATAAGCAATTCCAGAATTCCAGATGAAGTTTGGGGGATACAGCCTGGGTGGAGTTAGTGGACCTGAGCAACACTGAATGGGCACCAAACTCTGAAAATTCTTGGTGCCTGACCATCCACCCCAACACTTTATTGTCTTATTTCATGAGATCCAAGAGGCCACTTTTAAGGCTTCCATTTTAGCACCAGATCACTTGCCTACACTTTTTTTTTTCAGATCTCTTTCCTACCCTTTTTTTTTTTTTTGCCGCATGCGGGATCTTAGTTCCCGGACCAGGGATCGAACCCGGGCCCCCTGCAGTAGAAGCGTGGAGTCTCAACCACTGGACGGCCAGGGAAGTTCCGCTTTGGGATACATCTGGCTGATCCATACTTTCATTTCTTTGAAACAAAGAGTAACGAAAATCTACTTTAAATTTTTCTTAAAAGAATTCAAGAACATCTACTCTTTTACATAACATATTCAACTTTCACATCGCAGCTTAGAATACATGAATTCCACAAAATGCCACCAAGTGCTTTTAACAAGGAGTTCAATACTTACGCCATGATGCCCGACAGGTGGAACATCTCGGCTGTGATGTAAGACAAGTAGCTGTACAGGAAGACGAAGAGCGGTTCGATCACGCGGATGTTGTGTGTGAAGCGAGTGGTAAACGCCGCAATGAAGCCCAGGAAGATGCCGATCAGCACGCCGCCAATCCCCACGACAAAGAAGTTGGCGATTCCGGCAAACACGTCGATGGTCTCGATGGTCTTCATCTGACAGAAAGACTTGAACAGGTTGTACAAGACCTGTGGGAGAGGCAGAGGGCACGTCAGGACCCCCCAACTTCCCCGACATCCTCACGGCCCCAGAAATCTTCCTGCCTCCTAACAAGGGCGTGTCTTCCGTGCCCCAAAGTGGACGATCAGTGGAAGTGACTGGGCATCTCTTTTTTTTTTTTTTTTTTTTTTTTTTTTTGCGGTACGCGGGCCTCTCACTGTCGTGGCCTCTCCCGTGGCGGAGCACAGGCTCCGGACGCACAGGCTCAGCGGCCACGGCTCACGGGCCCAGCCGCCCCACGGCATGTGGGATCTTCCCGGACCGGGGCATGAACCCGTGTCCCCTGCATCGGCAGGCGGACTCAACCACTGCGCCACCAGGGAAGCCCGTCTTTATTTCACATTTTAACAGTGCATTTAATAGCTGCAAACAAAAAGCATTGATGAAAGCGTGTCATCAAGAAAACTATTTCTAGACGTGAGAGAGAGGAAACTTCAAAGTTATTTACGTGACCTACTGCTAAAACATCACTTTTTGGATCCTAAAGGATTATTTTAAATGGCTTGGTTGCCCTTCAACATACCCTGCTTGCGTTGCCAATGCTTGGGAAGGAGTATGTCACAGAGAAAGCTTGTGAGTGCTGGCTGTGAATTTAGGGACACTTCAAGGCCCCTGCTGTGGGGTTGTACCATGGAAGGGGCCCACTCATCCATACAGGTCCCCTCCCTGAAGACATCCCCCTCCCAGGTCACTGAGGTCCTTGCCCCGCCCACACATGCACCTCTGGTGAAACACAAGACCTGATGGGGTTTTCTTCAAGCCAAGAGACAGCAACCAGTGTGTGTGTGTGTGTGTGTGTGTGTGTGTGTGTGTGTGTGTGTATGTGTGTGTATCTACTGTAACTTCATGCACATGTGTCCTTCTAAAGTGACGAGACTACACTGTTGCTTGGTTTCTGAAAAATTTACACAGTCTTTTACACAGTTTAATTAAGTCTTCAAAAATGTCAGGTGTTCACACCTGCCGGGCAGGATGCTTTCAAACATGTTTCCAAGGACCACTGAGCAAATGGCATGGGAAGTGATGCCTGCCTCCGGAGTAATTTTTTCATGAAGGCAGCAAGTGAAATACAGTCAGGCACATGCCCTGCTTCTTGTGCTATTTGCAGAGGGAATCTCCAGGGAAGCCGGCTAATGGGACACTGGGATAAACACCTCTGGAGTACAGGCCGTACTACACCCTCCTTGGGATTCTGAGAAACTCAAAATTAAACCCATCCGTCCACAGGCACACAAAACGTCAGAGGCGATACCAAGGATCCAGGTCTCCTACCTCTGGGTCAGTTCTTCAATTTTAACCATGAGAATGAATCAGACACTCTGCTAACCAGAGTGTGTCCTGGCAAAAAGCCATTTCACCCTTTTCTACTTCACTAACGGTCCTTTATAGCCTACACATTACAGGTTTTGGGGAACTTTTTCCTCTTTTCTACCGGATCATAAACTCCTTGTAATTAAGGATCTCGCCTTACTATGATTTACTTCTTCCATGTTGCCTAGTAGATGACAATAAATGTCTGTTGGTTTTGACAAAAAACAAACAAAAAAAAAACCAGTGGATTATTACTTAGAAAGCAGTGGGCTTTTCCCTTCTCTTGATTGTTGGTGTAACAGTTGAGAGCATTTGGTATCGGACCTCCAAGAAATGACTTGAGTTTAAGAGAAGAAAAAAAGCAACTCACAAGCCTGAGGACTTAAATATCCTGAAGGGTCATCATTTGCCAGAAAAGAACCAGCTTCAAGTCGTGCTGCTTCCTCGCATCCAGAGACTCTGCTGCACACGTCAGATTTCATCCACATCAACACACCATGATCACTTCCTGAGAGCGGATCGGACATGTTCTATATTTACCCCTTGCCTCTAAAGAGCCCAGGCCAAAAGGTGACGGTCACCCGTCACCTGCTGCCCAGGGAGAGGGACAGGTTTTCCAGCCTCCAGCCCTGCACAGATAGCCTCCCCGGGCCACTCGGGCTCTGCGTTCCGACCCCCGGTTTCCACTTGCCTGCCTCCCGCCCGCACCAGTTGAGTGCCCCCTGCAGCTACTACAAGACTCACTTTCCTTTATTCCATTCCTCACTCCCAAGTTGAAAATCGTTGGCCGCCTGACTTAGGGAGGAAGGCTCAATACACCTGATGCATTTTTTTAATGCTTTGCGACACCCTGCGGTCTAGAACAGGGTCTCACCACGGCTCTACAAAGCACACTGTATGTATTCAGCCCTGCCCTGGGCTTCTCTTGATAGAAACCCAGCCCCCAAACGGAGGGAAACTCTATCTGTCTTCCATGGCGCCGCTCAAGTCGCTGTTCCTCTCCGGCCTTCCTGGATTCCTACGGCGCCTGCGAGTTGTCCTTCCCTCTGCCCCTCCTGCAACACAGATGATGCCCCAAAGCATCTGGCATTTGGGGACGTGCCATCCTGTGTCGCTGGTGTTGCCTCTTGAATGCCAACCTCATTTCCTCCGAGGAATTAGAAATTCCCTGTGCACAGAACCCACGTCTTCTCCTCTTTCCGTCTCAGCTCCCCTCCCTACCCCATCTAGACACTGATGAAGCCTCCAAAGGAAGCTCAGGTACTCATTCCACAGGATCAACGGGAATACACCGGAATCTTTTCCAAGCTGTTTTCCAGGCAGCCCCAGCCATGGCATCTCTCAAACGCACATTCTGTGTTTAATATCCCTTTAGGTTTTGCAAAGAGTAAAGCTGAGTCACAGGCTCTTCACTTTCAGGGCGCTGTCAGAAGCTCCAGTTTCATCATTCCACTTCCTCGGATGCTGGGGCCACCTTACGAGAAACTAGCTTAGGTAGAGACGTTACCTTGACAACCAGAAAGCTTTCCATAACCTCCCACCCGTTGTACACTGAACCTGATACCTAGGGATGGGCACAAGATAAAATTCTTTTAGTTACAACCAGCCATAACCCCACAGTTAGTTCATGCCAGTTATGTCCTTTAATTTTACCACAAGGGAATCTATATAGAAAGGTGCTTTTGAAGTTATAATTTATATGTAGTATATGTATTATGTATGTGGCTACAATTATGTCTCTAGTTGGTCTGTGCAAAGTTGACCTCAACTTGACAACTGTATCTTTAGAAAACCGAAAAGCCAGGGGTGCCTGTTTGCTGGATTCCATCAATATAACAGGCTAATGTGACAGCTGAGTACTTTCAAGTGTTTCTATTCATTATTATTTTTTTTAAAAATACTTGTGTATATTAAAATTAGATATGATCTGTTTTGAACTTTGATTTAAAATGTGCAACAGTGCAGTGAAATCACGTACTGCAAGGATGCAAACAATACAGGGTTTTTGTTCAGCATAGCTCTGTTCCAGAAAAAGTTTTCAGGTCACTTTTCCTGATATGAAACACAAAGGAGAATCATTTTTGCATAAGTAATTTTAAATCTGTTCTGCTATTTGCAAAAGCCAAATTAAGTACCAAGTGGTCACTCTTTACTCTCCAGCTTCCTGAGTTAAATTCCACTGCATGGCACACAACGTCTGGGCCATTGGTGTGTATCCCTAGCTTCTGATTTAAGAGCCAGCTCTCCTTAACCAACTCTAGTTAGGGTAGACTGAAGAAACTCTTTTAAGTGTTCTTGGAAAATGTGTCACAATATTCAGTGGTTGCCTTCACACCTTCTAGAAATTACCATGTAAGCCTAACTCATTCGATCATGGACCACAATGGAAACAGCAGTACTTCTCAGATAGCTGAGAACCTGAACAATCTTTACCCAACAGGGGAAAGTTTGAAAGGTTTTCTTAAAATACTTCCTATAAGGGAAAGCACAAAAATCCTATTTAAAAATCTCAGCTTTTTCTTTTTTGACTGTCATTTCTCCAGTTAATTCCAATCTATGATAGCCCCAGACCACAGAACAAAGAGTTTGACTTCAATTTATATTATGTATTATCAATTTCCCTTTGCTTTGAGACATTTTTATGGTAGATTTTCTCCCTTTCAAATCTTCTAAGCTCACTTTTGAACTTCCCAGTTAATTGCCTGACCTACAATTCTGCTCATCCTCCAGCCTATGTTTTTTGTTTGTTTGTTTGTTTGTTTGCGGTACACGGGCCTCTCACTCTTGTGGCCTCTCCCGTGGCGGAGCACAGGCTCTGGACGCGCAGGCTCAGCGGCCATGGCTCACGGGCCCAGCCCCTCCGCGGCACGTGGGATCCTCCCGGACCGGGGCATGAACCTGTGTCCCCTGCATCTCAACCACTGCACCACCAGGGAAGCCCCGAGCCTACGTTTTTAACCTGACTCTCTCTGTTTAATCTCTACCCTTCTAGTTGCAGCATTTAGTGACTCAGCCTTCTCCATGTATGCAGCAGGGTCTATGTTTTTCCTACCTTTCCCAAACCCATTAGTTCCTTAAACCCTCCTAGAGATAAGACCAGATGAACGAATCAAAGAATCTTCTATAAAACATCTCTACCTCTATTCTTTGAGAACACCTGACTAGGAGACAAAAATTATAATTTTTTATACCATTTTCGAATTGTTCCTAACACCTGGGCAATTCAGCCCACTACTCAGCCAGTCTGGTGAAGGAAATACCTGGTGGGTTATTCTTCAGTGGTAGGTGGGCAAACCCCCCCAAGCATGCCCTGATATCTGTGGGAGGTGGCTTTAAGGGTCCGCATGGCTTTTGGCCCAGGGTAAAGAACCTACCAATGAAGCCTCTTTCATTTGAAACCATTAGAGTCCTTCTGACTCACAGGCTTTGGCCTGGAAACAAGGGCTCCACAACTAAAGAGCAGCCATGCCCTTTCTCCGTCCTTGGCCCATTTCCTGCCGTGGAATGGCTGGCCCTCAACCTGGCTCACTGCCCTCTCTGGGTCAGCGCTCCATCTCAACCGTAAAACCACATCTGATGGCTTCGAGCCTCTGGACAGAAAGCACAGGATGTGCCTCTGGAAGGCACGCTTTAAAGGGTAGTTTAGCCAGATCGTTTGCTGAGATCTGATTCTTGACACGCTCAAAGAATGGACCACCGAGGCGACTGAATGAGAAATCTCAGAAGAGAAGGGAAAGCAGTGCAAAGACACAGCAGGTCCTTCTGAAACTGACCTGATGTTGCTACCTTGCCCTAGGAGGAATGCAGCAGGGTGCTATTATTTCTTTGTAATGTTTCCTATACCCTAAATAGACCCAAGATTCCCACATTGAAATTCCCACAGTCTCCCTAGAACCAAGGTAAAAATGTATATATCAAACATTAGTCACAATGGAAAACTTCATGCCTCCGGAAAAGAGAATGAGTTATAAAATATCTTCATTGTTATGGCAGTTTCCCAGTTAAAATTTAATACTGGTGAGTTAATGACTAAGGACCGTTAATGAATAATGGAATAAATGAAGTGGATTTTGTTACTTGAGTGAGGTAACTGCACTGCCTCAAAATAGCTCTTAGCTATACTAAAAAATGGCATTTCCTTATCAGTAAATTATTTTTATGTAATAATATCCACATGGAGTTAACGAACATCCTTAAAGGTGGTATTTTATTCAGGTCAGGGGTCTGAATACAGGCTAACAGAGAATAATGTTGGTTTCTATGTTAACTTGTTTTTTGTGTGTCACATTATTGTAACGTTTAACTGAATTATTAAAAGGATATTCTAAGCTTGTTTCTGAAGCTGATCACAGTAATCTACCTTTGGATGAGGATGAGATGCCCCATGACCTACACACAGGACATTACACATACTGGAAAAGACATCATTTAAAGAACCTTCTCGGGGACTGGCCCTGGTGGTCCAGTGGTTAAGAATCCACCTTCCAGTGCAGGGGACGTACGTTCGATCCCTGGTGGGGGAATTAAGATCCCACATGCTGTGGGGCAACTAAGCCCGCGCGCCACAACTACTGAGCCCACACGCTCTGAAGCCTGCGAGCCACAACAGAGAGAAGCCCGCAGGCTGCAACGGAGATCCTGCGTGCCGCAACTAAGACACGGCACAGCCAAATAAATAAATTTTTCAAAAATGAAAATTTAAAAAAGTGACAAATTACAAAAAGAATCCTCTCTCCAACTTCGAAGGAAGGTCCCTCATCAGGCATTCTTTAAGTAACACATACACACTAAAACTGAAGCGAATTGACTCTTTTTTTTCTTGAAATCTATGTTAACTTTGAAATGAATCAGGAATACCATTTTAATAATAGGAACTAACTAACAGAGGGGATAATATAAATTACTTAAGTTACTTAAATACACTTTACTTCACATTTCCTTCAATTTTCTTATTTGCAAAATGGGAAGAATACCTATTTCATAGGCTGTTATGAAACTCCGAGCACAAGGTATGCCTTCGCTACCATTCCTATCACCATCACTACTACAGAATCCTGGCTAACCTAAAACAGCATCACCAGTGCCCACCGACTGGTTAACCAGCCCAAGGTCACCTGAGTGTCCTTGGCTGGTGGAGAAGGTCTGGACAGCCATGTGGGTGCGGGGAGAGGCTTCTCCCCTGAGCTCAGGAAGCAGTTCAATGCTCCTAATGTTAAGCTCATGACAGCCTCTGACTCTAATTATGTGGCAATTAGTGAGAATTAAAAATAATTTGCATTTTCTGAATAAATACCCATTTATGGGGAAATGGTGAGGACCCAGAGTCTGCTGGCTGAGCAAGAAGAGAAGTGAGTTGTGTGACAAAAAATCTGCCTCCGATCCGGAAATAAAAAATACACCCTCCCCAGAGGGAGAACAGCACTCAGTGGGCGTGATCCTTTCACCTGTACTATACACGCCACATCCTGAGGGCGGCACTTCCCACAAAGAACGCTGGGACCTTGAGTCCTTTGAATTCGGATCAAAACCCATCACTGCTGAAGCTGTCACAGTGAGAAACCTCCAGGGATACACAGGTCACAGTCACTGTGATGCTTCTCTGGCAGCAGCAAAGCCGTACAAGCAGGGACCAGCCACGTAGCTGGCAGGATCCAGGCAAAATGAAGTGAGGGGCCCTTTGTAGAATCACAGATAAATAACAAATAATAAATTTACTGAGAATTTTAAGACAGCGAGAACAGAGCCTTGAACCAAGTGAGGGGCCTTTCCCAGCGCAGGGATGGGGACCGACCGCCCAGCTGCCTGATCTGCAGACAGGGTCTCCCCTCGGCGGCTGGCGGGAGGCGGCCCCGGCCCGGTGGAGTGATGTCGTGTGAACTCACCACTGTCACGGCATCGTTCAGCAGGGACTCCCCAAAGACCAGGATGTAGAGCTGCTCGTTGACGTGGATATTCTCGAAGACAGCGAGCACGGCCACGGGGTCCACAGCCGAGATTAAGCTGCCAAAGAGCAGATTCTGGAGCAAAGTGATGTCACTCAGGCCGAAGGCTTCGATCTGGCAGATCCCAAACAGAGACACCCCGATGCCAATGGAATTCCAAAGCGTCCCGACCACGGCGTACCAGAAGATGGTGCCGATGTTCTCGAAGAACGGGCGGGTGGGCATGAAATAGCCCGCGTCCAGCACAATGGGGGGGAGGAGGTACAGGAAAAACACATCCGTCTTCATGGCCGGGGGGGATTTCTCATCCACTCCGAAAATAATCCCACCCAGCAGAAGTCCAACCATGATGAGAAGGCAGCTCTCAGGCACTATGGTGGGTAATTTGTGATACAGATGGAAGCCTGTGAAAGAAAAAATAAATAAAGACGAAATTTGGGTTACGTGAGAATTATGGAAAAGGCAAACTGGTTCTCTCTGACAGAACCAATAGGTCCTGTTTCAAAATCTCCTGAGGTCAACGTAATTGGCTATACACGGGCTTTAGATATTACGATGCAAAAGTCAGGTGATCCCCTTAAAACTATTCACAAAGCACATTCAGGTACACATTTCAATTTAAATCAGAAGTGGAATACTATAGGAACACGATACCTAAACAGCACAGCTTTCATCTAAATGCCTATTTTCTTACAGAAGACAACGCAATTTTACATTTGAGGCAATGTTGTGATTCCCAACACATTTTCAGATGTCACAAACCATCTCATCCTCAGAAAAACCCTAAGGAGTAAGGCAAGGAGGCATTTTCACCCCTTTTTTTATTTAAGTGGAAACTGAGGCTCAAAAAGATACGGGGTCGTGCCAAGGTGGCCAGATCACAGGCCAGGTTTTGGATCACCGCTGTCTCCTCTGGTATTGAGGAGAGTTTGTAACTTGCTGAATATCAATATTTCTAATTTCAGATTCCTTCATTTGGAACGCTGAATAGGTTTAATTTTCAGATGTCTGCTCCTTCGGAGACAACCAAATCAACATCAAAGGTCCATCAGATGACTACCGAAAAGTGAGGCATATAAACACGCCATGATCTCCAATGTCATAGAGTTTCTAATCAAGGCAGGAACAGATGTGTTTACGACTTATTCTAGTATAAGGCGGTAAAGCCCCAGTCAATCACTAAGGGAACAGAGAAGAGGAAATCTGCTGAGAATGGCATGGATGAGGCAGCGTCTTGCATTAATCACATAGAGAAGGCAGGAAGAGTCTCCTAAGAAGTGAAGGAATGGAAGGAAACACCTTTTCCTAATTCATGGTGGAGCCCAGTGTGGCTTAATGCAGACACCATGTTAGGGGGCGGCCCGTAGCAGGGAAACGGGAGGGAAATGCGGGTGGTACCGGCATGTGGGCAACACAGGAAGCAACTTCACACACGGAGGTCACTTGGCAGGGCTTACGTGAGGCCAGCCCTTATTGGCAAGGCAACAGCGGGCCATCCCGAAGGCATTTCATACCTTTTAGAATTAAAGCAGCAAACGGAAATTATCTGAATTATAGGAAGACGTTATTAAAATGACAGAGTAAGTCCTTAGAAACTTACAATCACAGCAGGTTTAAAAAGTAAACCCTTAGAAGCCTACAAACCATACTGAAGTCATAGCATGAAATATGTGTGGCCCCCCCAAAAATGTAACCATAATTTGAAGAAATTTTAAATTTCTTTAAGAATTAATTTCTAAGTAATAAAGCGAACATCTTTATATTGGGTATTCAACTCATCCCTCCAGCTTGGATTATTTTCTTACTCATGTTACAGCAGACTCCAATCATCATTGGGGAATAAATGCATTCAGCTGATGCAGCCACACCGGACCCCTGACCCTCTGGCCTGTTGACCTCTCTGTGTTCAACAAAGAAGTTAAAAAAATATGCCCACAGGGCTTCCCTGGTGGCGCAGTGGTTGAGAGTCCGCCTGCCGATGCAGGGGATGCGGGTTCGTGCCCGGGTCCGGCAAGATCCCACGTACCGCGGAGCGGCTGGGCCCGTGAGCCATGGCCGCTGAGCCTGTGCGTCCGGAGCCTGTGCTTCGCAACGAGAGAGGCCACAACAGTGAGAGGCCCGCGTACCGCAAAAAAAAAAATATGTCCACTGAAAACACATCTTTGCAACCCCTCCGCACGCTGACTCCTGCTTCTATACCAACTTACCCTGTAAGATAAGGATGTCCTGGTACAGCCTCCCTGGCCCCCTGGGTTCCAGTGCAATCTGCTCCTTGGTGGAATGGAGAGCACAAAGGGCCAATCTGAGGGCGCCCTGTGTGCCCTGGGCCATAACAGCTGCCCCCTGGCTTGGAATCCAGCTCTCCGACTCCCTGCGTGTGGCCTCGGAGGCGTTCCCACCAGGCCCAGGCCAGGTGTACTCAGCTGTGAAATGGGGACACACACACCTTTCCCATAAAGAGTGGTAACAGTAACTAACCACTGGCCTGCAATGTCACGTATGCCCAGACATTTTGTTTTCTGTCTCTCTTCTACTTGAAAAAGCAAGAGAAAACGGTTCTCAAGAAATGCCCAGAAGCAAGGAACAGGATCTCTGCAGACCAACTGGAAACTGGACAAAGCCTGCTTTGGCGGGCTCCTGCTTCCTCTTCTGCCTTTTTCTTTCCTGTTCTGCCACCCAGACTTGGTACCCTGTGCTCTCACACGGGGGTGCCGTCCTTCACTGTGTTGAAAGGAGATCCTTACTCCTAAGAACGGAGCATGGGAGACCAGGTAGGTGGGAGAAAGGAAGAAACCCTGCCTGCTTAAATGCATCAGAGGGTGGGACCAACGGCCGCCGTGCTTGCCACGTGACTGATCCTGACCAGGATCCCAGGTGAGCGGGAAACCAGGATGCAGTCAGACAGAAGGGCCACCAGGATGGAGGGCTAAAGGAGGCCTGGAGGAAGGGAAGGGAGCAGGGGAAAATCCCGTGGTCGCCAAAATCAGAGAAGAACGGCAACAGGCCAAGCGCACTTGTTTAAGAAAACAGGTGTTTATATTTAGAAAAGGCTGTTCGCCTTTCTTTTCTGAATGCTTAGGCCATTCAGCACCGGTCTGCGTGACCCTTGCTTGAAATAGGACAGCAGTTACTGAATCTGCCCAGTTGTTCCACAGGCAAGAAGGGATTAGATGTAAGCGTAGTCACAAGAGATCTGAGTCCGGTGCTTTTGGGGGAACATAATCAGAGATGCTGAATTTTATAACCCTCCCTCCTGGCAAAAACGGTTCCATGCGGAAGTGTCTATTCTTTCACCAACCACAGGAGTCAAACCTCCTAGCAAAGCAGTTAGGCAAAACAAAACAAAATAAAGGCTTCTTAAATTTCACTGTTCACAGAATAAAACAAATAAATCAGCATTTACACATGTGCATATATTTATGGCTCCCCTGGCCACAACCAAGTATTTCTTGAAGAGAAAATGAACTTGAATAGACCAGGGTCATTATCCCACCTAATAGTATTGACAAATACATCAGTTATCGGGAGAAAACTTTTTGATGATTTTTACAAGGCTGAACATGAGCTACTGAAGGTACAATCTACTATTTAGTCCAGGGGCCAGTTAACTTCTTTCTGTAAAGGGCCTGATAGTAAATGCTTTCAGCTTGCAGGCCATACTTTGCTATTATAGTACAAAAGTAGCCAGAGTTAATATCTAAATACATCGGTGTGGGTGTATTCCGATCAAAGTTTATTTATGGGCATTGAAACTAGAGTACAATTTTATATGTCACCAAATATCATTCTTGTTTTGATTTTGTTTAACCATTTAAAAATGTCAAAGCCATTCTTGACCCACAGACCATACAGAACCATGCTGGGGGCCCTCTCTGGCCCCTGGGCTATGGTTTACTTACCCTGGTTCAGTTTGTACCTTGTATTTCCTGCTAACTTCAATTTAGAATGTCTGGGGCATTGTACTTGTGTCATTCACTTTTTATTTCTGGAACATAAAAGTCTGTGAGGATGGATGCTTTAAAATTTATTTTATTTTAATTGCAACAGAAATTCACTTAGTGGGAAAGGGAACAGAATTAGGATCTCATACCAAATACATAGTCGAGCGACTCTATCTTCATTTCTCTTTGCATATAAGTGTTGGAATGAACTGAACTTAAAAACTAAAGATCTAGGTATAACTGAGTGCAATGCAATTAATTCACTATATTTACTCATTACACATAAAATAATCCATTTGTTAAATTCTGGAAAGAAAGCAAAGTGAACAATAACACAGGAAGCTTCCAGACAGTAGGATCCATAAAAGAGCAACAATGTAAAAGTCTGAATCAGAGAAAACCACCCCTCCACCACCACCACCACCAACAACAAAATACAAAATGTTTCCCAAAAAGTACAGTTTTAATTAACCAGCAGCACAACAGCAAGGGAAAGTGGAAACCTGCAGAGGTAAGAAGAGAGAAACACCTTCAGTTGAGAAACTTCTCACTGGAGGTGAATACAGACACACATATTCTAACTCATGCTCCATGTTTTAAGAGAGCCTAAAAAAATAATGATATTTATTAGATCCACAAATATTTGCCAAGCCCGTGTTAAGCAGGGGACAAGTACCCTTGGGGACAAGGTCAGTGAGGGCAGCCATTGTGGCAGCGAGACCCAGAACTAGCTTCCCCGGCTGGTGCTTCTTGAAGCAACTCTGGGAAACTGTGGATTTAAAATAAAGAATATTCAGAAAATTATGCCTATTTGGTTGGAGAACAAAAGGTAAATACTTATGGAATACATCAAACTTGTTTTTAAGAGAAATAAACAAGCTTGTTCAAGGCTAAAAATGCTGACTTTATGTATCCCAATTCACATAGCAATCAAATATACAGAGGCCACAACAGTGAGAGGCCCACGTACTGCAAAAAAAAAAAAAAACGGCAACATGCAATAGACAGAAGCAGAGAGAAAACAGTAAGAAATACCACTCTGATCAGATACATAAAAACAAACTGCCATCACTGCATGATAACTCTAGGCGACAAAGACCAAGTAAGAAAATTTAACTCTAAAAATAAGTAGAATCAAATTGAGGAAATAAATAATACAAGCAACTAATAAAAAGCTAAGCAAATAAATACATAAAAAGAATAGAAGTCAGTAAATAGAGCAGAATTAACCACTCTATGTCAGTAACATTAGCCTGTGAATATGGATTTCTCACAACACTTAGTCACATGCTGGGATTGAAACATACATCTAATTTCTCTCCATCAAAAAGTAGCACAACTGTGAAGATAGAGGTCTCAAAAATGCTCCACTTATTAGATCTGCAAAGGACTTATAATAATAGATTAATTGAAAAATATGAAATTATAAAGGAAACATTAAAATTTTGTTGGGATTATCCCAAAGCAGAACTTAGATGGTATTTAATTTTTCCAAATGACTTGACCACTTACAAAAAAGAGAAAACCAGTATGTGTTTAGTCTTTCCATGAAGAACCTGAGAAGGAACAAGCAGAGTTAAACCCTTAAGAGGGTATTTGTTGAGTACCTTCCCTGTATAAGACTCTGAGGGGCCCAGAGATGGATCACAAATGGGCCATGTCTTCAGTGAGCTTGTATTGGCACATAAGATAAGACTGTAAGTAATTATAGTACAAGATAGAAAGTGATACATGCTATAAAAGAAGACGTATAATAAGTACCAGGGAAGTAAGGAGAGGAGGGAAATTAATTCAGATGAGGAAATTCAAGAAGGAACTGGAGCAGGTGGCATTGAGATAGCTGGACGTGGATATTTCCATTCAGAGGGGATGAAGCACGAGGAAGACAGCAGGAAAGGCTGGTTATCCTGAGCACAGGGTGGCAGGGCTGGCCTGAACATGAAATGTGTAGGGCAAGTCAACGAGAGGGGCCATCCAACAGGCAGCAGCCACACTGTAGAAGGCCTGGAGAGCTGAGCCTTCAAAACCCGGCCTTCGTTCTGTGGGCACGGGGAGGGGGAGCCAGTGAGGGTGTCTCAAACCATCCTTGTCTTCCACACATGGATCGGACAAGCTCTTCCCAAGAAACCAGAGACCAGACTTTGGAAATGAGAGGGTCAAGGCCGTCCAGTTAGAGTTTTAAACCAGATGTATGTGATTAACCATCGGCAGAAATAAATAAAAAGTTGATGCAAACGTGTGACGAAAAAGTGTAAGAACAGCCCAAACTCCAAAGGGATCTATACATGATCTCATAAAATCCAGTCTGTAAGGAGAGCCACTCAGCACAAGGAGGGGTTAATGACAGAATCCTACTATCTAGCAATGAAAAAAAGAAAAAACCAGTTACATACAACAAAAGAAAAACTACATTGCAGCATTATATATGACAGGGAAAAAGCAAGAAATAAAAAGTATCCATCTCATTCAATCTTTTTTTTCATACAATAGACATTTATGGAGACCCCACTATGCGCTGGGTACCATATCAAAGCACTAGGGATGTAGTGATGAATACAAGGAAGTTTTTTTCACTGGAAGGCTTCAGTGATGGGCAATAAAATATATAAATCAAACAATAAATACACAGTTGACAGGTGTGATGAACACTACAAAGAAAGGCAGAGGAGGGTGAGAGTATCCAGGAGGACAGGACGGGGTAGAAGCTGACAGCAGTGTGGGCAGGGAAAGCCTCTTTGACGGGTGACATCTGAACAAAACCCTACATGAAGTGAGGGTGTGGGACATGGTGGAAGGACTTTCTAAAACAGAGAGGAACAAGGGCCCTGAGTTGGGAGCACCCTGAGCGAGGGGGCTACTGTGGCTGACTGGAGCACGGGAAGTAAGGAGAACATGGTAGGAATGACGAAAGAGAGGCAGCAAAATGCTAGAGCGTGCCAAGCCTGTCACCACGGGAAAGCCTCTGGACATTCTCTGAGACCAACAGGGAGCCACCGAAGGTTTCTGAACAGAGGAGTGTCATGGTCAGATTCACGGTTTTACAGGGTCATTCTGGCTGCTGTGGAAGAAGAGAAGCAGGAAGACTAGTCAAGAATCTTCCAGCAACATGGGAAAGAGATGACGGTGGCTTTCGTGAATGTGGTGGGGAGAGTGAGGAGAGGTTGGATGCTGGATATATTTTGAGAGTTGCTCCAACAGAATGTGTTGCTGGCTTGGATGAGGGATGTGAGTGTGATACTGTGATATAATAATAATTTTTTTAAAAAGCTATTTTGTTCTTCATCCCCAGTTCCTGGGCAGAGCTCCTAAAACCTTGCTAACTCCCTAAGTGATAAAGGTGCTAAGAGTCTCTTTTGTTCTACTATTTGGTCTTTGCCTTCAAGTCCCAACACAGAGTTCTTAACTTCCTTGGAATTTTCTGGGTGATAGGAGCATCTTTTGCTCTAATCTTAGTAGGCTCCTGGATACGTTACCAGAAAGACCAACTATGAGTAGAAGCTTGGAATGTTCAGCTCCACCCCTCCCCCACCACTGGCGGTGGCCATACTAATTGATCTGGCCCATGTGACGGAGCCTCAATAAAAGCCCCTCAACTATGGGGTTCAGAGAGCTCCTGGGTTGATGAACAAATCTACCCACTGGGAAGGTGGTACATGCCAACTGCACAGGGACAGAAGCTCCTGAACTCTACACCCTTCCAGACCTTACTCCATGTATCTCTCTATCTAGCTGTTCATCCGTATCCTTTCTTATACAATAACCCAGTCAACATAACTGTTTCCCTGAGTTCTGTGAGCTGTGCTAGCAAATTATTGAACCCATGGAAGGCATCGTGAGAACCCCAGTTTATAGTCAGCCAGTAAGAAGCAAAGGTGACCGCCTGGGATTCACAGATGGCAGCAGCAATGGGGGCGGTGTTGTGAGACTGAGCCCTGGATGAGTGGGATCTGATGCCAAGTCCAGGGTGATAATATCAGAACTGAACTGAACTGCAGGACACCCAGCTACAGTCCACAGAGGATGGAGAACTACGTGGTGTGGAAAACCCACACACATTCTGGTGGCCAGAAGCCTTCTGTGAGTGAAGAGAGGAAAAACAGGGAGTGTGTTTTCTTTCAGTGAGACAGATGCATCAAAGGTGAATCCAAGGCTTTCGGCTCAAACATCTGGGTACAGAGTGGGGTTATTTACTGAGATGAGAACAGGGAGAGAGGAGATTTCAGGGGAGAAAAATTGAGATTGTAAATGCCAACCAGAATCTCCTTGGAAAACACCCAAGGGAGCTTAACAAGTTGACAGCAAGATCTAGCTAGAAGAAATGGCAGACGATTTCTATTGAACATCATAGATGAGCGATGAGCTGCTACTTCTTTTTTTAAAAAAAATGTTGTAAATGCTCTTTATTAGTTTTCAACTTTCAGTATCAGCTTAGAGGTGAAAGACGTTAACTATGGTTACAGGCCAGAATGTAAATCTTACCAACCTTGAAAATATAAAAATAAAGGTATATCTGGTCAAAACTGGATGGAAGAGATAAAGTTCTTAATATACTCATTTTTGAAAATGGGAACTGAGAGATATTGGCTAAAACTGATACAGCAACAAAAAACTCGTCAGGAAATTAAAAGCACTTACCTCTGTAAAGCAGGTCTAGGCTTAAGGAACTGGGGGAACTGTTATTTGTTATAAGCTCTTTAGGATAACTTAAAAATTTTTTTAATACCATACCTATACTACTTTCATTAAAAACAATAAAAAACAATACTCAATGTTATTTTAATTGAATAACACACCACTGTCAAAAATACTGCCCTGTGTTCTTATTAAGCCCATAATGGACAACGGGGTGAAACAGCAAGTCCAAATAATGTCAAACAGTGGTACAACAATGGGGAAAGAAAGCATAATTTAATCAGAGGTATCAGAGGTCATAAATAAAGAGAAATCACACACACACATAAATACACACACGTTTCTTTTTTGCTTCTACAACTGTAGA
Source organism: Neophocaena asiaeorientalis asiaeorientalis (assembly GCF_003031525.2). Classification (NCBI taxonomy): domain Eukaryota; kingdom Metazoa; phylum Chordata; class Mammalia; order Artiodactyla; family Phocoenidae; genus Neophocaena; species Neophocaena asiaeorientalis. The sequence continues at coordinate 12,290,658 of NW_020173116.1, read as the reverse complement.
AAATTCCATATAGATCAAAGACTTTAAAATTTTAAAAATCTATGAAAACAAGAAAAATCCTATGCTGCAATCATCTCACTTACAAAGAAGTGACATATTATAACCAGTGGCCAAAAAGTAAAGAATTTTAAGATAAAGGCTAGGTATGCCTGAATTCACCTTTGTAAAGTCTGCAAAAAAAAAGTAAGAAAATGAAGATTAAAAAAACAAAAATCCAACTGTTGCTTCTGGGAAGATGGAGTATGTATTCTTCTCTATTCCTCCCACTTAGGACACTTAAAAAGCCTAGGTATCATGTACAAAACAGGCGCAAGGAGACTCTGAAAGATGGAGAGACGAAGGAGGACGGCTAGGGACCTCGAGATCTGAAGAACAATACAGCAGGGAGTTCCCTGAGCTTCCTTTTTGCCTCCAGTATCCCAGACTTGGAGCTGAAGAAGCCAGCGACCTGGAAATGCCCATGGGTGCTGAGAGCAAGAGCCCCAACAAAGCCCACTCCATCCAGACAACGGACCAGGAAAGAGGCAGCCTCACAACATGTAATACTTCTAGATAATAACTGCTCTATTCCAGCCAAACCCACAGAGCAAAGACCGAGCAGAGATTCTAGATCCCGCCCTTACTAGACTGTAAGGAACACCCCAGCCTCCCTATTAGGGTGTGTCAGAAAGGAAAAAGTAGGGCGGTGGGACTTTCTCCACCACCGGGTAGAAATGAGCACCCCCTCCCCCATAGTGCCTGTGAACACTACATGGGGGACCTGGAATTTGCAATGACGAGGTACCCCACGTCCTCCTCACTGAGGTGGACCAGAGGAGGCCTGGTGGCGAGTCAAGACATCCACTTCCACCGGATGGTAATGAGGACACCACTCCCCTGGCTGTCAGTGGAGGCCACCAGGAGAGCAGCAAGGAGGCACTCCTTCCCCATCTCAGCCAAGGCGTCAGTGCAGACCCAGTAAGGACCAGGGACGGCCATCGCCATATAGCAGTAATGAGCAGACCCTCGGTGGGCAACGGAGACAAAGTGGAGAACTTGAAAATCTACCCCACTGTAAGTAATGATATGGTTGGTATCATAAGAAGTCACCCAAAACAGAAGGTATAAATAAGACCCATGGTCTCGTAACATAATACCCCAAATGTCCATGTTCCAATAGAAAACCACTCATCATACCAGGAACCAAGAAGATGTCAAACTGAATGATAAAAACACAATAGATATCACCATCATGATGACAGAGGTGTTAGATTTATCTAACAGAAATTTTAACACTGCCATGATAAAAATGTTTCATGAGCAATTACCAGCATACTTGAAACAAATAAAAAAATAGGAAGCCTGAGCAAAGAAATTTAAAACCTGAGTAAAGAAACAGAAGCTACAAAGAAAAACCCTATGGAAGTTTTAGGACTGAAGAATACAACAACTGAAATTAAAAATTCAATTGTAGGACTTCCCTGGTGGCGCAGTGGTTAAGAATCCACCGGCCAATGCAGGGGACACGGGTTCGAGCCCTGGTCCGGAAAGATCCCACGTGCCGTGGAGCAACTAAGCCCGTGCACTACAACTACTGAGCTGGTTCTCTAGAGCCTGCTAAAAAAAAAAAAAAAAAAAAATTCAATTGTACTGGCTCAACAGCAGAATATTAGTAAACTGGAAGTATGAATTAGTAAACAGGAAAGAATTACTAAACTAGAAGACAGAATGGTAGAAATTAACCAATCTGAATGACAGAGAAACAACAGGCTTAGAATGTGAAGGACCTGTAAAATTATAGTGAAAGATCTAACATTCATATCATCAGAGTCCCAGAAAGAGAAAAGAAAGAGGGTGGGGCTGGAAAAGCACTCAAGAAATAATGGCTAAAAACTTTCAAAATTTTGCAAAAATATAAACCTACAGAATGAAGAATATGAATGAGCCCCAAAAAGGATAAACCCAAAGAAATCCACATCAAGACAAGCTATACTCAAACTTTTGAAAATACAGAAAAAGAAAAAAACCTTGATAGCGGATAGAGAAAGGACACCTTATCTATAGACGAGAAAATAGAATTTGAGCAGATTTTTCTTCAAAAATCATGGGGGCTATAAGGAAGTGGTACAACATTGTTCCCATGCGGGAAAAAAAAACAAAACTGCCAACCCAGAATTCTATACCCAGTGAAAACAGCCTTCAGTAATGAAGAAGAAATCAAAACATCCTCATTTGAAAGAAAATTTGTTGCCAGCAGACCTGCCCCAAAATAATGGCTAAAGGAAATTCTCAGTATGGAAAGCAATGGAATCTTGGAACATGAGGAATTAAGAAAAAAAGTAAAAATACAAGAAATTCAATACATTTTCTTTCTTCCCTTGAATTTTCTAAATTAAGTTTGGCCACTGAAGCCAAAATTACAATGCTGTTTGATGTGGTTCTCAATGTACATAGAGAAAATGTTTTTCAGATGACTATAAGTGGGAGAAGGTAAAAAAACATAAAGGGAGGAAAGGTTTCTTTACTTCACTCACACTGGTAAATGACCATATGAGTAAACTGCCATTAGTTACATATGTATATATATGTAACTAGCACATGAGGGTAAATATATATATATCCACACACACGTACATATACACATACTGATGATGTAATACTTGGAGGAAACACTAAAAAATGCTATACAAAGAGATACCCTCAAAAACACTACTGATAAATGAAAATGGAGTTCTGAAAAGTGTTCAAGTAACCCACAGGCAAAGAAAACAGAGAAATGAAAAACAGGGAGAAAACAGAAAACAAAAGAAAAAGTGGCAGATTTAAACCCGAACACCGCAAACACACCAATAGTTACAAAAAATGTAAAGTGTCTAAATGCATCAATTAAAAGACAGCTGTTAGTAGAATGGATTAAAAAGCATGACCCAACTATATGTTGTCTAAAAAAATGTCACCTCTATACAATGATATAGGCAGGTTGAAAATTAAAGAATGGAAAAAGTTACATCATTAAAATATTAATCAAAAGAAAGTGTGATTGGCTATATTAATATCCAATAAAATAAGCTTCAGAGCAAAGAAAATTACCAGAGACAGGGAGGGACCTTAAATAATTATAAAAGGGCCAATCCACCAAGAAAATATGGCAAGCCCAAATGTGTATGCACCAAATAACAGAACTATAAAATATATGAAAAAAAAACTGATAGAATTGAAAGGAGAAATAGGCAAATACATAATTACAGTTAAAAACTTCAACACCTCCTGTCTCAATAATTGGTAAAATAAATAAGTAGATCATCAACGAACAGGATCTAATTCTATGGAAGACTCCAACCAACGACAGCAGAATACACATTCTTTCCAAGAATCCACAGATTATATACCAAGATAGAACATTTCCTCGGCCATAAAAACAAATCTCAGCAAAGTTAAAAGAACTGAAATCATACAGAGTACATTCTCTGATCTCAACGGAGTCAAACTGGAAATCAGTTAACATACAGAAAACAGGAAAATCTCTCAACTTCTAGATAATCTATGGGTCTTCACACCCACTAGGATGGCTGTAATCAAAAAGACAGATAATAACGAATGTTTTTGTGGATGTGGAGAAATCAGAACCCTCATGTGCTGGTGAGAATATGAATCGTGCAGCCATTTTGGAAAACAGTCTGGCAGCTCCTCAAAAAGTTAAAGACTTATCATTTGACCTAGGAAATTCACTATTAGGTATATATCCCGAAGAAATGAAAACCTGGCCGCATAAAAACCTGCACACAGATATCCATAGCAGCATTATTCATAATAGCCAAAAGGCGAAAACAACCCAAATGCCCATCAACTGACAAATGGATAAACGAAATGTGGTAAAACCGTACAATGGAAGCTGATTTGGCCATAAAAAGGATGGCATACTGTCACATGCTACCTCAAGGATGAACCCTGAAAATGTGCTAAGTGAAAGACAGAGTCACAAAAAAACCACATACTGTATGATTCCATTTATAGGAAATGTTCAGTTGCGGCAAATCTACAGAGACAAGGTAGATTAGTAGATTAGGGACTTCCTAGGGCTGGGGCAGGATGGGGAAATGGCCCAGGCATAGCTAAAATATATGGAATTTCTTTTGGCAGTGGTGAAAACATTCTAAATTTGATTGTAGTGATGGTTGCACGTCTGTGAATATACTGAAGACCATCAGGTTGTACATTTTAAATGGGTGAAATACATGCTGTGTAAATTACATCTCAATCATGCTATTCAAAAAAATCCATGGGTCAAAGAGGAAGTCTCAAGGGAAATCAAAAAATTGAACCGAATGAAAATGAAAATGCAACATAGCAAAAGTGGGACACAGCTAAAAGAGCACTGAGAGAGAAATGGAAAGCACTAATGCATTCATTAGACAAGAGGAAAAGTCTCACATCAATAATCTAATCTTCCACTTTAGGAACCTAGAAAAACAAACCCAAAAGAATCCGAAAGAAGGAAACTAAAGATAAGAGCAGATATCAGTGAAATCGAAAACAGAAAAATAGAAAAAAAAGAAATCAGTGGCATAAAAAGCTGGATCTTCTCAAAGGGTGATAAAATCGACAAACCTCCAGAAAGACTACCAAGATAAGAGAAGACAAAAATTGTCAACATTGGGAATTTAAAAGGGTACCACTACAGAGCGGGCGGACATCAAAAGGATGGGAAAGGGATACTATGGACAACTCTACACACACATATGACACCTTAGATGAAATGGACCAATTTCCAAAAAAACACAAACAACCACAACTCACCCAAAATGAAGATCAGTTGAACAGCCCTGTAAAATAAATTGAATTTGTAACTTAAAACTTATCAAAAGAAAAAAAATCTCCTGGCTCAGATGGTTTCACTAGTGAATTCTACAAAACAACACCAATTCTACACGATCTCTTCCAAAAAACAGAGGAGGAAAGATTTCCCAATTCATCTTATGAAGCTAGTATTACCCTGTTATCAAAACCAAAGACAGCACAAAAAGGAAAGCCAGAGACCAATATCCTTTATGACTATTGCAAATACTGTATTTTATTTATTTATTTATTTATTTATTTATGGTACGTGGGCCTCTCACTGTTGCGGCCTCTCCCATTGCGGAGCACAGGCTCCGGACGCACAGGCTCAGCGGCCATGGCTCACGGGCCCAGCCGCTCCGCGGCATGTGGGATCTTTCCGGACCGGGGCACGAACCCATGTCCCCTGCATCAGCAGGCGGACTCGCAACCACTGCGCCACCAGGGAAGCCCCGCAAACGCTGTATTTTAAAATAAGAAATATGTTTTTGGTCTTTGACCCTCAGTTCCTGGCACAGAGCTCCTAAAACCCTTGGTATTTCCTAAGTGTCTTTTGTTATGTTAATGAGGTCACTTTGGGAAAGTCCCTGGGGCCCCTTATCTTGTCTGCCCCATGGGGGAGGGGCTCCTTAAGGAAACAAGGTTTCATCTGAGAAATGAAGAGGAATAGGAATTGTCCAAGCCAAGAGGGGTGGAAGGGTCTCCCACGGCAGCGGGAACAGCACATGCAAAACTCTCTGGAGTGGACATGACTGTGGTCCATAGGAGGTGCTGCCAGAAATCCAAGAGAGAGGGTGAGAATGACCAGTCCTGGCCTTGTCGTCCACAGCCTGGATTTACCCCCGAACTAGTGGGAAGTAGTAACACCCAACATAGTCAAGGATATGAAGAAACAGGTACACTTTTCAATCAAGACATTGACAAAGTGTTTTGAGAGGACAGTGTTGACCCACGGGGCTCTCTGCCCTCAGTAACACTGTGCCAAAGTCTTGAGAAGAGGTTTCTTGCACTAGAGCACTTGACCCTGCCTTTGATCTGTCTCTTTTCCGGGGATTTTACTCCACATCTACGGAGAGACGCACAGGGAAAAGGTATGAGCTGCATGTGTTCTCTGTGGAGGTTCCGATTCCTGAAAGCTAAAAACTGTGTGCCTCACCTTTTATCATAATCCCTCGCTTTCCTACTTCCAACTTTTCTAGCTGTCTCCTTTAATCTCTAAGTTTGTTCTTTTGTTTCCCAATGGAATGCATAGCCAACTGGTTTATATCTGATTACACTAAAGGTTTATGCTTTTATCACTGCTCGCAATTTGCACCTTTGTCTCAATTTTGATCAGGTTGTAAGAACTACACTATAAAAGTAAAATATTCACTTTAACCAAACACAAAAGAACAAATATTGCATGATTCTACTTCTATCAAATACCTAAAGCAGTCAAATTCACGGAGATAGAAAGTAGAGTAGAGTTACCTGGGATTGGCAGGAGGGGTGTGGGGACTTACTGTTTAATGGGCAGGGTTGCTGCTTGAGCAGATGCAAAAGTTCTGGAAATTGACAGTGGTGATGGTTGCAAAACACTGTGAATGTACTTAATATTGCTGAATTGTACACTTAAAATGGTCAGTTTTATGTTATATATACTTTACTGCCATGGAAAAAAAATCTTCACTTTCATTTTTCACTTTCCTACTCATTTTTATTAAATAATTATGGCAAAGTAAAATGAAATATTGACAGAACTGCATAAGCACTGCTAAACGAATAAGCATGAAGAGATGGTGTTGCTAAAATTGATGTCTGCTGATAGGCACTGTCGCCATGCATATCACCCCAAATATTAACTGGTCAGCTGATCCCCAGCCTCTGGACTGGACCTTTGAAAGGCAACTGTAGGAGCAGTGATATAAAATGTGCAAAGTCTGAGCTGTTCAAAAATAAGAAGCCAAAAAGAAATTTTCTGCAATTCAAAGGGTAAAAAAAGTAATTTTTACAAAAATGATCACAGTAAGACATCAGAAAAAGGGAAATGGGTGAGGAAATTATAACATATTAACATGATATAACAATCTACTGCCGCACGTATGTTTATTATATCAATATTTCCATGGGTTTATTCAAAATAATGGTCAGTGAACAAGGGCACAAGAAGAGTTACAATATTGTTTTAATTATATTTAAAAACTGTTAAATTCACTTATTTTATTCATCGAAATATTTTAAAGGAAAGTGCTTACATGGGACCTGAGAATCTACTGAGACTCTAAGACCAGATATTCTTTTTTTTTTAATTTTATTGCTGTCCCCTCAGCAACCACAAGTCTGTCCTCTATGTCTGTGAGTCTGTTTCTGTTTTCACAGGTATGTTCCTTTGTGTCGTATTTTAGATTCCACATGTAAGTGACAGATATTCTTATTTAAATTGACAAAACAGGGACGTTTTCTCAAGGGTAAGTGACACTTTCACTTAGGGTATGAATAACTATTAGGGTGACATTTGATTTACCCACAGAATTTACCTTTCACAGATGATGAAGCTGCTGTGTGATTCAACTGAACATCAGAGGCAACGTGAGAAGGACCCGCCGGCCTCCTAACAGCCATCCCAGCACTGTTTCCACACCTGGGATCCTTATTCGAGGTGTAAAACGTGAAAGCCTCTCACTTAGATATTCCATAACAGCCTTCCCATTTTTATCAATGGTAAGAGTATGTCACCATTTGTATTTACTTATTTCTCTTTTTGTAACATGATCCCACTGAGAATGGCACTTATTTTGATTATTATTAAGTGGACTATGTAACAAATTCCAAGTGATCCTGAGTGCGTAAGTGTCCCAAACAACAGACTCTGCTGCCTTCAGTATAACCAGGTATAAATCCAAGAAGCAAAATTTCAAATAACATGAAAATGTCCGGACCAGAGGGCTTCCCTGGTGGCGCAGTGGTTGGGAGTCCGCCTGCCGATGCAGGGGATGCAGGTTCGTGCCCCGGTCCGGGAAGATCCCACCTGCCGCGGAGCGGCTGGGCCCGTGAGCCATGGCCACTGAGCCTGCGCGTCCGGAGCCTGTGCTCCGCAATGGGAGAGGCCACAACAGTGAGAGGCCCGCGTACCGCAAAAAAAAAAAAAAAAAGTCTGGACCAGAGGTTGCAAACTGGCAGGCCATGGGCCGTCATGGCCGGCAGGCCTGTTTTGTTGTGTTCATCTGGTGTTTTTAAATATTGAGCTAATATATGGAAACAGAGTTTGCACATACAAATTCTCTTGTCTGGTTTATCTTGAAAAAATCAGCAGATTGGGCCCTCTGTCCCCCACTCCATACCGATGTGTGCAGGGGGGGCAACCAGCTTTAGCCAAGACAAGGGTTGGTCCTCCAGCTCTCCTGCCTGCTTCCCCGACCCTGGCCCCGCTACAAGCATCTCACGGGACCTGCTCACGCACCACTAGGCCCATTCCGTCTGCTACCTGTCTAGACCTCAAGTCCAAAAGCCAATCTTCAGATGCTACTAAGACTGTAATGGAGACTGGGGAACCTTCCATTCTATTTCTCCTCACTAGTCTTTTTAGACTGCTGACTTCAAGTCTCAGCTGTGGCAATGAGATCCCAGCTCAGGAACTGAGATTCCCTGAATTAAACACGTGGCTTCCCATCTCTTAAGCAAGTGAGTGAGGGGCCAGGGGCCTCCCCGTCCCTGCTGGGTTGGTTTCTGCCAATGGGCTGAGTTCTCTGACACGCGCCGGCCAGCGCATGGAGGTGGTGACGTCCACTTCTGCAGGCGGACGTAACATCTGAGGGTACACTGCCACTGGCCTGGGAGTTTCCTGTCCACCGGAGGCCCTGATCCAATCCTGGAGCCAGGGCTGGGCACGGATTCGACTCACGCCCTGGTCTCATCACCACCTGCACTAAACCCATCCTTCAATCTCAGACTCATCACTTCTATTCCTGGGCCATCAGTCAGATGAGATCAATTCCCAGTATTATATATTCCTCTGTGTAAGAAGCTGGGTGCAAAGAATCAGCCTGTATCTAATGAGCAGGCAAAGTATTTTTGCTGAGTAGACTCTGCAAACATCCATAGCTAGAAATTTCGTATTTAGTTTTTAACTGGCAGCCTCATGACAGACTTAAAAGTTGTGTGTGTGCGTGGGCCTGTGTGGCGGTGTACATAACACACGCAGACAGAGTCATCCATGAAGCCCTTCAGGTTCACGGTGCTTCATGTAATAAGATACTGTATCCAAAGCTGACGGAGAGTTTCCTGTCACAAAAGGACACATCTGCTGGGGCAAAAGGCAGAGGCAGCTGGAGATGCTGCTTTATATATATATATACACACACACACACATATATACATACATATGGAGGGGGGAGACTATATCTCTCTGGATTTCAAGAAAAGTCACAAATCGAAAAAATAACAAGCTCTCCCTTCAAATGATGGAGTTCTTTGGTCCCACCCATGGAGGTGTTTGGGAGGAACCAGGCTCTGAGTAGGACTAGGGTGGCTGGGAAGATGCTCCTGGCACTGGATCCCTCGGTCCACGGGGTCCTGGGGCCCAGCAGACAGGCCCAGGGGCCTCCCAGGCTTCTGCTGCCCCAATCAATCTGGGGCAGGCCAGTCACGAGCAAAGTTCTCCTGGCTGTTAAAGAGGCTGAACCAGGGCGGCGAGCCCAGTGAACACATGGCAAGATAAACAACCCATTGATACAGCCCCCCACCTTGTGCCTCACGGAATTTCTAGAACCCTCCGATATCTCTTTAAAATCTATTCCAGTGGAAGGACAAGCACAGGCCCCATTCACTAGAGGGCTATGTCCGTGGTCCACAAGGTCACTATTTGTCCAGAGATTTTCCAAGAGATTGACATGCAAGAGACGGGCTGGCTAGTCAGCATCAATGTAAAGTATACGTATGATAATTATTTTTCATAATGATCTTGTAAAAAGCAAATCAATCTCTTCCTTTCCAAGATAAGAAACTGTGCTTGAAGTCTGAGGGACACCAGTGAAGAAACAGTAAATAAGTAAACAAACACACTGTACTCTTCTGTAATCGTGTTTCTCACGTCTTCCTTAGAGTTATTCATGGTTTTGAATTTTCTATTCAGTTGTTTACCACTAGCTGGCTTTCAAAAAACCAAAACCAGTTATGTACTTTACTGCCTTGGCTACTTCCTGCCAAACAGACCATCTTGGATTACTCGGGTAACGGGTCATACTCTCCTTCCTGAAGCCACAGGAGCAAGGGGGACAGGGGGATGGGTTCCAAGGATGTTCAGTTCTTGCTATCAGCACACTCAGATTCTAGGGCAGCCAACAGAGGAACGACGTGAGGTTTGTATCGTATCAATTTTGCAAAATGTTCCGTGAGCACAGTGCAGCCGAGGTGGGATACACATCCCGCAGCATCCAGACAGACAGCCTGGCAAAAATCACCCCCAAAGCTCACCAAGGCAGCAACTCTGCCTCAGGAAATAACAATGACCCTGGACAGCTGTCAAAGTATTTCTGCATATATGACACCTGGGCGTGAAAGAAGTGCCTCCCGACACGTATCTCATCTGGAGGAGTAAAGTGATCTGGGGGAGTTTCTCACACAGCCAGGTGGGAAACAAGATCCTTGCTGGAAAAATGCTGAGCGCCGGCCCTGGCCACGCTGAGTATTCTTATTTAGAAAAGTCTCCAGCTTGTGTTTCACGTAAATTGCAGCTCAGAACTGTCGCAGAACTTGTTCTGCATCCGTCCGGACTGCAGGTTTAGGTTGTACGACTATGAAGCGAATCCTGCAGCCCTCAGCATCCTTAATTTTACTGGGTTTCATCTCCTTGTGGCTCTAGACCTCCTTTTGTTTTTTCTTCATTTTCCATTTTAGTGACAGAAGGGGTTTGACCAAGAAAGGATTAGGTTTGGAAGAGATCATTCAGAGGGTAAAAACTTTCCAGTGTATAGGCATTGTTTAGGGGGAATTACAGAATCCAGGGAGTCGTCAAGTTCTGGTGACTGTTTCAGAACAGACCCTTTGCAGAGCCTGCTGGCAGATGGGGGCGGGCAGGGAGGGAGGAAGCTCTGAGCTGGGGAGTGGTGATAAAACTGTAACCTAGATTCAAAATTCTCCGTGCAGGGCAACAGTTGAAAGCAATTTTTCTTTTATTGCCCCGGGTTAGATGTTAAATCCTGGGATTTGTCTTTCAGCCCATGTGTTGGTAAATGAGTTATGGCAATTTGGGTTTTGCTGTTTGCCCACTGTCATCGTGAAGTTGTACGAGGCTATCCAGGCAACCTACCCCATCCGCCCAACCACCTTGTGCCAGAGTTTTATTTTCTGTTTGGTTTTCAGTCCTTGAAGAGCCTGCCTTCCAAACAAATTGACCACTTGCTTAAAATAAGCAGATCAAAGTATAGGAAAGGAACTCACAATTGCCGCTAATTGCTACCTGATTTCATTTTTCAATCAAGTGGTTGCTTGCATTCAACTCTAGTCAGCAGTGATTTACATGGTGGGGACCTATGGGCATACTGGGGCCTCGGGCTAAACTAAGAAAGCGCCCTATTTGGCAAATTGACACTCCTTTCCAAACGTCCTAGAATCATAACATTTTTGTCCACTTTGCTTCCTCCCTGGCTTCTGATTACCAGCTCAGTGGTCTTCATACACCCATGTGTCGTACCATTTGCCTTTCACTGCAAAGACCACCAGGGCTTCAAGGAACATCAGGATGTATGAATCTTAAGGATCGTTATGTTGATTCTTATGGCTCCACCTTCATCAGACTTAGTATGCTTCATCAAGATAATAGTCAAACCTACTAACGCACTTAGTGGAAAAAAGGAGGACCGGAATCCTGCCAATGATGCACATTTGTCCAAAGATTTAGGATCAGTAAGTAACAACTCCCCTGATGTCACGTGACTTCAAAACACAAAATTGAAAACAGCAAGACCAAATGAAAAGAAAAAACATACAAAACAAACAAACAAAAATCACTGCAGAGAGTGAAGTCGTTAAATACATACGTCAGCTATCAAATCAACCAATACCTTTGGCAAAACCATCAGCACTTAAAAGCCGGGTTAAGGATGAGGTAAAATAAAATAAAGACTCCTGTGAGAAGTAACACTGATGCTAGATGTCAAACAACTGAAAATATAAAGCAGTATTGAGAATGTAGACATGGTAAGTTTTACCACCCAGCGTTCCAAGCTCCACAGAGGTAGACAAACACAAAAGATACAACGTATCAATCCCGGAAACCTCTACAGGAGGAGGGAGGGACAGAGCGGATAATAAACAAACAACCACATGTCAGATAGTGATAAAAGCTCTACAGAAACTCCACCGGGACTACAGGGCACAGAGAGACCGGGGCTGGAGCTGTTGCAGGCTGGCATATATATTTTCTAATTCCCTTAAAAATGTGAGCTCAAGCTAGAGGCGGCATCTTCCTGGCCTTCCAGACAGTTCACCAGAGAAGGCACAAAGAATGATGCACATTCTCCTAAGGAGACCAGCTGACACCAACAGTGTATCACTCCCAACCCTGCAGAAGGGAAACTTCCATCAGATAGGAAAGGCGGGGGCTGCGATTTCTCATCATCCCTCCTCTTCACCATTGCAGTGTTTTGTTAGAGAAAATGTACAGTCGGCCAACATGTAATTCTGCTTTAGGATACTGGTGATAGAGAGGGTCGGTGGGCAGTTTTAAAATAGCAATAATGACTTTGGGTAGCATTTGTTTTAAAACTCTTTCCCATCCAGATTCCTAAAGGAGCCCCGTTTGTACACAAAGGGACTCGGAAATCTACTGAAAAGCGCATTTCCCCTGCCTGTGTGTGAGTGGACATGTCTGGGGACCCCAATGACACTGAGTAGACTCAGCAGCTCGGGGGTGTCAGGATGAGGGTCTGGAAGAGAGGCTGCCCCTGCAGAGAAGGGCTCACCTGACTCTGAGTCTTCTGTTTCAAGACAGGAACCTGGGATAAAATGAAGCATTTTCTTTTCCATTGCAAATTAGCTTACAAAAGCAGAATGATGATTTTTAAATGTATGCAACATCAGAAACCGAAATATGCATGATTTGGAGAGAAACCTTCGCATAACAGCGGGAGACAGGAGCGCCTAGACAATCTGATGACTTGCTACAGAACCACTGGACAGGAGAGACTTTGCGGGGCATAACGCTCTGAGGCTTTGGAGGAGGAAGCAGGACATCTGTTCTCATCCAAGGGCTAACCAAACCTCCAAGGCCTGTAAGGCAGCAAGCTTTCTAAGTGGATTAACTGTATCCTCCCAACACCCCTATCAGGAAGCGACTGTCATTATCCTACAGATGAAATAACTGAGGTTATAGAGGTTTATTATCTCACCCCCGGATCCACAGCTAGTAAGTGGGTGAGCTCAGATTTTTGGGCAACAGAGTGAATTACCACACAAGTCAGTATATTTCAGAGGGAAAGGGCACAGTATTAAGATATGTGCTAGGACAAGAAATGTAAACCATGAACACCATGGACAAACCAGGATGGATGGTAACCTTCGTTACCACCTGATTTAAGTGAGATGAAACAAAAAGTATCTTTAAACATTATTTAGTTATTTATTTACACAATGATTGTTTATTGAGTACCTACTACGTGCCAGGCACTGTTGTAGATAAATTCCCTTCCTTCATGGAGCTTACGTCCTAAAGTGTGCGTATGTGTCTATGTGCACGTGTGTGTGTGTGTGTGTGTGTGCGTTCAGTAAGTGTGTATGCATGTGCAACAGTGAAACAGATTTAACATCTTTTCTCCTGTAAATCTGTTGAAATAGAACTTTGTCCTATTAAAATGTACATGGTAGCTCAAGTTATAACGGGTTGAACCTCTAACCTATGAATCCTTCATATGTTAAAAATATATTTCAAAAGCATTAGAATTCTACCTTCCCTAAGTTAGGGAGGTGGAGAAGGCTAGACCAAGATTCAGGAATCTTAGATGCACGTTCTAGCACTGATACTACTTAGGAGTGAGGTTACTTTGCCTTCTCGTAGCGTTTTCTGTCCTACGCAGTGCACGGTCACCGTGAGATCACACTCACCTTAACTCTGCAGTCACAGCTTGCTTTCACATGTTATTTCAGTCGGTCCACACAATGACCCTACGTAGCAGGCAGGACGTTATTTTTGTCCAACTTTACAATGAAAATCTGAGACGGTCCAAATGACGTAATAAGGCTCCAGCAGGAAACTCGAGCGCAGGCCCCTGGGTCCAGGTTAAGGGCGAGCGAGACAAGGCACATCAAGGCGCTCTGGAGACCACGGACGGAGGTCTAGAACTTCATATTCGTCTCCATGGAAGGCAGGGTGACAGGGTGACGCACAGCGGAGTGACCAAGTACACCTGCCGCGGACCCACCCCTTCCACTTAACAGCTGTGACACCTAGGCTCTCTGAACCTGTTTCCTCATCTAATTTTTAAAACTGGAGTTCCTAATGGTGCCTGCCTCCCGGAGTTGCTATGAGGCTTAAATAAGATAATGGGTGTAACGCACCTGACCCAAATACCTGGCATGGAATAAGGCTCCATCCTTGTTAGCTATTGTTATTCTATGAGAGAAGCCACCATAGAGGCATTACCCCGCCTCACCCATCTCCACCCTCCATGCCACAGTAGAAGACTGTACTGGGGCGCATTGCACTGCTCAGGTTTCCCAGCCCTTGCATCACAGGAAACAAGCTCAGGAATCGGGAGCAGCAGAAACGGCAGTGGCAGAGTCACAGAAATATGGCAACGGGGTGTTTCATGGCCCTTTGCCTCCATAAGGGGCATCCAATGGTGAACAAAACCTTTAGGCTGCCTTAGAGGAGTTCCTCCAATGCAGGGTGGGCATGTGTACTCTGTTTCATTTTCACTCGAGATTGCTAAACGTAATGGTGAATTTGATTTTTCTGTCTTTCAACATGTGAGCCTTTGTATGCCAACACTGCGGAATGACATGAAATTCACCTTTAAAATACGACTTTGTCCTTGCTGGTTATCTATTTCATATATAGTAGTGTGTATCTGTTAACCCCAAACTCCTAATTTATCCCTCCCCCGAGTTCCCCTTTGGTAACCATAAGTTTGTTTTCTGTGTCTGTGAGTCTGCTTATGTTTCGTATATAAGTTCATTTGTATCATTTGTTTTTAGATTCCACATATAAGCGATATCATATGGTATTTGCCTTTGCCCAGTTTACTTCACTTAGTATGATCATCTCTAGGTCCATCCATGTTGCTCCAAATGGCATTATTTCATTCTTTTTCATGGCTGAGTAATATTCCAGTGTGTGTGTGTGTGTGTGTGTGTGTGTGTGTACACACACACATATATACACATATATACGCATACATATACGTATACACGCATATATATGTATATATATATGAAGGAGGAGGGGAGGGGGAGTGGTATATATATATATATATCACATATTCTTTATCCATCCCTCTGTTGATGGACATTTAGGTTGCTTCCATGTCTTGGTTATCGTAAATAGTGCTGCAATGAACACTGGGGTACGTGTATATTTTTGAATTACAGTTTTCTCCGGATGTATGCCCAGGAGTGGGATTGCAGGATGATATGGTAGCTCTATATTTAGTTTTTTAAGGAACCTCCATAGTGTTCTTCATAGTGGCTACACCAACTGTATAGCACAGAGAATTATACTCAATATTTTATAATAAGCTATAAGGGAAAAGAATCTGAAGAAGAATATATATATACACACACACACATATATATATGTACGTGAATAATTGAGTCACTTTGCTGTACACCTGAAACTAACGCAACACTGGAAATCAGCTCGACTCCAATCGAAAAATTAAATTAAAAGAAATTAAAACATATGATTTTGTCACAACCACAAAGAAGGCCTTCAGAGAGATTCCTGTGCCCTCCCCTGGAACTACTGAAGAGGGAGAGGAATACACACATCTTCAAACAGGGGTAAACTATATAAGTCAAGATGAAGAAAGCCCTTGGACAGTATGAACAATGTGCAGGATTGTTGCAGGAAGTACATCAATTATGATTCATTACATTTAAGAGATGTAACTGCAAGAGAGTAAACTATAACTGTGCGTGTCTCATTTAGCATGACAAGACACCATTGTTCACACAACACTTTAATGTAATGAACACATGTTTCTCTTGGCCTAAGTTTCTTTTGCTATAGAAGTAAAATCTTAACTGTAAATGTTTTCCTTCCCTACAGAGTATCTCATATTATCCCCATGGAAATATTAAACAGATGACACAGATACAGATCCCTACTTCTCCTAATTAAATGCAAGAACCAAGTAGGAAAGACTTGCCAGGATTACAACACAAAGCTGATGGCAGAAGTGGAGCTGAACAGGGTCTTCCTACTTCTAATCTGGAGATATCTTTTCCAAAATGTAGGTCCAACACTTCTTCAACTGCTGACCTATTGCTCTTCTATCCAAGTATGGAAATATAGCAGATAAAACAAAGGCAGAATAATCAAATCCTTCATACTGAAAAACTAGGAAAGTGCATACTATTTTCACCTTACATTAAAGAGAACCCACTGTGATAGTCCATAAGCAGGACATATCCATGGACTTTAAATATTACATAGAAAGCACTTTTTTTTAAAGTACCATGTAAAATGTCACTGAGTAATCCAACAATGTGGACACAGAGCCTCCTCTCACTACAAACATATAATATTGATATCTAGCCACACTCAAAATAAAGGAAAATGTGTAGGAAGCCAGGAATAAGGAGAGAAATCAAAACGACAGATGTCAGTAGGATTTCAAGCCACAGTGAACCAGGGGGATTCCAGACAAAATACCTGCCCTGTGTGCTAGGGTCTGGCGTTTGAATACCTACATGAGGACAAGAAATGTGACTTCACACCAGTAAGGGAAGGACTCACGCATAAATTCCTGAGTTCCAAGAGCTACTTTGTCCTAAATAAAAAAATAAATAATAAAAGTTGCCTATAGTCAGGAAAAATGGTAGGAAACATGTCAACTTTTTATGGCCTTGGGCAGAGGGAAAATTCAGCTGTGAGGTATAACATTCAAGGTCTACCCCACCTTATAAGATATATATAAGATCTATTTACCTAGAGTCATTTAGGAAAACCAAATTCTTGAGTCATATAGGAAAGCCAAACTGAGAACCAAGCTAAAATCAAGCTAACACTAAAAACCAATCACTGAAACCCTGGGTCCCAGCAAGAACACTCAAAACCATTTTGTAAGAACCTTTCGCAACATGAGGAAAACAGACCACTACCAAGTAAACATCCCAGAAAACATCTCAGAATTTAAGTTATGTGCCAAAAATCATACACCTGCAAAATATGTAGGAAAACGAACCTGGGATGTGAGCCAAGGCAGTCTGGCCTGGCTCCTGCTAAAGCAGGTAATCATATTAAAACTGAAGTGTAACCACAAAAGGAATAGAAACAGAATGTATGATAATGTATAAAAAAATGAAGGAAAAATTTGACTAAGCCAAAACATGGCAAGAAAAGAAAACTGAAGACACCAAGTAAAAGCACAGTAAACAGAGAGCAAAGTCCAAATATATCATTACGCACGATATATGTAATTATGTCTCCTTAAACTACAGATATCTGAAAATTTAAATTAAAGATACAAAATCAGTTACAAGTGGTTTAATAAGCTACAGTTAAAGGGAAATTATCCAGTTGATTTGATAGTTATAGTAAGGGAAAAGATATGTCTGGAAAATATAGATGTGAAAAACATAGATACAGAAGAAATACATATGCAAAATGAAGTTTATTTTGAACAACAGTAGGAATATAACAAAAAATAGACTCTGAGCCACAAGAAAACTATTTAAAATAGAGTAGTTAATACGTAACTTAAAAAGTAAAGGAAGAATTCACTCAGAAGATATAACAATATTGAACTAGTATTTACCTAATAACATAGCGTCAAAATACTGCTATATAAAGCAAAAACTGAGAAAATTACAAACAGCAACTGACATCACAGTCTTAGAGGTTGATTTTAATGTACCCCAGAACCTAAAATATAAAGTAGCCCAAAAATTAGTAACGCTATTAAAAATTTGAACACCGTAATTTGAAATTTCATCTAGTCCTCTGTGGGTATGTATATATGTGTGTCTGTATATGTACACATGTGCCTGTATAAAACCCTGCAGACGATAAATAGAGAATACACAATCCTTTGCAAGCACGCCTTGACATGTATTTTTAAATGGTCACCTATTAAGTCACAGAGGATATCTCCATCAGTATCAAAAATCAATCAGGTCTATATAACCAAAATGGACTAAAATATGAATAAAATGAAAAATAACCACACATCTCTATGTGTTTATTAATGAACTACTACAATTCTAAATAATTACCGGGCTACAATAAAAAAAAAATCTCAAGAAAATTTAAAAATACTGAAAACTGAACAGTGAAAACTCTTTATATCAAATCTATGCAATGCAACTAAAATAGGATCAGAAGGATATACTTCTAGCCTTAAATACATATATTGCCATTCCTCTAAGTTATAACCATTTGGGTCATGAGAATTCATATTTAAGAAGAGTTTCATTTCATCTCATAAAGCATTTATTTGACTTCATAAAGACCAAATTGGATTTTAGAGACTTTAAATTGGTGGCTAATACATCACGCAGTCATCTTTTCAGCTTTATCACTAATATGTTGTGTTAAGTTCTCCTCAGAATACAGATGGTTGCATCATCTCCCTGAATTCTTTGCCATGGTGTTTATTGTTATTATTATAATTTGCAATAAAGATAAATTTACATAACTTAGAGTATCATGAATACGTTTTGTTTGTAACATAGTCAAGTGTCAGTTTTTCATTGCTTTGAATTTAATGAGAACAAGTAGTCATATTTTGAAAAAATGTATTAAGGGAAAATGGCTTATTAGAAGTTATAACAACTAAAGTAAACTACTGAAATAACTTTGTCCATTTTAATAAGACTAATGTCATTTAGCCATGCCAACTGTGGAGCTTATGAGTTCATAAAAATATTTATCATTGAAAATACTGAAAGCAATGTTAAATATGTTTTCAACTGTAAGTGTTTTTTCAGGGATTAATTACCCTTGTAAGGTGGGGGTCAACATATTGGAAAGCAAGTAAATTCAATAATTAATGAGCTAAGCTTGCAATTCAACAATTTTTTAAAAAATAACAAAATACGGGCTTCCCTGGTGGCGCAGTGGTTGAGAGTCCGCCTGCCGATGCAGGGGACACGGGTTCGTGCCCCGGTCCAGGAAGATCCCACATGCCGCGGAGCGGCTGGGCCCGTGAGCCACGGCCGTTGAGCCTGCGCGTCCGGAGCCTGTGCCCACAACGGGAGAGTCCACAACAGTGAGAGGACCGCGTACCGCAAAAAAAATAAAAATAAAAAAAATTTTTAAATACACCCAAATAAAGTAGGAGTAACTAAATAATAAAGTTCAGAAATTGATAAATTAGAAGCCAACCAGAATCTAATTCTTTGAAAAAGAAGCCAACCAGAAAAATTCATAAACTTCTATGAATTTTGATCAAAGTAAAGAAAGATAAAAATAACAATATTAGGAATAATAAAGTAGAACTTAAATACAAACAAAGTGGAGATTTTTTAAACCATAAAAAATAAATTTCTTCCCATAAATTTAAAAACACAAATAAAATAATGTCTTTCTAGAAAAATAAAAATACAGATTCCAAAACTGAACTAAGAGGACATAGATAAGCCAAACAGAACTATAAACTTTAAAGCAATTAAATCATTGGTGAAAATCTACCCATATACAAACCATCCAATTCACTTGGTTTTATAGTGAGTTTTTAAAACCCTACAAGGAACAAATAAGTTTACACAAAAGGTTCTTTGTATACCTCTTTAGGGCTTCAAGCTATATGAAAGAATTCTGTAAAAAATAAAGCATCTTATCAATGATAAATATTATTCTCACTCTTAAAGTTGATACAAAGACTAATATTTTGGGTAGAAAATCACCTGCTATTATTTTAAAAGGTACAAAAATATGTCTTTGGTAGAGTGCAGTGATAATTCTAGAAGGCACCTGAAACAGTCTTTAGAAAGAGACCCACTGAAGTCATCCTTTGGACAGAAAACAGGAAATGTATGGTTGGCCCAATAGGAAGAGTTGGAGGTTTTGAGGCGGTAAGAAATTAGAAGTCTTCTTTGAGCTTTATTAGGAACAAACACAGGCCATCAGGAGGACCTGGCTTTAGACGTATGTTCAAAGCGAGATGTGGTTCAAATAATAAGTGAAGACCATGAGCTTCATCCACTGACCAACCAGCCAGTAAATATGCTTCAGGAAAACAAAATATGACCAAAAGAAACAGATCAAAGGCAAGGATAGGTTTTTCCAGAGATCAGGATCTCAGTAACCAGGTGGATATTAACCAAAGAAAGTCTGGTTTCTATTTTAAATTCAGGATCGTCTGGAGCCCAGAGGACCAAACTGCTTTGTCTTTCCCTTAAAATAATAATACAAGTTATTTAATTTCAAGACAACAGGACGAAGAGAAGTGGAAAATGCTGCAGCCTAAGCCCAAGTTCAAGGGTAAAGGAAGTGAAAAGGGCAGGTGAGAGCTGACACCTGGAAGAGGCAAACAGGCCAGCTTCCCAAGACTGCAAGATAAATGAGGGGGTGTCTGGGGGAACCACTGAGGACACAGAAGGGGGCTTTGTTACTTTAAACAGCAGGGGGACCCGCTGCTTTGTCCCAGCACCCTGAACAGAGGTAGAATGCATGCCCAAGTTTACCCAGTTTAGGACAAATCCCACTGACCCACGTCACGGGCAAGGAAATCAGAGGACACAATCTTAGAACACTCTAGGAAAATTTTCTCTTCTTCAGTCTTTGGCTACCTATTATTCCAAGCTGTAGAACTCCATCCCTGTATACAGGATTTACTAAGCAAAGTGAGCATTTATAACTTTAAAAAATCAACAGTTCAGGGCTTCCCTGGTGGCGCAGTGGTTGAGAGCCCGCCTGCCGATGCAGGGGACGCGGGTTCGTGCCCCGGTCCGGGAAGATCCCACGTGCCGCGGAGCGGCTGGGCCCGCGAGCCATGGCCGCTGAGCCTGGGCGTCCGGAGCCTGTGCTCCGCAACGGGAGAGACCACAACAGTGAGAGGCCCGCGTATCGCAAAAAGAAAAAAAATCAACAGTTCATTCGAAATATAAACATTCAAAATGAAAGAACAATAAGAGTTCACATGCATGAGGATCTAAGTGAAAAACACATTGGGAGATGTTTCTTGCCAAAAATTTTTTAAAGAAACTTTTCAAAGGAGGGCTGAACTTGCTATGTTCTTCTATTTATTTAACCTACTTCACACACACATACACAACATCACCATCGTCATCATTTTAGGAAACTTTCTTCTCTACAGAACTTTCTTTTTGACCAAGCAATTAGAAAGTCGATTATCCCTGATAATCAAGTAAAACAATGAAAAGCTGAATCATTCAATACTCTGCCAAAAATGCATATTCTCACTTCTGACTGTAGTTATTTCTAAGTTTATATTGTGCAGCAATGTCGAAGACGATTCTGAATTCACCCTCGGGCATGACTTCAACCTCCTACAAATGCTATCAGGAGCCTCCACTGCGGGCAATCTGTGATCCCCGTTCAGCTTAATCACTAGCAACGTTTCTCCATGTTCTCTGGGGCAGGTAAGCTCAGGTACATTAGGTACACAGCATAAAGGTACCCCAAATAGAAACCATGGCATTTTGCATGTGTTAACACTCCTGTTACCCCATAGCCTCACATCCCCCTGCACTGCTCAATTCATCACCCTACCCAAACGTGAGCCAATTAAGTCATATGAGTCCTGCCAAAGCAACAGTTTTTCCAGTGCAAGAGTTAAAATGGAATTTAACGGCCAGACCACAGTTTAATGGGCTGTAAAAGTGCCCTTGGTAACAGCACAGTCTTCTCCAAAGCCAAAGAGAAAGTAGAGGGCCTAGGGGAGGTAGAGCGGGGGATCCCTGGGCATTTCCCAGCTTCTCTAGGAACAGCGCAGCAGCAGGAGGACAGGGCTGGATTATATCAAGGCAGCACCTAGAAAAGACCCTCAAGCACTAGCTTTTGGTACTAGAAACCTACACTTATTTCTCTGAGAACCGTAGCCTTCACCCCACCACGGCGGTCTCCACTCCACTCAGACCGTTCTGGCTGGGAGATACGAACATCTGTCTGTTTCCATCTTGGCGCCACCTCAGGTGCAGGGAGGAAAGAGGAAACAGTAGTCAGAGAAGCTCCACTTTTGGTACAGGCAAAGAGAAAGGCAGGACAGCAAATGCCAGGGAACAGAAACACATCTGGATGAGAAAACTGCCCACAGGCAGATGAATACACCTATGAGCTCACACAAGCAAGAACGCCTTCTAATAAAATACCGTACAATTAACACGATAACGTCACGTAAGACGAATAGATTGTGATGGGAAAAAGCAAGTGTAAAAAGGCAATGCTCAGAATAAGAACGCTTGGAAAAGGCAGAGCCTAAAACAGAAGGAGGAAAATGCAAGAGGCAGCCCAGTCCAGGGGAAAAGGAACCGCAGTGCCAGAAAACTGGTGGAGTAAGCCCTGCTACTCTTCCACCACTCCTGATGGTGACAATATTCAGCGCTCACTGCAGGCCCAGCACTGTCCTAAGAAGGGTATACAGATCTCTTCTCATTTAACCCTGACACCAAACAAGCCTCCAGGGTAGACAGGAAGATGAGACATCGGGCAGAGCTGGCTGGAATTCTGGCTCACCATCCGGCAGCAAGGTAACTTCCCCAGCTCTCAGTTTCCTCCTATCTGAAACGCGGTCATCATACCTGTCCCGGGTGGTTGTGAAAATTAGAGATAATGAACTTAAGTGACTACTAGCGGCTGTTATTAGCGTGATTGATCAGATTAAAATAATCAGGAGTGAGGAACAGAAGAAAGAGCTATAATTGAATAGAAATGGCGACAGAGAAGTAGTCATGGAAACAGGGCACGAAAGCACCCCTTTGGTGACACAGGCTCAGAGAAAGAGTAGACAGCGCCTGCGCTTGGCTCCGCGCTTTGTGTGTCCGTGGGCAACTCGGGCAAACTCTGAGTTTCAGTTTCCACCTCTACCGAGTGGGTATTAATATCTGCCCTTCCTACTTGGCAGGGCTGCTGTGAGGACCGCATGAGATGGCACCTGCGTTTACTATGACAGGCAATGAGTTTATGCAAATGTGCATAATAGACAGGGACACCCTTTCCCCCTTATTCCATTTCCCAGGCGAAATTAAAACACTCAACTAGTAGAGCCATGTCAAAACCAGGCAATTACCGGCTGCAAAGCCTTTAAATAGCACATGCCTCCTTTGGTCACCATTAACAGAAGCTAGTTAACTTAATCTGACATCGAATGTTTGTTTCGGGCTTACCTCCTGCACCCTGCGCTTTCTATAAACCATCCCTGCTTTGCGCTTCCCTCACAATTTAGGCCTTTGCTTATTCCTCTCTGGAATGTTGTTGCATTTCATCTCCAATTGACCATCTTCTGCTCATCCTTGAAAACCTAGTTTAAATGCATCCTTGGCATAAGGAAGTGCTTCCCTTCTCCCTACACTATGTATCATCTTTTCTGAATGTCTTATCCCACCTAGCACTTTCCTGGATTATGAGTGCTGTGGTGTATGCCATCTCTCCCACCAGTCTCTAGGCTTGGGGGTGCAGCAATGTTTCTTTTCATCCTTTATGGAGACCTTAGAGCATGGGACCCCTCAAGGAGCAGATGTATAAAACAGACGCAATAATGCATAAATTCTGTCGACCTGATAACTTTTTGAAATCATTACAACAACAGTAGTTGCCGTATTTTAAATTAAAAAGTATTTAAAATATAAAGTACAAACTCCACGATCCTAACAAAAGTTTATGTGGGGTGAAAATAAATGAAGATGAGAAGATCCATTCGGAGGCTCCTGCTTTCCAAAGGAGGCTAAAATGTAGTTTGGAAATGTGGGTTAATTACTTTCAAACATGCATCTGGCTTCACTGGCCTCAGTCACCACGAAAATGCTTCCTGGAGAGTGACAGCCTCAGCCCAGAGGAAGGGAGGAGACAGGGCGTCCCCGTCGTGCTGCAGGCACTCAGGTGTCCCTGGTCCCCTTCCAGGCACCTCACTAGTCAGGTGCACGGCAGCGTCTGCGTCCCTGCCAAGGCACGTCTCTCTCCCAAGCATCCAGGGCTTCCACCGTTCTAGCCTGGGTGCTGCTGGCGCCCCTCTCCCAGTAGGTGAGACCCATGAACTTCAGCCCACTGCCCTCCTTCCTCAGTAAAGAGGTCTCAGCTTTAGCAGAGGGCTCTCACACTCGGCGTTCCAGGCAGAGCAAGCCGCAAATAACTAAATTTGTACGGGTTAAAACCCCGGGGCTATTTCCAGGCCAAGGTCCACTCAAGAGCCAAAGCATGAAACTGCCCCTCCCAGGGTCCCTTTCATTGAAGCTGCTCTGTCGTCCCTGCCCTGGTCCACGGGGAGGCGGCCACGACCCAGAGGTCAACTCGCCGATCCGGGCACCCTCCCGGCCTTGGTCCCCGCCGCACCCCGCGGGTCCAGCTCGCTCACCGATCTTGGCCAGGGAGGCCAGCAGGATCCACAGGGTGATCTCGAAGGGGATCTGCACGTGGGGGTAATCCAGGGTGAACACGGGCAGTCGGCTCTCCTCGAACGGCGTCGTGCCCGGAGCCACCACGCTCGCGGGGCTGGGCGGGCTGGAGCTGGTGCCCATGACCCTTTCGGGAGCTGTCCCCGCCCCGGAGGCCGCGGCGGGAGTCCATCCAGGGAAGGGGCCATCGCGACCCAGTCGGCGCGCGCAGGGGACCCGGGGCGCGGGGCCGGGAGGAGACGCCGGCCCAGCCCGCGCCCCGCAGAGCTCCGTGCCCCGTAGGGAAGGTTCAGAAAAGCCTCCTGTCGTTCCCCTTCCTGGGCTTAATCAGGTCGCGCACAGGGCACGCTCTCGAGTCGCTGAAGCTCCCCGTGCAGAACTCCGGTTCCCACGCTCCCATCGAAGCCCTTTCTTTTCCACCGTGTACGGGTGTCACTCATCGGGCCCCTGTCGCTTCCACTTTTCTCCTCCCCGCCCCCGTCACGGAAAAGAAAAACATCCTCTCTGTTTTCAGGCTTCGAGGTGTCCATGTCCGCGAGCAGCAGAACCACCATTATTTCGTGGAAAGCCCGTGATTTGCCGAGCTCAGATTGACTGGCTCCGCTAATTACAGGACGGTCTGTGGTCAGGGCAGGGGAGGGGAGGAAACGTGGTTCTTCTTCTGCACCCGAAAGAGCCTCATCCGCCAGCGCAGCCCGTCCTCCTGGTTCACACAAGGCGTCTTAGACCTGCCTGCAATCTGCTGTCCCAGCATCTTTATCACCAGGAACAGAAGGGACCCTAAAAGCTGACCAGTTGTCACTCAATTAACTGAAACCATTTTCCCTTCGATATTTAGGAAATAAAATCCTTCTCTTTTCTCATTTTTTAAAATGTGTCCAAACATGGGTCCTGCTATTACACACCCTGCAATTCAACATTCAAAGCAGATTTTTTTCAAAGTTCTGACACAGGGAATCCGTGAAATGTCAGCAGAAGGTACAAGAAAAAATAGTAATAATAATTAATAATCCTCCACCTAAACAGAACCATATAAGGAACAGCCATCTTCGGACCTTGAAAGTAATGCAGAGACAAGTCCAGAATAAAAATGGGAGGATTCTAGGAGCTGGCACAGAACACTTCACGTAATACTTTATAAAGCATAACTGTTTCAAAAGTGCAACAGAACAGAATGTAAGGATGTTCTATCCTCTTAAAAAAAAAAAAATCATGGAGCCATGCAAAAATCTGCCTCCTCTTCTCTATTGGAAAATTTCTGCTGGAAATTTATATTAAAGGTGAGAGTCACATTCCTCATAAGGAAGGAGCAGCAAATGACAACTGCTTTTTAAAAAATGTGCATCTCTACATGGGAAGCTCTATGCAAGGTGTTTTGCTTGTATTTTTCTTGTTATTGTTTTTAATCATAAAAGCCAAAGAGATAGACATTCTTGTACCCATTTTATAAGTGAAGAATTATAGAGGCAGAAAGGTTTGAAAACCATCAAAAAAGCAAACAGACTTACCCAAGTTTACAGATCAAATAATGGTCCAAAAGGAATTCAAGCCCAGGCCTGTCCCTGTAACACTCCTTCCATCCCACCCTCCACCCTGTGACTATTTACCCCAAAACAGCAGGTCAGTTTCTCAGGTGCTTTCAAATAGAATAGTGGAGAAAATTTTAGGAATTATCCACAAAAGCCATAGCAGAATAAAGTCTTATTTCCAGTAAGTGACTCAGGCCAGTTCTACACATCGAGTGAAATAATGGTAGGACAAGGGCACATTCAGACAAGAATTTCTAGAAGTTTGGGTCACATAATACTTTTAAGAATAATTGTGCCTCAGAACCAGGAAGATGAATGACAGATCTACGTTTCTGGGACCTTCCTGCCCGTGGTAGCTGTAGTGACTACAGACTCCAGTATCACTTTAACTTTATGAACCTAGGCTAGTGTAGTTAAAGGTTATCAACGTTCTCTTACACTTGGAAAAACGCTCTTTGATTTATTCTTATCCATGGAAGAGGAACAACTTGGTTTAAAGAACACTGTTTTCATTTCTCCCCTGAAGCAAATAAGAAAGAGTTAAATTGCAGCCACTTGCTGACAAGGACTTGGCTGAGCCATTTCTCCAAAGGGCCCCACGACTGAAAGATCCTGTCTCTACTAAGTTAAAATCGTTAGTGGCTTCCTAAGTGGCAGTGGCCCCCCTGCACCACTGCGTGGCGCCAGCACCCTCTCCGCGGGTCAGCGGCTCCCAGAGCGTCCAGCCCTGTGTGTGAGCTTGATCAGGAGACCAGGAGACAGGGAAAGCCTCCATTGCCGGGTACAAGTATAATAGTCAGGAGAGTACCTAGCGATAGTTAGAACTGATATCTCACACTATTTATTCTTTACAGATTTTTATAATATTCATACCTTAACTCCCCCTTCTTTGAAATCTGCATTGTACAACCACGAACCCTTGGTTTCATAATAATATTTCAATTCAAAAATCTTTGCCTGTAAAAAGTTGACGCTTGTAGTACTGTTGATTTTTTGGGGTTATATTTGAGGCCTTAAAGTCTGAACTAGCTTCCTTTTTTTTTTTAACAGTCCATAGCAAAAAGCTGGAGCCCTCTTCTTAGAGAGCAGCCCTATCAAGGAGCATGCAGTGGTATTTTATTGGTTTTTATTGGTGGTTTTTATTGCTGTTCGTGGAATTAAATGCTTTTCTCTCTTTCGTTTTAGCCAGAGGTATTTGTTTCATTTCAGCAGAGAAATGTTTTACTATCTGAAAAGCTACTTTCTGCAAATTCAGGGTTATAAATGAGTGGTACTTTTGACATCAAAATCTCCTAGTCTATTTAAGATGAGGTTCTGTTTTCAGATATTCAACCAGGAAGTTTTTCAGAGGCTCAGTTTTCCTCCACAAAATGAGAGACTTGGAATAGGAAACTTTCTTTCCTTATAAAAGACTTTACAGATCTAAAATTTGAATCCAACACATCTGTGTGAAGAAGACACACACCTAAATCCTTCCTCACCCTCCTCAAGCACCTTGATGTCACCTGTGGGAGGAGAGATGCCCTATCCTTCAAGCTTTGCCGCGTTGTGTCTGAACTCTGATGTGCAGTGCAGTCAGAAAGCAAAAAGACAACCCATAGGACCGTCTGAATCCCACTATTCCACCTAAGGCACACTCATTCATCAATTCAACATATATTTGTAGAGTCCCTGCAGTTGCTGGGCACCTGCAACTAAAAGTCTCTTGGTACCTTTGGAAGCCCAGTAAGTAAGAGCCCTTCAGGGGATTACGGGGGAGGAAACGTAATTTTCCCTCTACCCTTCTGAGTGTTTAGCTGAGACCCCTAAAGGTTAACAAGGGAAAAACAAACAGAAGTTTATTAACATGTGTATCTCACGTATACATGAGAGATATCCAGGGAGAAATGATCTCTCTCCAGGGTGAGATTCAGGATGAAACACCATCTTAGTAGGGAAAGGGAAGTGGGGATGCAGCCTTTTAGAGGATAATAAATTATTTTTAGGAAAAATGAATGGGCCCTTAGAAGAAGAGATGGGAGATATGACAGTTGGTGACACAGTTTGTCTGATGTCTGATGTCAACTTCTAGTCTCCTCTCCTGTGACCAGTCTTTCCTGGTTGAGGAAATGTCCAGGGAGAAGATTTATGACAGTTGAGTTCCTTTTAGAGGACCTGTCCTTGGGCAGGGAAGGGAAGTTCAGAGAAAGCCTCTCCCTGCACTGGCTGTTTTTCAAGTGACTACAGCTCAAAATAATCAATATACCAAGGTGGCAGATTTGGGGGCGACATATTCTGCTACCCTTCAGGATCATGGCAAAGATGTTTCTAGAAACAGGAGTTGAGGAATATCTTTGCAAATGTATATTTTGTTTAGTGTTCTAGAATTGAATCAATGTCTACCGTAGTGGAAACAGACAGAGATATGACCAAACCCAAACCTGGAAGAAAAGGAGCAGAGTTTAAAACACTGATCTTCATCTAAGCATCTCCGTCCACTTCCCACTCCTTTGAATCATAGTAATTCCTTAAAGCTTTCTGAGTTTCCATTTATCTGTCCAAAAGTCACTGTTAGAAAGCATTCATGTGAGGGCTTCCCTGGTGGCACAGTGGTTGAGAGTCCGCCTGCCGATGCAGGGAACATGGGTTCGTGCCCCAGTCTGGGAAGATCCCCCATGCCGCGGAGCGGCTGGGCCCGTGAGCCATGGCCGCTGAGGCTGCGTGTCCGGAGCCTGTGCTCCGCAGCAGGAGAGGCGGCAACAGTGAGAGGCTCGCGTACCACAAAAAAAAAAAAAAAAAAGAGGAGGAGTAGAGAGTGGAATGTTTACAGTTTGAATTTATTTCTGAATTAGTTTATTTTGATATATACTTTGGTTTATGAGAGAAGGGCTACAAAAGGTTAATGTAAATAATTTTTGAAATGTGTTCATTTCATATTCATTCAACACATGATTATTCAACTGAATTTTTTAAGACTTTGTAATAGCTGCTTATAATTGCACAGCAGAAAGTGTTTTCATTAATGGAACTCATTTTCTCATGGGTTGGTATAAATCTTACATGGTAACTCAAGCTCAAAGAAACTTCTGGCTGTAGAAGCAAATGAACTGCCTATAAGATACTGGCCTTGTAAGCTCAAATTTATAAACCAAAAATGTGGATCGCAAGAGGTTTTTGCATGGCACAGAGCCTGGGATTTCTTCAGAATTCTGTGCTTGAGCAAATGTGCTAAATAAATTGTATTAAATAGTAATTCATCCCTAACATGAGCATATACATTTCAAAAATTATACAGATTTAGAGCAAGACTTAAATACCCTGTAGTGCTGCATCGATAAAATATTTCCAAATAAATTCTAGTTTGGAAAAATTAGATTTAAATTTAAAATTTCTTGTTTAAAAAAAAATCACCCTGACCTCTAGGACCCTACTTCCTTCTGGGTCTAGACATTGCTTAGAGGTAGTTTTGTCAATTCTGGAATTCTGAGGAATGCGATAAGGAAGAAAATCTATGCAGATGACTTTACACAGCACTTATTAGTTGCTTACAAGGTAAGCGATGACTCTCTTCCCTGTCCAAGGTTTGCTTGCCCCTTGCAGCTTTGTCTAAACTCTCTGCATCAGTCTTTCTCGCATGCTTTTCTCATTCTTGGAAAGTATACAGATAAAGAAAAGGAACTTGAGCCCTGTAATACACAAGTCCTAGCTTGGAACTGGCCTTTTCTGCTCTGGAGTCCTGGGAACATCTTCACAAATCATAACTGTCCCATGCATGGCTTCCCTCCTGAGGTGAAAATGACTGTGGAATACCAAAGACAGTTCATCCGGGGCTACTTCTGGAGTTGTGGAACCAGTCTTCTTCAAGCAATTGATGGCTTCTCCGGAATATCCTTTTTTTTTTCATGTGATGAGCAAAATAATAGCTTACAACATCATGTAGAGTGGGTTTTTCAAAGCAGCACTGCTTGGTGTGTCTCTAGGTTTGCCCACGGTCCAAGTCTGTTGTTGGGCAAAGCAAAAAGATCATCTCAAGAAAGGCTGAGGGTGAGCACAGTTTGGGGCAGAGTCACCTTAGTCCTGATTTTTGGACACAGCAGAGCATTCCCCACTTATACCCCATGGGGGACAGTCCCTCTTCTCTCTTCTTGTCCCAAGAGGGGTGACATTAAAACTCCGATTTAAGGTGCCAATTGATTAAACTGAGAGGAAATGAAAGGGTCGATGTACAAGAAAACCTCAATGGAAAGTATAATATAGAAGCAATTACACACTGTCATTCAGGTGAGTACCAATGGCGTTGCTGTGCTGTACACATTACCCTTCCCAGCCGAGTTGTTGCAGAGCTTCCTTCAGAAAATAAAACACTTTCAAAAATGTAACCTCTCCAATCCTGCTAAAATGAAAGCATTACTGCAGTCACCTCTCCACGTGTGCCTGAGTCCCATGAGTGCATTCTTGGTCTCCCAGGTCAGACTGTTCCTGAGGTGTGGTAGATCCTCACAAATGGACCAGGTGAGTCAAATCCTTGTATTTTAAATCTTAACAGTATAAAAATTAGATCTCCAATTTATTATGACAATGGGAGATACAAAATGGATGAACCTGATAAATACAAAATCAGGGCCATAGGTTCCTCCTACCTCACATGAGGGTTCCACATGTTCCCTTTTGGAAAGAAAATTGGAAATTAATGCAGAACCACACTATCCATGGCGTCTAATTTGATTAATATGCTATTTACATGTTTAATTTTTTACATTTTTAGAAAACAGTGTGAATTTCCTGCTTATGCCCCAATCTCAGGGAGAGAACCATTTACTCATTCTGGGTTTAGAGAACTGAGATTATTCAGATACGTTGTTTGCCAAGGTACCCGATACAGCTTCTACACAAATTGTGTTTCAAATATCAAGTAAGTTTTACTCCCGAAAACTACTTATAAATGCATGTTTTATGATATGCATTTAATATATTCAAGTTCTTCTAGGTTAGAATACAGATTTAATTTCATGAAAAATACTACAGTAGCTTTGATAAGTATAATTTAGTTTGCTGTATTAGAAACAATGATGATAATATGATGATATAAATGATAATATTACCCTCTTATTGTATTTTAAAATTATATGTCCAATAAAATAAACAGGCTATAAACATCCAAAGAGGATTCCTTTATAAGAGGCAATACGACATCTTCAATGTAAATAACTCAAATATGCCCAACCACTGGCCCTAGGAATGAAATGTCACATTATACAGTGAGGCTCTCTGAGAATTCTACTGAGGAAGTAAAGTGACCCTTCTGTAAATATTCCCTTTTCTGGAATAATTGAGCAAATATTAGACATATTAGTGCATATTATTGTTACCATCTACCAGATGATTCAACTTAAATTTTATACTTATACTTATTATATTTTTGTCTTGAATTGTTCTTTGTAAGTGTGAATATCTTTATTATCCTAGAATTAGTTGAGAAAAAAACGATACACAGGTACAAATGAATGAATGGTAAGGAAGACATGGTAGTTATCATGAAGGTGCATGATACTTACGTGCATCCTTAGGTGGGCACATTCCTGCAGCTTCCCAGGTCTCAATTTCTGTATGTCTTCATTTATGAAATTGAAGTAATAATGTCTACTGTAGAGAGCTGCTGTCAGGATTGACTGTGAAAATGTATGTACAAGCACCTGGCCCAGATCTGCAAAGAGTACACACTAAATGAATATGGCTGTCTTTCCTACATGGCCCCTGGAGGTCCCTGCCAGCCCCAAGATTCTCTGTGTCACATGACGCAATGCCTAGTGACCATTCATACCGGTCAATAACACTTGGGTCCTCTATGAATCCCAGAAAATCATAAGAATATATTTTCAGACTAGGTCTCATTCCACTTACTCAGGGGATGCCAGTCTGCACTGGTAGAGATATACCTCCTTCACAAGTGTGAATAGGAAATGCAATTCTTTGCCTTTATGGATCCAAGGGACTTAGATGGTCAATGGTTCAAAATTAACTTGTAATTTATTTCTATTTTTTTAAATTACGTAGGCACTATGGAAACAATCAGATGGAAATAAAAATAATGAAGGTGGAGGGTATAATTGGCCAGAGCACCAGTCTTTATCATGTACTCAATCCACCATTTGCCTTTGAATCTGTAGGTACACTGTACATCAAGAATGGCTAAACCCTACTGGCTATACAAATAAAAAATTAACTTTAGTTCTACTAGACTTAATTTCAGGTCTATTTAGGTTTAAATTCAGGCTTTGAGTTCTAGATTAAATTCATGCTTATTTGGATTCATGTCCAACTACTTGAAAACTCTGATCTAGTTACTAATCTAAGGAGTTAATGGTTCAATTATCCGGGAACCCTGTGTAGTCCCTGACGTTAAACGCTATCAGAAAGGACTTCCAACAACTATTTGTTAAGAATATATGAACTATAGCCATCAGGGGGGCCGCCAGTGAAGAGTTACACTGGGCCTGGAACCCTGTTTTCCCAGATGTTCATGCTTTGTGATTACATCACAGGCAGGGACCAGATAATCCAGGCTTATAAACTAGCACCAAATGAATCACTGAAGCCGAAAGGGCTGAGAATCCTTTTCATCAGCACTTACAGAGGGGTGTGGCAGTCTCCACAATACGAAACAGTAGAAGAAACAAGGAAGTAAAATGTCCATAAACCAGTTCTAAGGAATAGCGTGTTCAACGCCTCTCCTCTCATAAATTAATCTCCAAGCAACTGAAAAGGAAGAAGCTGAAAAAAAAAGAGCTGGGTCTTCCTCTTACGGCGGAGCACTTACACACGTGCACACACACAAACGAACAATCTTTTCCATTCCAACACTTGCATTTACAGGCAAAGAGAATGAATAAGGTCCTAAAAGATACACTGACTTAATCCAAGATCAGCGCCACATCCCAGTAGGAAATTCTGACCTCCTGACTCCATAGCTTGGTCTCTTGCCATTCAGTTTAATAATCCTTGTAGTTGATGGTCCAAAAAGGTTAATGAACCTTAAACATTTCCAGGAATCTATCTGGAATTGGCTGGAAAATTTTCCACTTGAATATGAATAAAGCATAATCACGGAAGTTGTACAAACAATGAGATTCCACACTACTAGATTATCATTTTGAAATATTATATGTTTATCAAGGAAAATGAGATTTAGGAAGAAAGAATTAGCTAAGAGTTTATCAAAGTAAATCAGATTTAGGAGAAGAGAAACGCAAATGATTTTCTGATCCCCAAGTATGCAGAATAGCCTAGTCCATCCTCCTGACCTATAGAAAAGAAAGAATTGTAGAAAGTTCTTGTTAATTTTCCATGAAAATACAGCTCACTCAGGAGTTGAAACCAAATCAAGCTAAACTCAAGAAACTTTATACTGCAACACATCACACGCACACACACACACACACACACACACCCCTAGCTCGGTGGTGGCCTGGATTCTCAGCAGGAAAGTCAAGCAGGGCCTTTACTGACACCAGCACCTGCGGCCTTTCGTGCCCTATTTTCTAGACGCCCACAACTTTGCCTGCCCCTCTTAGGGAAACAGCTGCAGAGAGGAGCCTTTGGTGACTAAGCAGAACAGTTCCCATGTGGTAAAGCTTGGGACAAAGGTCAGCTGCGATAAGAATCTCCATAGCTGTGGATGAGGAAGAAACAAAATTAGAACAGAAATCTCAACCCAGTTTTCCCCGCGCTCTGTACTTACCCACTTAATGATGTCCTTACTCTTTTTCAAACTTCCAGTCTATTGACAAGTGGAAAAAATTTTAATTATCTGGATGAATGAAGTAAAAGAAAAGAAATGGTTATGTCAATTAACACACTTCCCCCCCCCCAAAAAATTACCTGTATAATTAGTTCTCTTTTCCATGTAGTTTTTCTGATGAAGAACTTATCTCCAGTATAACCCCGACAAAGGCAGTCACTCCCCATTCCTATATGACTCTCTCATTCTGTGTATGGTCCATATTATGAATTGCATTTAAATGCATATCACACACTCTTAAATTTATTTTTTAAATCACTTCTGTTTATGTGTTTTGTCTTTCCCTTTGTATTTTCACAAAATAGGGTAGGGAAACTAAAATTATCCCTTAGGGTGGGCAGGGACTGTGCCCTGTGCTTTTCACACTTTTTTTTTTTTTTTTTGCGGTACGCAGGCCTCTCCCTGCTGTGGCCTCTCCCGTTGCAGAGCACAGGCTACGGATGCGCGGGCTAGTGGCCATGGCTCACGGGCCCAGCCGCTCCACGGCATGTGGGATCTTCCCGGACCGGGACACGAACCCGCGTCCCCTACGTCAGCAGTCAGACTCTCAACCACCGCGCCACCAGGGAAGCCCTTTTCACACGTTTTTCTCATGGTACGTCTGTACATTGCTCCCCCATCCTCCCCCTTCTCCTCCTTTTCCTCTTCCTTCTACCTCTTTCCTTTCACACATACACCTGTGCTATATATACATACTTACATACTTCAGTTTGAAGCCATGCATAGAGAATTAAATGATTTCCTCTGATGATAATATGTTAATATCCAGCTTGCTCTATCTATTTATCTATCTATCTACCTATGTATCCATCCATCAATCTATCATCTACCTACCTATCCATCTATCTATCTATGTATCCATCTATGTATCTATCTATCTCCACCCCCATAACTTTTCCACATCTAAACAAGGAAGCATGCTTCCTTTTCTTCATAATCCAGTCTAAATCTAACCTTTTCCAGGGTTTTACTATATTTCAGCTGGTCAGAGAGTGATCTATGATTACTCTCAGCTTCTTCATTTCATTAATATCGTTTGCCATGGTCTCAGAGAGGAGGTCTCTAGAATTCAGGCTTGTAAAATGACCAGGAAAACCTGGAAATTAAACTTCAAGAAAAAAAAGAAAAGAATATGTCCATTAACCTAAAAATAGTGGTTAGGCAGTATTCATAAGAACAAATTATTTGGCTTACGTTTGAGTCATTTTTAACAAATGGTGTGGCTTTCGGCCTGAGTCATAGATTATGAACACAACCAAAATATATGGGATATTTGGTTCACCCACCTTGTGTATAGTCAACTCAAGGTAAGAGTTAGTTTACTTTTGAAAAATATGCCCACAGTGCAATCCAGTTCTTAGTATTTAAGAACCAGTTAAAAACCTGTTCTTAAGACCAGTTGTTTAATTCACAGACATCAAACAAAGCTGTAAAACCGGTTCCTCTATTAGGCTGTAACAAGAAGACAACAACCTATTTCTATCAATCTTTTTATTAGATTACGTATTTGTCTCTGTAAATAGACCTATATTCTCCTACTAGTACCTGCAGTCCACCTTTTGTAATTGTTGTATATATTGTTCCCATTTAAGCAACCCATCACTTAATCACAAGACGCTTCACCACAATTTCTGAATGTAATGGCATCCTCACGTTTTCCACCAACATCTCAGTGTGTTTCTATCCTGAGATGTGTTTACACTCCTGGAAATGGGAAAATACTTCATCAGGCATGGTTGTACTTTGGTCTGAAAGCCTGTGGTTGAAATGATGCCTATTTAAAGGTATATTTCCTAGTTAGATGTATTAACATGTAAAATGTTGATCCATGTAAAGTTTTTCAAAAATTTTGAAAGTATCGTGGTAAATTAGCATATTACTATAAAGGCTTCATCCTGAGGTATTTGGACATAGAGAATAAGAAAAACTAACAAATTCATCGTGTCCACTGAAGTCACCTGAAAAGAAATATAAGAATGTCAACAAGAGATTGAACAAGTAAGCATGCATTATTGTGGGAGAACCCATTTTTATTTCTTTACCATTGACTAAACAGTTGATTATTTTTGAGAAGCATCAAAAGTAACTAAACTTCTGAAATTTTCAATCAATTCTACAAAAATAAGAAGTTAGTTTTGAGCAAATCCAACATCCTCAAATACTGTGCTGCACTGCCCCACTGGCAGGCACTGCACTTGGCAAACTCCTACCTGGATTAAGCCAAACATCTGGCTTCTCTGTACGTACACGCAAACACCGGTGGAAAACGTCACAGGTATTAAGGTCTGGGACATGATCAATTCACAATCTCCCACCACTCCTGGACCCTTCATGCTGCCAGGACGACAGCTAGGTTTTCTTACCCAACTTGTAGTGTTTATTCTTTTCAAACCTTCTCTACTTTTCTCAAGAATAGTAATTCACCTCCTCCCCTCACCACTCTGCCCTCCTTTAAAAAAAAAGAAAGAGAAAGCATCAGCAAGAACTCTCTCACCTACACCAGATTAACCATCTATTTGCTTTCATACCCGTATTCTTCTCTTTCCCTACTGATGGGGGCCTCAATGCCTACCTAAATTTTGTTCTTCAAATCTCATTCTCTTGGGTCTTGTCAAGAAGTTATTATCCTGGTGTTTCCCTGACACTTGGCTAGTTAGTCTCTCCCTCTGTACAAGCAGGGGTCCCCTCTTCCTCCACAGCTTTCCTTCTGTGGCTTTGGAGGCACATTCCTAGCCCCCCACTGGCAAGATCCCCTCATCTACCTGCCCCTTATTTATTGAGCTGTTGATCAACATCCTTCATCCTTCCGTCCTCTCATTCTTGTATTCTTCACGAACATTTTCCCCTTCTCCCCTGGTGTTCAAATCTGCCAGTACTTGTGATATGTAAATCGACCACCAGCCCTAAATTCTCTACAGAACTCAAATTCACATTTACTGTGGAACAATGCCTCCGGGGTATCTCACAGTTGTTAAAGATAAGAAAACAGCCCCAAATGGAGTCACTTATCTAAGTCCCAAGTCACCAAAACCAGACTTAATTACAGTTTCAGCTCTCCCAGAAATGGAATCTTAAACCAGTCAATCGGGAATCACCTCACCAGCACGAGGGAGGTCATCTGCCCGATAGATCCTTGCTATCCCTTAAAGGAAAGTAATCTTGCCATAACCAATCCCTTTTTGTTTTTGTTTTGCCTTCAACAGTGTAGCTTCCTTGTTCCCGCTCCCTTCTGCCGATACAAGTCTTTCATTTTGTACAGCTCCTCAGAGCTCCTTTCTCTCTGTTGGATGGGATGCTGCCTTATTCGAATCAATTTTTGCTCAAATGAACCCTTAAAATATTTAATATGCCTCAATTTATCTTTTAACACAGGTAACAATATTTTTAAAATAAAATTTATTATCTTTTCTTCCCATCCGTCCAATGTGACCCTAATCTTTGTTTCATTAAATGCAAAACCATGTGTTGATGGCTCAAGAACTTTTGGCATTCTACTTGATTTCTCACTCCCCCTTAATCCTACATAGAATCAAACTCCACCACTTCTCACTGTGACTCCAAATATCGCTGCAATCCATTCATATCCCCGCATCCCTGTTGCATCCACCTGCTTGTTCCAACATTACCTTTAGCCTACATATTGCAATAGCCTCCCTGCCTCCTGTTTTTCCACGTCTGAGATCTACTCTCCCTTCCGTGGCCATGGAGATCTTTCCACTCAACGACTACGCTACATCCAACTAATTTAACTCGTAAGTCATCCTGTCCTCCATCAC
The DNA here is from genome assembly GCF_003031525.2 of Neophocaena asiaeorientalis asiaeorientalis. NCBI lineage: Eukaryota > Metazoa > Chordata > Mammalia > Artiodactyla > Phocoenidae > Neophocaena > Neophocaena asiaeorientalis. The sequence goes on along the minus strand of NW_020173116.1, from coordinate 12,253,054 downwards.
CTTTGCAGATGCTAACACATTCCCCTCTACCTTTGCCTTTTTAACTCATGCTTATTGGTTAGGCTTTAGCTAAGATGTCATTTTCTTTGTAAAAAATTCCTTCACACTATGAGTCTGGGTAAACCGCCCTTCCAGTGGGCTCCTGTAGCATCCTACTGAATTGTAACTTCCTACTTCGTTGTCTGTATCCACTTCTGAATTTCAGAAACCTTGCCTGTCTTGTTCACTGTTGTGGTTCTAGAACCTGGCATACAGCGCCCGGCATGGAGGGAATGTTCCAAATAATTCTTAAATAAATTCATGAATTCATAGATAAGCAAATCGTTTTAGGACTAGCTGAAGACTAAATGGAAATAAGTTGGGTTGAGGGAAGAAAATCATTCACTCAGTAAAGCGATGCATGAGGACAAAATAGTCTATAAATTATTTTTAATGTCTATGTTCTATCATAAATTCTTAAAGTGCATTATAAACATATAACTTTTACTTGTTTATGATAGATTCCATTTATTCTCATTCTCCATTACATACAGATAGATGGGAAAGAGAGAGAGACAGAGACAGAGAAACGCACACAGTCACACAGGGAGAAAGAAAGAAATCATCGAAATTCAAAACTACACTTCAAGGTGATAGTTACCATAAGTTGAACCATAAGATAAGGGAAGGTGCTCTCCCTGCACAAAATTTAATAACGAAAAGAAATAGTACTTTTTACAGAGTACACGTGGTATTTGTGAAATGAATGAATGCTTCAAATGGTCCTGAGGGAGCAGCGGCGTGATCTTCCAAAGACCTATTGCCCCCAGAAGGAAAACAGCAACACGTAGAACACAACTTTGTCTCAACAAGACGTAACTGTACAAGGTAGCACGAGGCAGGGAGAGGCTTGAGGTCGACAGACACTTCTCTGCCTGGCAGAGCACAGGTAGAACTCTCAGAACTTCAGGTTTCCTCGAACTGAATGGCTTCTCCCGGGCTCTGCACCTGACCAGACACCAGACCCGGAGCAGCTGCATCTTCTTACTGGGCATTTTTATCTGGTGCAACCTTGGCTCTGCTTGTTAGTGTAAGGAAGGGAGAGAAGACTTTTCCCCCTGCCCTTCTACGTTCTCCAGCTGGGGCCTGAAAATTAGACTGACAAAAGACAGATTAACCAGAGAACAACAGAGCTTATTAACACGCGCAGCACACATACCTGTGGAAGAAACTCAGTGATGAGTAACTCAGAGGTGGTTAGAACTTGGACCCATGCAGGATCTTAACAAAGAGAAATAAAGGTGTAGGGAAGGGATAAGACAAAAGAAAATGGTTTTCAGGCTTCTAAGGGCTGCAAACTGTAGGAAGGTAAATACATAGGAGAAACTAATGGGCGATAAGGCATCTGAGCGATGTTGGCTGGTAAGGTCCATTCCGGTGCCTGCTTGCTATCTTCTTTACGGCCACAAAGCTTCCCCGGGAGAGGGACTGATGGCAGTCCTCATTCTCAGAAGTTGCTGCTTTTATTCAGATAACAGAAGCTCTGAGACAGCTTCTTTCTGTATCTGTTGATTCTCTTTTGCCTCCAGCTCAAAATAATCCATATGCCAAAGTGGCATATTTGGGGATGGCACCTTCTGATCCTCTACACTAGCTAATGAAATGAAATGAAGCTACTTCTATTTAGGGCCAAGTCCTTATTTTTACGAATCTTTGAACTCAGATATCCACAAACTTTAGTTCTCGTCACTCTGTTCCATGTTCTAAATCCTGAACACTTGCGTGTGTGTGGGTGTGTGCACGCATGTGTGTGCACGCGTGTGTGCACGTACATCTGCCCCAGTTTATACTATGGTGTAATAGTTTTGTTTAAAATGCCCCAATCCTTAATGAGAGTTGATATCACTGCCCCCTAGATGGGTTCGCCCTGATCATTCTTCCTTTATTATTTACACTTCCTTTGCTTAATACCATAGATGAATTTCTGAGGAAATTGTGTATAAATCATTTGTCAAATCATTTTCATGCACTGGAAAGACTCTATTTAAAGGACTTGCTATTTAGAGAAATATTATACAGAACCTCTGTATAATCGCGGCAGTGTCCCTGGTTACAAAAGAAGGAATATGTTCAGTTTCTCACAGAGGAAGTGAATGCATTGGGAAGGTATCTGGGGCTCAGAGCAGTAACAGCATATGTTCCAAACCAGGCAACGGCCACAGAGCACTGTGTAGCAAGAATCACAGCCAAAGTCACTTGTAGGCACAGGACACGCACACAGACAGCAGCGGCCACTAGAGTGACTGTGGCTTCACCCAGCGCCCTCGCCCTTGGGTCATTCTCTCCGGCATCAGAGGCCACCAGAAGGTCCGACTGTCCAAGGGACTGTCCCCTACCTGGGACTCCCTGCTTTGATGAATGGGGAGAAGGGATGATTTGGACCCCACACGTTCCAGAGATTTGGACTCCACCCCCTAAGCCAAAGGCACGGGAAGTCACAGTCCTCCAGAGAGTGATCCTTTAGTGACTGCGACGTGTGAAAAAGGACTGGCGAAGAGGGCGGGGTGCTGAGTGGCCCCAACTGGACAAACGTCAACTACAACTTCATCCACAGCTGATGAACTTCAAGTCCATTCAATATGGAGGTGTCATTTCTTTTACCTATTAAGACTAAAAGACACGTAAGATTAAAATACCCATAGTGGGCTTCCCTGGTGGCGCAGTGGTTGAGAGTCCGCCTGCCGATGCAGGGGACACGGGTTCGTGCCCCGGTCCAGTAAGACCCCACATGCCGCGCGGAGCGGCTGGGCCCGTGAGCCATGGCCACTGAGCCTGTGCATCCGGAGCCTGTGCTCCGCAACGGGAGAGGCCACAACACCCATAGTGAGTTACTAAGACCGCTGGAAAGTAGTCTCTTTTTCTGTGAGTTGGCATGTAAATGGATTTAATCTATTTAAAGGATGCTTGGCAATGTCTAACACATTTAAAACTGTGTTATCTCTTTGAATCACAGTTGACTTTCTAAGGCTTCACCTACAGCTCTCCTAATTCATACCTGCAAAATGGACTTACAAGGGTGATCTTGGCAACATTGTTGATACAGCAGAAGACAGAGGAAGCAATTTAAATTGTGTTCATCAAGAGAAACATTGTCAGGCAAAAGATGGGACCTCCAAAAATGAAACAATATACAGCTTTTAAAAACTTGGTAGATATGGAAAGATCTCCGAAGAACCTCTTGTGTTAAAAAAAGCAAGTTGTAAAACATCACGTATACTATGGACACATGTGTTAGAGTAAATACGTTAAAGACAAAAGAGTGGATAAAAGAAAGGCATATATAACATCTATGCTTATATACATACGTGGACATTTTCTTAAAGGATCCACGAGAAACTCTCAGTCGCTTTTGCTTCTGGATAGTGAGCAATAAATAGGTCTGGAGTAGGAAAGAAACCTTTCATTGTAAATCCTATTTAGTGTTTTTAAAACACATATTGTAATACTTTTTCAATTAACTTTAAAAAATAAAAGGGATTTTACATTGCATATGTTTGTAAGCTGAATACCCAACATTTATCTTTTGCTGAAGGAAATACCTGCAGTAATTGGTAAAAGAAGAATAGTCAAATTCTTTAAGCAAAGCTAGATTGTTGCAAAATCCATAATAACCATAAGTACTTCATATTATGTATATAAATTAAAATTTATAACCTATATAATGTTTATTGACAGGAAACTCCACGTTGGAGTTTCCTGCCCAAAACTGGGAATCAGAGAAGTTAAGTGATTGGAACATCAGAACCAGCGAAAGTGGGGCAAGAATTATCATGGGATTTGCAGATTCCTAATCAGACTGCTTGCTAATCCCCTTTTTGTCCCAAGACAGGACTGATCTGAGAGAGCAACTTTATTTTCTCCCAAAGATTCAATACAAACTTAACTAGGATAAATTGTGTTGTTTCCCTCAATATTGATGAACTGATGTTCACATAGCTTCATAAAGAAACCTGCCAGTAATCCACCTGAAAGAATTGACCCCTTCATGGACCAGTGTCTCAACAGATTAATAAACGTCAAGACATTTTATACTCAAAATTTTGTTTTGTGAATTCAATAAAATTCTTGATTGTCAAATCAGTGATTAATTTTGAATTCTAAAGTACTGGGAGTACATTTTATTATTACATATACAAAGTTTTAGAAGGCAGATTTTGAAAACTATATTTAAGCATATTTAGTGAGTTGAATGTGAAGAAAGAGAAAATTCAATCCCCCATCTTGATTATGTGTTTAAGTAGTTACATTGAGGACAAGCAATGCTTGAATTTCTTCAGACTAAAATTAATAGAATAAGTTATGGAATGAATAAAGTAGCTACATTATCCTTCTTGATAACAACAACTAACCATGATAGGGGCAATCCATCTAGAAAAAAAAGGGGAGGAACTCAAATGGCTTTGATGACAGCATATTCTTTCTAAGCATCTACATGTAGTTTTAAAATGTGGTACTAAATAGTTTAATAGTGCTTAGAAATATTTTTGAGCTTTATTTTACATGTAGCCAGTTCTAATGCATTCAAAGTTAAAAATACTTTGAAAACTTGTGCAATGTCATTTTTGTCAAATGCCTTTTTATTAGCAATTCATGCTTTAAAATACATCTGGAACATCTTACTAGGTTCTCGCGCTCCATTATGTAAGTTCCCATGCTCCACTAGATTGATCGGAAGCTCTATTTTAAGAAATTAATCTACATTGGTGTCCAATCATTTTATATGGCACCGGAAACAGAAAAAATAAGCAAGCGAAAACACTGGTATTCCACAGACTGTAGGCTAGCAGTAATGACCTGCCCATAGAGTAGATTTACGTGCATTTTAAAATAAAACCTCTTCTAATTCTCAACTACCCCAAAAAGTGCTTTCCTATCAGGTGTTTTCATTTCTGAATTTGTGTGAATCTTGTTCCCCTGGACACTCAAGATCACTAAGCTATAGCCCTGACCTTCCTGCTGCCAGTTCCTGCAAGCTGTTTTATATTTTGATCAATACTGTAAACGTGTACAGACCTAGGGATTTGCATTTCTATATGAGGCCTTTATCCAGGGTTGCCAGCTTTCACAAATAATATACTGGGTGCCAGCTAAATTTGTATCACAGTTAAACAATGAATAATTGTTTTGTGAGAGTATGTCTCGATTGTTTATCTGGAATTCAAGTTAAACTGGGCCCTGAGGAGTAATTTAAGGAAAAGTCCTATGAAACTTTGTATTAATATATTGTTGAGGACATTGTTTATTTTATTGTGTAGCTTCTTTTTCACAGAGACCAAACATAAGGTTTCTGTTTATTTGTTTGTTTGTGTTTTTTTTTTTTTTTCTCCTGGTCTTAATGCCAGGAAGCCTTGGTTGTCTTCTGTGAAACTATTTGTTTTTATTTTAGAAGGTCTGCACCGGAGACCTTGATCAGTCTACCGTTTTCACCCTGGCTGCTGGAGGTCTTAGAGCCACATTTGTGGCCCATACAAGTGTAAGAGAGCACGTGGGTACCATGTTTATGCATATTTTTAGCTTTTTTTCTGGCTCCATTTTCTGGTCCCATCTTGAGTCTCCTTTCTTCTGTTGCTTCTACTTTGTTATTTTCTCAGTTTTTGTATCATTTTTAGCACTCTTCAAAAGTCTTGGGGATAGGGTGTGTGAAGAAAAATAAACTAAACCTGCAGTCTTATTACAAAAATAGTTTGATAATTTGACATGGAATTCTTTATTCTGAATTGCATCTAAAATGGTTTTGTGACTAAAGATTTACTTAATAGCTACGAGGAGGTTGACAACCTTGGTCCATTCTGAAGGTGGTCTCACAGCTGAAGCCCCAAAGTTGGCCATGGAGTAAAGATCCAGTGTGTTTCCATTCTCCATTCAGGAAATAAAATGTTTGAATTTTTCACCCGGTGTTTTGTAGACTCTTTCCTTCATTACCACCTCTAAAATCATCCTTTTGTTCAAATAACATTTGTATTAATATCACGTTTCCAGCCAAATAAATACCTTACCTCCTGTTTCTTTCTTTAACCTCTAAGTTATCAGTACGCAGATAAGCCATTTTATACCTCCTTGTTGATGGGGAAACAGGATGGCTGTCCCTATGGGATGCTTTGTGTGTAGTCCCATCTGAAAGTCGAGTTAATTGGGCAGAAAATTAAGGGATTCAGTCAGTGCAAAGGTTAAAATTGGAGCACTTAGTTTAGAGCCAGAGTCCAAGTTAACTCTTGGCTGACTGATCTCCCACAGCAAAGTGTTTATAATTTGCATTCCCATTTTTACTTCTTTCACTGGCTTAAAGTGTCTTACATTTAATTTGTTTTAAAATATTTATATCTATGGAATGTAAAAAAAAAAAAAAGGTGCTGATGAACCTAGTGGCGGGGCAGGAATAAAGACATAGACACAGACAATGGACTTGAGGACACGGCGGCAGGGGGAGGGGAAGCTGAGGCGAAGTGATGTCCGGAGCCTGTGCTCCGCAACGGGAGAGGCCACGACAGTGAGAGGCCCGCGTACCGCAAAAAAGTAAATAAATAAATAATAAATAAATATTTATTTATTTTATTGAAGTATAGTTGATTTATAATGTGCTAAATTCTGCTGTACAGCAAAGTGATTCAGTTATACATATATATACATTCTTTTTCATATTCTTTTCCACTATGGTTTATCACAGGATAGTGAATATAGATCCCTGTGCTATGCAATAGGACCTTGTGGTTTATCCATTCTATATATAATAGTCTGTACCTGCTAATCCCAAACTCCCAATCCATTCCTCCCTCACCCCTCCCCGCCTTGGCAACCACAAGTCTGTTCTCTATGTCTGTGAGTCTGTTTCTGTTTCGTAGATAAGTTCATTTGTGTCGTATTTCAGATTCCACATATAAGTGATATCATGTTTGTCCTTCTCTTTCTGACTTACTTCACTTAGTATGGTAATCTCTAGGTCCATCTATGTTGCTGCAAATGGCATTATTTCATTTCTTTTTATGGCTGAGTAATTTTCCAGTGTATATATGTACCACATCATCTTTATCCATTCATCTGTCAATGGACATTTAGGTTGTTTCCACGTCTTGGTTTGTATTGAATTTCTTAAATGGCTTATAAAAGCTATCACCTTGACCCTGTCATAGGAGGCTGTCTCTTCCATTTCCATTTTCTCTTGGTTGACCTCAAGTAACAGGAACATGTGGGAAGTTAGGGGGAGTTGGAGATGTGGAATTGGATGCATGGCTCCACGCATCAGTACACAAACAATGAGAACAAATAAAAATTAAAAGAATAGTTTTTTAAAACTACTCTAAAGCACTGTGACTTTTAAAAAAATGTGGCATGGAGTTTTTAATCTTCCTTAACTAGAATACCTTGGGTAGCTCATAAAAAACCAACACATGGTACGAAACATTTAATTCTTTAAATGATGAAAAACTAGCAAAATCATTTAAAAGAGTGAAGTTAAGCTCGTGCCTCTGGAACGTGGCCACGGAGAGACAGGATCAGACAAGCTGTTAAGAAAAATGCTGGGCTGGGCTGCAGAGCGCAGTGCCAGTCTCCCCTTTTGCCTTAAGCTCGTTCAACTCTGATAGCATTTTCGTCTGAGATTGGAAATAGCTCACATTTCAACCTCAGTTTGACTCCTTTCTGGAGTTTCTCTCACTGCACTTTCTGGTTTCATCAAGAGAGGTCACTGTGGCACTACTACTAATAACAGTCTCTTCAGCTCCCAAAACAATAGAAAAGTGCAGTCACTCAGTCAGTCAACAACCATGTATTGGATGGAATCAGGCACTACGGCCAGGCAGTAGGGGTAAAGAGGTGGGTAAAGGATGTGGTCTGGATCGCATGGGTATGTCGAGAAGGAGGAAAAGAGGATACAGTTAAACAGGCTAAACCTATGAATTTGGACGAGATCACTGGCAAAAGCACAAATAACCTCTTTGCCTTTGGTAGGCATTGTGTTTAACAGCTTTATGTAGCATCTCAAACAGGAAGAACTACTTTTTAAAAGACTTGATTAAGTCGCATCATTTTAATCCTGTCTATATTTCAAAATACCTTGGAGGCATTTCTTCAAAACAAGCAAGTAAACAGACCAAATAATCCTCATGAATCTCTTCCTTTGAGAAATAAACTCATATGTTATTATCCATCTTTTATGAATGGAGGTCCCTACATCAGGGAACAGTCAACCCATATCCATTATCCATGCCCCGTGCCGCCCCCCCACCAGAGTGCTGAGGGGTTCTCAACCTTGGTTGAGGGTCTTTTAGAAATCCCCAGGCCAGTTACATCAGAACCATGAGGGTGAGGTTGGGGGCATTAGTATCTTTTACAGCCCCCGGGAGAGTCCAGTGCTCACCCAGGGTGGACAGCTTCTGTCCAAGGATGGCTTCAGCTGTGGTCATCAAATTGTGTTGTCATCCAACACCGAAAATGAGATTTTATAAATGATTTAAGAAAAAGCCCACTTCACAAAAATGGAGGAGATGGTGGGGTTGTGAGCTAGTACCCTTTAGAAGGGGGCCAACCGCTCTCTGGGTCACGTGAAATGAGATTTATGTCAGTAGAGTAGAAGCTGTGTTTTCTGTGTGGTTAAGTACTTTCGCCTGGTTAAATAAGCAAACAAACGTGGGGTAGGGAAAAGAGGGAAAGGAGCGATTTTGACTGGCTTTGGGTCACTAGACAAGAGGGTTCCCTTTCCCTTCGTTTGGTCTCAAACAGAAACTGGGCCTCCTGCCTCTGCCCCTGCTCTGTAATTGCTTACAGAGACCTTTCTACCCAGCATACTCACTGGTTCTCATCCCAACAGGGAAAGGTACACAACTTTATTTTTACTTCTTCCTTAAGTGAAATGACTACTCTTTTCATTAACGTGAGCTCTAAGCTATGTGAACGCAAAGTGCATGAAGAGAATTGGTTTTAGTTAAAAAGGTTGTGTGAAAATGTAGTTTATTGATATCTGTGGAGATTATTTTTAATGCATAAAAATTGCTAAAATATTTTCCACTACATTATGGACAAAGTATGGGAAAGTAAAGAAAAGAGTGTAAGTCGATTGAAAATTGTTCAACTTCGTTTATAGTAGAAGACCTCAAATGAAAGCAATAATGAAGTTACAGTATGAAATTATTTAAAAAATTATAGTGTGTAGTACTGGTAAAGATGTAAATGGAACTGGTATATCTGTCCATTGCTGGAGACCACATAAAGTGGTAGAAAACATTTGAAAAATAATTTGAAAATACTTTTTTAAGAGCTTTAAACATTCATATCCTAAGTAATAACAACCAAGTAATATTAATATAATACATGATGTATGTAATATTATGTTTAAACACTATGAAAGAAAACGAAATGTTTAAAAATTACAGAACCAAATGTAAATGCAGAGGAAACCCACAAAAACAGTACCTTTTCTTAAAATTAAAATCAGAAAATAGAACAAGAGTATACATTTATTTAAATATTCACAAATAAAAATATGTGGAAAATAAATCAATATAAATATATAACAATACATTATGTAAGTAATTATAAATCTGCATGCAAGGTATTATTGATATGCTGAATATGTTAAAGCCATTAGTTTCATAATTTAAAAATTACCTGTGAAGCAACATAAAAAAGGGTCATGCCATTCACATATATGATCATGAATGAGTCCACTCCAAGCTCAAGGTACAAAGATGCGTTGCTTAAGATCTGGATAAGGATGAGAAAAATCAAGTGGCATGTGCTCTTTGCTATAACAGAAGGGATCATTATTACAGGACTTGAGATGGAGAGACAATCATTTACATTGACAATCTAAAGTCTTATCAATCATTTACAATTGACAATCTAAATTTTCAATCTAAATCATTTACAATTGACAATCTAAATCATTCATTTACATTGACAATCTAAAGCCTTAGTAAGGCTTTAGAATGAATAAGGGAGCATCTGAAATAAAACTGAAAAGGACAGTACCAGCAAGCAGATATTTGGGTACAGTAGGTTACCCATCTATAGAATGCCGATCAAGCAGAGGGAGAAATACACGAATGCAGAAGGCATGGTGGGGAAGGGAAAATAAATCATTTCGTTGAGAAAAACATTCATACCTTCTTACCCAGTAATTCATTCATTCATTCAATCAGCCAACATCTATTGAGAAGCTGCTTAGACCAGACACTTCCTGGTGTACGTTATAGTGGTGAGGAAGACACCATCCCTGCATTCCGGGGGCACATATTCCAAAGCATAAGACAGAAAAGAAGTGTTAGATTAATAGAAGTGCAACACACTGGTATTGGGTGGCTATGCTTCCGAAGAGTTATTATTAGATTTACTGACAATAATAAACTTATGAATTGGAAATTCTGTGTCAGGCCTCTGTAGTTTGGCAAAAGGGTAACAATGTAGAAATCAACACTCAAACTAAAATTGCACTCTTGTAAGTAAATTTCCAACCAGAGGGTAAGGACCAGCAGGAAGAGGGGATTACAACATTTTTTATTTTTTGCGGTACGCGGGCCTCTCACTGTTGTGGCCTCTCCTGTTGCGGAGCACAAGCTCTGGACGCGCAGGCTCAGCGGCCATGGCTCACGAGCCCAGCCACTCCGCGGCATGTGGGATCTTCCCGGACCAGGGCACGAACCCGTGTCCCCTGCATCGGCAGGCAGACTCTCAACCACTGCGCCACCAGGGAAGCCCTTACAACATTTTTGAATGTGCGTGTAAGCCAGTAGTCTTTCACTCGTGAGATTTTCTCCCCCTCCCATTTCTGTCCTTTAGGATTCTACCTGGGTTTTGAGATTTAGGATAAAATCCCACCTCTTCCTTATTTAAGAAAAGCCATTTCGTTTAGTGAAGAAATAGTTGCTTGGTACTTATTCTATGTTGGACATCCTCTTAGGCCCTGGGGACACAGTCAAGAAAGTCTTGCTCTCTGTCCACAAAGAGCATGGGGTCTCGTGGAGGAGACCAAGGATGGGGTGATCAGTGCAGACGGGAGTGCTCTCCAAAATCAAATGGGGGAATCAGGGCCAGATTCCTGAGGGAGGTGTGATTTAAGCAGGGTTTTGAAGAGTTAGTAAGAGTTAGTCAAGTTAAGAGAAGGTGTGGAATGGTAGCAAATATTAAATAAGGAAGGATACAGTGACAATAAAGATCTTATTATTTATTAAGCTCTTACACTGGATGTCATACATTTTATGTGCATTCATCAAATTTTAGAATAACCTTATGAAGTAGGTATTACTACTGTCAACATCATTTCTATGTTATAGACGAAGATACTGAGGCACAAAGCTATGAAGAAGTGTGCCTCTAGATCCTGATTTTTATCACTAGAGACGAAGTAGATGATTCTACCTCTCACAGTGCTGGGTCCTTCTCCCCAACTACAACGCATGCTATTGGCTGTGCCATGCCTGGTTATTTTCTGTTCATGAATGTGTTTGATCTCCCATCTCTGCTGGATGTTCCAGAGAGCTGCACACCACACTTCCTGTTATAACACTGACATTTACTTTACAGGAGAGCGGAGGCTTCATTCCACCTGTTTGTTGAAGAAGAAATGTCTGTTTTCAGCAAACCAGGGATTTTTTTTTTTAAGTAAAGAGAAAAGAAATCCTCTTGGGAGAGATGATACAGGTCTCTCTTGAATGTTAGAGAAGAGTCTGAACATACTTAATTTTCCTTAAGTATTTCGTCATGTTTGCAACATGCATAAATGTCTCCAGAATGTTCTTAAAATCTTGTACATGATTTATTTGCTGATAATAAGTTGTCTATATTTAATCCATCATTTGTCGGGTAATACATTTATCTTCCTAAAACTATCTTTCTCAAACTGTGATAGGACGTTTTCTTTAGGAGTCAAGGGCAGGTGGTGTTGCTTTTACCCATATGTTTTCTCAGTGATTCTGAAGTAAGAGGCTAGCACTCCACTGTCCCCATGGTACCAACTGGTTCTGCCCTTCTGAGTATGGGGTCTTACTGGGGAATTTTCGACTTTCCAGATGAACAGGTGCTAACCTATTTATTCTGCTTCATATGAAAACTTCTGTACCATTTTAATCTTATAAGGTCCAGGCCCAGGGATTCGATGCATGGTGCACGGAGCTTGGTCACCGAGGGCAATGGGAAGAGCAGGCAAGTGGAGAAGGAAGGGCTGTGGGACTCCCACACACAGCGAAGGCCAGGAAAAAGGGTGGGCTCCATGGCCCTGCAGGTTAATGACACCCTCTGATTTGCCCAAGAGACGACACTGTGTGTATGTCTCAAAATGCCGTTGCCTGGGCCCCAGCACAGACCTAATGGGTCATTTCAGGGGAGATGGGAGGGAGACACCTGTGCTTTGAACACATTCCCCAGGCGACTGTCGTGCACAATACAGTCTGAGAATCATTAAGATAAAATGTTGGTATGACAAGCGTTATTTTTACACGTAATTACCCTTGTTCTTAAGAAAATATTTCCTGTGTCCGAAGTCCAGAAAATAACCTTTCAACTTTCAACTTGTCCAATTGCCTCTATTGAAAGATCTCCCCACAAAAAAGGCAGTTTAAAATTGTGTGGCAAAAACAATTTCATTTTCTTTTCTTTTCATATTCTTTTCAACTAAGCTTAAAGAGACTCATAAGAGCTTTCTAGTTTTTATTGCAATAAATCGGGTTTAAAGTGGTTACTTCAAGTCAGTTCAGTTCACGTGGTCTGATTCAGATCACTGCTTTGGTTTGCATTTGTACACAGATCTGAGCATATCACATTTCTTTTTAAGAAGCTGTTTTTAGAGTGAGAAGGAAGTCCCTCTTTCCCTCGAA